>NC_051157.2:163162100-163370126 GCF_013339745.2 Dermacentor silvarum
TAACTGTCACGCAGAAGAGTCTGCTTCCGCAAAGTCTCGTGGAGCCGTGAGGCGCGATAAGATTCGTGTCTGCATTTGGTAAGACTATCGAGGCAAAACTAGCTTCGTTGCCGCTAAAGCTTAATAGCCCGCAAATTGCTGTGGAACCGCAGCATGTTGACCTACTCGGTGCGTTGACAAATGAGCTTGTCGAGGGCACAGATTGTTTGCGGACCAAGGAAGATTGGGAACGCTTGCTGAAGGCTAGCAGCTCTCTGGCATCCCGTGGAGTACCGGCCGAGCCTGCCCAGGGCGTAGAACTATCTAATGAGAAAGCCGAGGTAGTGGCCTGCAACGTTACTTTGGAGGAGGAAGGTGTTTCCGGGGCAGTTGAGCTGGCAGATGAAGAGATGGATGAATCATTAAGCCAGAGAGAAGAGTTTCGCAGGCTGCAGCTAGCTGACGCTACCTCAAAGAAAGGTTGAGAAGATGCTCGGAGTGGAAAATCTGGCATGTTCGCCTCTGATGGACTCTTATACCACTGGGACTCAATAGCGGGCACCCGAGTGAGTCGACTAGCTGTTCCCATAGACAAGCGCAGTGAGGTGATGCGTTTAGCTCACGAGTCCCTATGAGGAGGGCACCTAGGTCCAAAGAAAACTAAAGTGCGCATTAGGTATAATTTTTTTCGGCCCGGCATAGAGAAGGAGGTACTGGAGCATTGTCGTTCATGCCACGATTGTCAAATTCGCGATGACAGGCATCGCACGGACAGAGTACCTATAACTCCGCTCACTAAGCCAGAGCACCCTTTTCAAATTGTCAACTTAGACATCATTGGACCCTTAGACACACCGTCAGCGAGAGGCCATAGGTACGCGCTATGTTGGGTGGACATTTCTACAAGGTGGCCAGAGGTTGTCCCACTGCGCTCTTTGACACCTAAGGCAACTTGCGACTCGTTGATTGAAATTTTCAGTTGTAATGGCGTTCCGGAAATGATCTGTTCTGATCAGGGCACTAATTGCAAATCACAGCTCACGCAGTCAATGCTCGAGAAATTAGGATGCGCACCAAGATTTTCAACCCCAGAACACCTAGAAAGTAATGGAGTTGTGGAAAGGTGGAATAGGGTACTGAAAAACATGTTTCATGTCATTAAAAGAGACTCGAAAAATTAGGACAAATAGATCCCACTAGTTTTATGGGCTTACCGGGAAGTTCCCCATGAGGTTGCCAGAGTAGCTCCGTTTTGTCTGTTATATGAAAGAAACCCCACACGACTACTTCTAATACTACAGCGGATGTGGACAGGAGAACTGACGGTACCTGCAACTTTAAGAGAGAACCCCGCTAAGCATTTACAGCAACTTCGGGAACAACTTGAGACCACTGCTAATATTGCGGAGCTAACTAGTACAGGACAGGACAGCTATGCTGGACAGGACAGGACAGGACAGGACAGGACAGCTATGCTAGTGTTTATAATCGCAGCACTAGACGTACACAAAGCTTTTAAGGTTGGCGACAAAGTGCTTGTATTCGACAACGATCGAAATGGTAAGATGGCACCTAAGTGGCTGGGCCTGTTCACAGTGGTTGGATGTGAGAGAAGGCATTCTTACCGGGTTGAAACTGTAGAGGGCAAAGTGAAAAGTGTTCACGCCAACTACATTCGACCATACTATGCAAGAGTCAGCCATATCGGGGTCGTTTTTGATCAGGATGACGACTTTGGGGAGGTGGAATATGCCCCACAACCTACAACTTTAAGGCGCAAAGAATTGGCGGTGACAAGTGAAAAGGTTGCTCATCTTGATGCCAACTTCCAGGTGGAAATAGAGGCTGTATTTCAAGGGCATCGCGCACTCTTTGACGGCATTCCAGGCATACCAAATGTGGATAAACATAGGATAAAATTGGTGCCGAGGTATAGCAAATGTGGAATCAACATAGGATAGAATTAGAACCGGGGCACCAGCCACGGAAGGCGTTCCCTTATCGGATACCTGAGCTATTAAAGAAAGAAGTCAGCCGGCAAGTTGGTGAACTTTTGGCTTGGAAATTGATGTATCCTACTGAGAGTGAATTTGCGCATTCTGTAGTATGCGTAGGGAAAAAGGATGAGACAATCCGCATGTGTGTAGATTACCACGCGCTAAATGCCGTCACCAAAGTGGAGGCGTTCCCTATGATGAATCCTGAAGAATTGATTTTCAGAGTGGGAAGAGCGCAGTTCATTACGGTGATAGACCTTAGGCGCGAGTACTGACAGGTGCCGATGGAGAAGAGTCAGAATTTCACCGCGTTTGTAACGCATGAGGGTCAATATGCTTGAAAGGTGATGCCGTTCGGGCTGAAAAATTCAGCTGCGACCTTTCAGAAAATGGTGAACAAGCTTTTATCGCAACATCAGACATATTCCACGTCATACCTATATGATATTCCTATTTTCTCTAACACGTGGAAGGAGCACTTAAAGTATCTCGACATTATCCTTCAGATCCTACAAAAGGCTGGGCGGAAGGCCAGTCCAGAGAAGTGTCAGGTTGCACAATCCCACATTCATTACGCCGGGCATATTGTCGGTTCAGGGACGCACGCGCCAGATCTAGAAAAAATAGCTGCAATTAAGAATCTGGTTCCACCGCGCATTAAAAAGGAGCTACGCAGCCTGCTAGGACAGTGGGGCTACTATCGCAAGTACGTCAGGAAATATGCAGAGGTGGCGAACCCGCTCACGCGGTTAACAAAGAAAGCAGTACCCAATAGGATACCCTGGCCGGCGGAAGCTCAGACGGCATTTGAGGCTCTGAAACGGTCCCTGTGCGAGGCCGTGGCGCTCAGAATTCCGGAGCCATATGAGCCCTGTATACTCGTTTTTCATAGACGCATCAACTACGGCGGCGGGCGCCTGTTTGGCGCAAATGACAACCGAGGAAAAGGAGAGGCCTATTGCCTTTGCAAGCAACCGCTTCACGCCGACTCAGATGCGATGGTTGACAATGGAAAGGGAAGCGTTTGCTATTATATGGGCCTTGAAGAAGTTTGACTACTCGCGTTTTGGTGCCGTAATAAGCGTTGTTTCCGAACACAATCCGCTGTCGTATACACCTCACAACTTCGACTCCACACGGGGCAAAATTGACAAGATGGGCGCTGGCTTTACAGCGATATCAGGTGTCAGTGCGACATCGGAAGGGTGTCAGTAATAGTAGCGCGGATGCGTTGTCCTGGCTTCACAACAGCTCATGAAAGCCATCGTAATACTATAGTGCCATGCCAACGGGACGGGCGTGAATGTTCCTGCTCACCTGGCGCTGTATATTGCGGACTTTGTGAGTGCTGATTCAAGACACAGAGACACTAGAGTGCTCTTATGGCTTGGAACTGTAATCATGGCCTTAATTGTTTGGTGACATGTATGGCATATTTCTTTTTCCTCTCCTCTTGCTTTACTTTACGGGTCGGTTTGTTGCTGTTGATGTAATTAGGCCATGGTGTGGTTAGAAAGTTAGAATACGTAATCGCGGCAGTGACTTATCGTATCACTGAGCGAAAGTCAGCCCAAGGGTGCTATGCAGGATGCGCCGAGTTTCTCGTTCGCACGAGTTTTACCGGAGTTTGCTCGATGGCAGTCAGTGAACGGAGATAGCAAGGAACGTGCAAACACAGCAGGCAAAAAGAAATGTCGAGATAAAGCCGCGTATGACAACATGAGCGCACCCTGCGCCGCACAGTGCTTCCGTGCTTCAGGCACAGCGGACTGCGCAACAAAACGCGCCAGCGCCTCGTATTGTTATCAACGTATTATCGCAATTTAGCAATACCGTCACGGTCCCACGGTCTACTGCACACTTGCCGTGAGGCGCTTGCCACACCTTTCTCGGGCGCGTCAAGGGCATGCCTCCTCTTTCGAGCGTAATCTTTCTATCTTCCGTCGAATGCGAACAGGGCACAGGCGGTGCATTCTTGCACCTACACTTTCCCTCCATCGAATACTTTGAAATACAAGAAATAAAATAACAAACATTTTATTTCTTAAGTATCGGTTTTTCGTTTGGAATGCTATAAATTTGTGATGACAAACAGACATCGAGTGAATGATTAAATTTTGCACTTTTTTGCCGCGAGTGGCGACAGTGAGGCGAAAGCTTACAAGCAGATACATGCTAGAGGGTCACATGCACTAGGGAGTTCATACGGTGAGCAGTCGCCAGGGCCGCTGCAGTGCTATTCTCGATGAAGTCGATGCGATAATGAGGCATAAAGTCATTCATGACAGTGATCTGACCATTCCCTGTGTATTAGGGGAATGGCTACGTAGTGCTGCGGCATGGCTGTTCGCCGCAGGTGCTTTCACTGAGGCAGCTATTAAGGCCGCCGCTTTACCAACTGAAACGACGCTCTATCCATAGAGACGGGAGCAATGGCTGTCGCTGCAAAATTGCTGTTCGGTATTCTAGGGTTCGTAGTGACACAGCACAGTGAAAATGCACCAGTTTATCTGCGTGCGCGCAGTCTCCGCGACGCATTGCGAAGAAGAGCGTGCTGCCCAGCGACACCATTCATCTCTTGTCACCGTTTGCCCGGTAAAGGTGCCTCCGTGCGCATGTACGCAGAATTTAAGTGTGTTGTTCGCTCTAAGGTGCTTGCCGATTGCCTCTGCTGCTGAGCTAACAGCGATCGCAGGTAGATATGGTAAGGACAGCGCCGCAATCGCATTTTGGCGGGTGAGGGCTCTTGTGTGCAGTTAGGAAATTAGACTTAGAACGCAGGCAGGTGTTACAATTGTTTAGTGTGCCGTGCTTGTGATGAAGAAATTCCATCGCACTGGGTGTGCTTGCGCTGACTGCTGACCGTGTTTGCGACACTGCGGCTTCGATACATAACCGATGACAGAGCAGCCGTCTCAAACGACAGCTGCGATTCGTAGTCGTTGGAAAACACTACGCACTGCTTAGCATCCTCGTCCACAATGGCGCATCGACGCCTTGCAGGCAGCTACAGTGGCGTGCCGATAATTAATTGCTGTGGGCTACGTCGCCACAATGCAGGCAATAAACCGTGTTGTGGGGTCATCACAGCCCAAGAAGATATATGCATAAGCCAGCGAAAGTCGCCGTTTTTTTTTTATTATTGTGGGGCTCAACGCACCGCGGACACTGCGATGCGCGTGTTTTATTTCGCCGGTCAAGATTGTTAATGCCTCTCAGTTGCGCGCCACATCACTGTTGCCGAAAAAATAGTTGGGCGTGGCTCAACCCTGGTCGGCGCGCACAAGTGTTACATGCGTCGCGCGGGGTGTGACCTATGGTTTTGATTGACAGGCGAACTCGTGCCAAACTCGTACATCACAAAACCCCCTCGAGTTGAACTCGTGAACATGGCGGCGGCAGCCTGTGTCATCTCATCCAGCAGCAGTAAGCGTCAATATGACCGTCTGGACCCGTTCACCTACATGACCGACGTAGAGTTTCAGCGTCATTTTTCCCTTTCCAAAACGTCAGTGCGCTGGCTGTGTGACGAGTTAGGCGAAGGCCCTGGTCTTCGGCGACAGCGTGGAGTGCAAATTATGCTCTCCGAGCACAAATTTGTGTGACTAGGCTACGGAGGAAAAGTTCGTGCGATCGTTCCGGCTCTCTCCTGTTTCAAGCACTGCTCGTCCACCACGCCCCAGCCCCAGGCCAGGTCCGGCGTCGTCATCAGAGTACTGGGGCACTTGCGAGCACCTGGGGTTCAACCCGGACCAACCAACCTGCGCAGGCGAAGTGATCACATTATATTGCAAGACTCAGAATGGACGCCGGGCTGTCTTCTGGTGCAACAGGTGCCGAAATCAGTTTTCGCAGTCACACGGTACCGCTGCACTGCACGGGCAGAGAGTCGAAGGAAGTTACTTCGCCAGCACGGACCGCCTCGGCCGTCCGAACGACCACCTCTCCAGGCGGCAAATGATTTGGCTCATGCAAAAGCGTATACATATGGCTGTTGAAGGAGAGGACCGGCGACTTGTTTCCTCTATCGGAGCACGCCATTGCCGACTGGAGGAACTACCCACGTAAGGTCGCGAGGGCCGAGCTGCTGGCGCGACCTCCACTCGGTGGCCCCGCGTAGATAGCGCAAATTTACGAGTGCCTACTTCGCGGCGAGCAAAAGTACAATCAAGGCCGCCTAATGATGGGCGACAACTTTTCGCCGAGCTGCCAAAATTACGGCGGTGTTAAAGATGGTGGCCCACGGGTCTTCGGCATGGTCTGCGCGACCAGAGGGGTGCTGCGACTTTCAAGGTCGACCGACGAAAGGCGGCGACGCTAGGCGCCATTATTGCAGCTGTAGCGAAGGATACGAACGCCATAGTGGTTCATACTGAGGAAATTCGTGAGGAAGTTACATGCCAGCTCTCGTTGCTAACCTTAGCTCAGCCGCCGCATGTGCAACAGCCCGCAACTAATGTTATGCCCACGCTTCGTCGCGTGATCGAGCAGGAAATCGCCGAGGTCTTGCCAGGCCAGCATCAACACCATACTGCGGCCGCTCCACTAAGCTACGTCGATGTCGTCGCGACGCCCCAACATGTCCCGACGGCTGCACCACTCAGCTACGCTGAAGTCGTCGCAAGGAGTCAACCACTCTTTCCGAGTGGGCCTCTCCGTTATGGTGACGTTGCGGCTAGGCCCCCACCGCAGCCCGCCATGCCGTCATACCAGCATCCGCCCTGTACAACGCGACCTCTTACATGGATGGGACCTGCCCCAGCGAACCGATGGCGTACTTCCGACAACCGGCCGATGTGTTTTGCGTGCGGCTATGCCGGTCACGTCGCTCGTTATTGTAATCGCGCTCAGCCGCGTAGCGCCGCATCAGCTGTGACAAGCCAGTTGAACCGTCCATATTGTCACGTACGAGTGTGTACCGCTGTGGACAAAATGACGTTGGTTGGGGAAGAAGAGGCTGAAGTGTCTCGGAGCTCGGTAGATGCTGTCACCCTGGCCACAGAGCTACAACCCTCTAACATTTTGGTGGAAGTGCGGGGTAATCTCGCCACAAGCCGGCCCTGGATCTTCGCAGCGGGCGTCACATCGGTTCCGCTGTTATGGCTACTGACGCTGCCTCCGACGCTGACGCTGCCTCCGCCGCTCAGACACCGGCGGAAGTGGTACTAACCCAGCTACGTCACCCGGGAATCTTCACTGGCACTGGCAAGGTCGACGTCGAAGACTGGCTGACGTCGTATGAGCGCGTCGGTAAGCACAACAAGTGCAATGCCACACATTTGCTGGCCAACGTGATCTTTTACTTGGGAGGAACCGCGAAGGTATGGTTCGAGACGCATGAAACCGAAATTTTAAGCTGGGACTCCTGCAAGGAAAAGCTACGCGATCTTTTCGGAAGGCCTGTGGGACGTCAAATGGAGGCCAAGCAAGAGCTAGCGTCTCGTGTCCAGACACCAACCGAATCGTACGTCGCGTATATTCAAGACGTTCTGGCTCTCTGCCGTAAAGCGGACGCGGACATGTTAGAGGCCGATAGGGTTGGACACAACTTGAAGGGCATCGCGGACGATGCGTTCAACCTCCTGATTTGCAGGAACTTCTCAACGGTTGTATCCGTCATAAAGGAATGCCGGAATTTTGAGCAAGCGAAGAGCAAACGCATCGTACAACGCTTCGACCGACTTCCCAATACGGCTGCCACGCCAAGCTTGACACAGGTCATCCGCCGCGAACTTGAGGCTATGGCTCCAAGTTCGCACTGTCCCCATACGCACGACAACATGACTATCTCGCTCATTCAAGCTGTTGTCCGCCAAGAAATTGCCAACATGGACATCCAGTCTGCCGTCCGCCCACGTCCCACCCCAACCACTCCTGTCATTGCCTCTGCTGCACCTCGCCAGTCGTTCCCGAGTCGATATCGGAACCCATCAGAGTGGCGAACACCGGATGACAGGCCGATTTGCTTTGCTTGCTCCCGGGGCGGTCACATCTCCCGCCACTGGCGTAGTAGCCGCTGCTACTCCTCGCCTCGACCATACGCTGATCGCCACTTCCACCGAGACCCTCGGTCTCTGTCGCCCCTTTCAGAACCATACCATGCCGGCCTTCCCTCTCGGGGACACACCACTAGCCGCTCTCCCTCACCGCAACGCCGTCAGTCCCGCTCGCCTACACCTCGACGTCCCTCGTCCCCGTCCTACGCGGGCCGCTTCTCGGGAAACTAAGCAATGCAGCCCCCGGAGGTGAGGCTGCGTTGACGACTCGGACTGCAAAACCTCTGCTGACCCCTGCTGCTCGACCGAACCTTGTCGAATTTTTTGTTGATGATGTACCCGTTCAAGCCCTCATCGATACTGGCGCTCAGGTGTCGGTTATGCGATCAGATCTTCGTAGCCGTCTCCGTAAAGTCCTGACACCTGCCGAGTCGCCTGCCATCCGAGTGGCTAATGGCAGTACAACAGCCGTGATGGGAATGTGCGCCGCCCGTGTTACCATTGCCGGTCGTCCAGTGTTAGTCCTGTTCACTGTACTGGCCGAGTGTCCCCACGAAATGATTCTTGGAATCGACTTCCTGACTGCTCATTCAGCACTTATTGACTGTGCAACCGGCACCCTTCGCCTTGAACTGCCCCATTACTTTGCCGACCCGACCGAAGACCACAAGTCCCGACTTCGTTCTGCTGAATTTGTTCGCCTGCAACCTGATGCTGCGACCTACGTCCTCATGTCGCCTTCTCCTCCACTTCGAGATGGTCCTTACGTGGTGTCCCCACTTTGCGACGTTCTCCTGGCACGCCAAATTGCACTACCCAGCTCTATTGTCACTCTTGTTAACAATCGAGCGTGGCTTCCCCTTAGAGCTTTGGTTCTTGTCTGCAAGTGCTTCCTGAGGGTCTATCTCTCGCTTTGTTGTCCCCTTTGGAGGAGTGTGGAGTAGCTGCTCTTACGCCCGAACCACGATTCGACACTGCTGCAGCTTCCGACCGTCCTACTTCAAGCAACGACAAGTTTACGCCCATGATAGCTACTGACCTACGGCCTGCTTACGCAGACGCCTTTCGCCGTATTCTGATGTCCTATGAAGACATCTTTGATTTTGGAAATCGCCCGCTAGGTCGCACCCGTGTCGTCACCCATCCCATCCTCACTCGTGACGCTCCTCCTATACACCGAAGGCCCTACCGTGTGTCAGCGGCTGAACGCCAGGTGATCCAAACGGAGGTGGACAAAACGCTCTCCAAAGATATTATCGAGCCTTCCTGCAGTCCGTGGGCGTCACCTGCCGTTTTGGTTAAAAAGAAGGACAATGCCTGGAGATTTTGTATCGATTACCGTCACCTGAATAAGATTACGAAAAAGGACGTGTATCCGCTTCCGCGTATTGATGACGCGCTGGACTGCTTACACGGTGCCAGTTATTTTTCATCGATTGATTTGCGCTCCGGCTACTGGCAAATCGCAGTGGATGAACGAGATCGCGAAAGGACCGCCTTTTTCACCCCAGGTGGTCTCTACCAATTTAAAGTGATGCCTTTCGGACTGTATAATGCCCCTGCTACCTTCGAGCGCATGATGGACTCTCTTCTGCGCGGATTCAAATGGACCACATGCCTCTGCTACCTTGATGACGTCATAGTTTTTTCACCGACGTTTGAGAGCCACCTTCACCGACTCTCAGCTATCCTTGACGTTTTTCGACGTGCCGGCCTACAACTCAATTCTGCAAAATGCCATTTCGGCCGCCGCCAAATACGAGTACTTGGTCACTTGGTTGACGCTTCTGGCGTCCAGCCTCATCCTGAAAAAGTTCGTGCCGTTGGGGAGTTTCCCCTTCCGCGTTCTCCTACCGATGTCCGCAGTTTTCTAGGGCTGTGTTCCTATTTTCGGTGATTTATCCAGAACTTTGCCGAAATCGCTCGTCCTCTCACAGACCTTCTGAAAAAGGACACCACTTTTCTTTGGGGACCCGACCAGGCTTAAGCATTTTCAACGCTTATCAGTCGCCTTACCAATCCACCCGTGTTGGGTCATTTTGATCCGCATGCCTACACAGAAGTTCGTACTGATGCAAGCGGCCATGGCATTGGCGCTATCTTGTCCCAACGACAGCGGGACACCAATCGCGTGATCGCGTATGCTAGCCGTCTTCTTTCTGCACCAGAGCGAAACTACTCGATAACAGAACGTGAATGCTTGGCCCTTGTTTGGTTCCGCCCTTACCTGTTCGGTCGACATTTCACCGTCGTGACAGATCATCATGCCTTATGTTGGCTATCCTCACTCAGAGACCCGACAGGCCGTCTTGGCCGCTGGGCTTTACGCCTGCAAGAGTACACGTTTTCTGTATCCTACAAATCTGGGCGGTTACATAAGGACGCCGACTGCCTCTCCCGCTACCCTGTCGACCCACCCGATGGCACCGAAACCGATACAGATACCTGCGTTTTGTCGATCTCCGACTTCTCACGCATCGCCGACGAGCAGCGTCGTGACCCATATTCGCGATCCATCATCGAACGCATTACCTCGGAGCAACAGGACGCTTCTCTCCGTATGTTTGTTCTCCAGTACGGGACCTTATATCGACGCAATATGAATCCTCGTGGTGCTGAACTGCTCCTCGTCATTCAACAGCATCTGCGCTCGACAATTCTCTCGCAGTTACACGATGCGCCTACCGCTGGTCATTTGGGTGTCTCCCGTACATACGACCGTGTGCGCAGACAATTTTTCTGGCCTGGGCTATATCGCTCTGTTCGAAGCTACGTCGCTGCCTGCGAACTTTGCCAACCCCGCAAGAAGCCTCCATTGTCTCCCGCTGGCCACCTTCAGCCTATAGATATCCCCAGTGAGCCATTTTTCCGCGTCGGCTTGGACCTCCTTGGCCCATTTCCTACCTCATCCTCGGGAAACAAGTGGGTGGCTGTTGCGACGGACTATACCACGCGTTATGCCATAACTCGGGCCCTCCCTACAAGCTGCGCAACAGATGTGGCCGATTTAACTCGCACGCGGATTCGACACCCTAAGAAGCATCGAGACGATGCTTCTGCCGCCGGGGGGTTAATGTCACGTACGAGTTTGTACCGCTCTGGACAAAATGACGTTGGTTGGGGAAGAAGAGGCTGAAGTGTCTCGGAGCTCGGTAGATGCTGTCACCCTGGCCACAGAGCTACAACCCTCTAACTGTATATATTGTAAATACATATATTTTCTCCCCGTAACAATATTAGGTCCCCCATTCGGCTGTCACCGACTTTGCGCCCGACGCAACTACCCGCCGTTCACCATCTCCACGCCGTCGCTCAGTGTCGCCGATTTGACCCCGTCCCATAACTCGGGACGAGGAAAACTAATCGTCGCAGTCCAAGAGGCAAGGGCTGCGGCGCCGTCGAAACGTGAAAGTCATCAACGCAGTCCCTCAAATGTGATCGAAGTGTTTCTAGACGGTGTTCGCGCATCATCCCGCGTGGACACAGGAGCCGCCGTATGTGTTATGGACGCTAAGCTTTGCCGCCTACTTTGGAAAGCCACGACGCCCCTTTCTGAAATATCCGTCCGCACAGCCAGTGCTCAGGACCCTTAGCGGCTTGCACTGCTCGTGTTGTTATTGACGACGTTCTGTACGCCATAGAATTCATCATCCTCACCTCGTGTTCTCACAACGTTATCCTCGGCTGGGATTTCCTCTCGCGCCACAATGCCGTTATCCATTGCGCACGGGCCGAGATGGAACTCTCGCTGCTGTTAGATTTGCCGATCACCGACAATACCTCCCTGTCGAGGAAGCTAATTGTCCACGACGACACCCACGGTTCTCCCCGCGCGTCAACAGTCGTGCCCATGTACTGCAGCGGAATCTCAGACGCTGTTGCGCTGCTGTCTCCATCTGACCGCTTCCTTACTCGGACAGGCGTGCTGCTACCTTTTGCGACAGTAGACATCAAGCAGTGCTACAGCACCATTTTCGTTTGCAACCCTTTCCCATACCCTGTCATTCTGCTCCGAGGGGAATGTCTAGGCAATTTCGAAGCGATTGAAGACGTGCAAGTTATGGACGTGCCCGATGAAATTTACTGCGCTAGTTCTAGTGCGCTCACTGCTATTTCTGCCTGTGAGGGACCGTCCAGTGATATGCTTGGTTCTTCTCTTGCCGATGACCTTACGCCGGTCCAGCGATCTCAACTTGTGTGCCTCTTAGAAGAACTTCGTTCTTCTTTCGATGTCGGGCAATCTTCCCTAGACCGGACATCAACTGTTAATCACCGCATCGACACTGGCTCGCAACCGCCATTGCGGCAACGCCCCTATGGTGTATCTCCTGCAGGGCGTCGCGTAATCGACGAACAAGTCGACGACATGCTTCGCCGCGAGGTGATACGACCTTCCAACAGTCCATGGGCATCCCCTGTGGTCCTCGTGACGAAGAAAGATGGTTGTGTGCGGTTCTGTGTCGACTACCGGCGCCTCAACAAGATCACACACAAGGACGTCTACCCTCTCCCGCACATAGACGATGTTATTGACAGTCTACAAGGCGCAGAATTACTTTCATCTTTAGATCTGCGCTCAGGGTATTGGCAAGTACCCATGGCTGACGTCGATCGGCCAAAGACAGCTTTTGTAACACCCGACGGCTTATACGAATTTAACGTAATGCCTTTCCGACTTTGTAATGCGCCCCCAACTTTTGAGCGCACACCGTTTTGCGTGGCTTGAAGTGGCACACATGCTTGTGCTATCTTGACGACGTTGTTGTTTTTGCGCAGGACTTCACAACGCACCTTCAACGCCTACGGTGTGTTTTGGCGTGCTTAACAAACGCAGGCCTACAACTTAACCTAAAGAAGTGCCGATTTGCAGCTCGGCAGCTGACAATCCTCGGTTACGTCGTATCCAAGGATGGGATACTCCCCGATCCAGCCAAGCTTCAGGCCATCGCCGAATTCCCTAAGCCAACGTCCGTCAAAGAAGTGCCCAGTTTCATAGGTCTTTGTTCTTGCTTCAGAAGCTTTATTCGCAATTTCACCGCCATCATCTCACGCCTGACGAAACTGCTTACACGCAACGGGCCCCTCACTTCGTGGTCGTCCCAGTGCGACGAGGCCTTCACAAAGCTCCGTCATATGCTTACCTCTCCGCCAATTTTGCGCCACTACGATCCGAGAGCTCCTACTGAGGTGCATACAGATGCCAGCGGCGCTGGCCTCGGCGCTGTTCATGCCCAACGCTAACAAGGGTTTCCTGAATATGTCGTCGCCTATGCAAGTCGCACTCTTGCGAAAGCTGAGACAAATTACAGTGTGACGGAAAAAGAATGCGTAGCCATCATCTGGGCTCTGAATAAGTTCCGGCCTTATTTATGTGGCTGGCCATTTGACGTAGTCAAGGACCACTATGCACTATGTTGGCTGTCGTCCTTGAAGGACCCTTCTGGCCGTCTTGCTGGATGGGCACTTCGCTTGCAGGACTACGATATCCGCGTGCTGTACCGCAACGGACGCCAGCATTCTGGCGCCGACGCCCTCTCGCGCTCTCCCTTGCCTGACAATACCTGCTCCTCCCTATCCGAGATTATTGTTTCTTCGCTCGATCTTAACACTATCGCTTCTGAGCAGCGCAAGGACCATTGGATTGCCTCCCTTCTAGACTTGCTTTCTGGTTCGTCGGCACAACCAAGCACTCGCACGTTGCGTCGCCAAGCACGTCACTTTGCTATTCGCGACAACCTGCTTCATCGACGCAATTATAACCCCAACGAACGATAGTGGTTGTTAGTGGTACCCCGTAGTCTGCGTTCTGTAGTATGCGCAGCTTTCTACGCTGATCCACAGTGTGCGCACACCGGCGTTTTCAAGACTTACCAGCGTCTTCAACAGCGGTATTACTGGCGCGGGATGTACAGCTACGTTCTCAAGTTCGTTCGCTCTTGCCCCGATTGCCAGCGCCGGAAATCTTCGCCCCGCCTCTCGCCAGCCGGTCTGCAACCTTTATCTTGCCCTACCCGGCCGTTTGAACGCATCGCCATCGATTTGTATGGGCCCCTTCCCCTGACCTCGGATTGAAATCACTGGGCCATTGTGGCAGTCAACCACCTGACGCGACACGCCGATACTGCCGCCCTACCGGCAGCTACAGCGCGCGATGATGCCTCCTTCTTGCTTCGACGATTCATCCTGCGACATGGGCCACCCCAGGAACTGCTCAGTGATCGCGGACGTGTCTTCCTGTCCGAAGTAGTTGAAGCCCTTCCATCGCACAACTGCGGCGTACCACCCCTAACCAATGGCCTTACAGAACGCTTCAACCGTACCCTCGGGGACATGCTGGCTATGTACATCGCATCCGACCATACTAATTGAGACGCCATTCTGCCCTTCGTAACTTACGCCTATAACACTGCTACTCAGAGCACCACTGGTTTTTCACGTTTTTTCTTACTGTACGGTCGGCACCCGTCGCACACCATAGACACAATTCTACCGTACCGGCCGGATGCATCCGAATGTGCGCCCATTTCTGACACGGCAAGACATGCTGAAGAGTGCCGCGATCTCGCACGGGTCTTTACATCCAGTGACCAAAAGCGCCAGACGAACACACGCGGTGACACCATTTCTGCACCCACCTTCCTTCCTGGAGTGCTTATGTGGCTCTCGGTTCCTTCCGCAACACCTGGTCTCTCTTCCAAACTGTAGTGCCCAATTATGAAGGCCCCTACCGTATCGTCGAACGCGCATCTCCCGTCAACTACGTGATCGAACCAGTAGAACCTTCTGCGGACATATGCGCCGTCGTGGACGCGACATTGTCAACGTTGAGCGCCTCAAGACCTACGATGACCCACTTATAGTGACCAGCTGTTAGGTCGGCCGACGGCTCCATTTTCGCTCCGGGGGGGGGGGGGGGGGGGTGATTGTAGCGAAGGATACGAACGCCATAGTGGGTCATGCTCTCCAGACTTTTCTAGTGGGTCGATCCCTACTGCGCTCTTCTCGAGAAACGCCGCTCGTGTGGGTCTTGAAATTTAGCTCGGGTCTTGAACTAACGGTCGTTCCAAAAGGCTGGTGCCTAATAACCGCCTTTACACAGCCAATGTTCAACCGGGAACCATAACTCATAGTGAGAAATTGGCCGCATACAAATGTATCCCAAATTTAGTGGATGCGAACGGGGCAATGCCTCAACCAGCATTGGGAGATAGTCAACCACAGCGTGAACTTTGTGGACCCCATCACGGGCGTTCACACGGAAAAAATAGAAAGTTATTGTCAAGAAATGACACGCCATCTGGTGAGCGATGGGTACAGGGTAACTGCACTGATGCTGGAGTCCCACCTGGGATGGATATAGTGACGCTGCGAAGACCCTTTCTTGCGTTTGCTAGAAGCCATGGATCGCTCGGGGCTCCCCAGTATGCAGACTCTTTCCTGCGGTCGTTAAAAGCCATCGCTCGACGCTTGCCAGTATGAAGGTGCATCGCAAAGTAAAAGAAAATAAAGCGTAGTTTTCTGACCCTTTTATGAGTGCTTTCCAGCATTCCTGAGTGCTTATGCGGTAAGCGCGCGGCAAACAACTAAGCCGACGCTCACTTTGTCTCGCAGCTGGGG
The DNA here is from genome assembly GCF_013339745.2 of Dermacentor silvarum. Lineage (NCBI taxonomy): Eukaryota > Metazoa > Arthropoda > Arachnida > Ixodida > Ixodidae > Dermacentor > Dermacentor silvarum. The sequence continues at coordinate 163,177,690 of NC_051157.2, forward strand.
CAGCTTGGGTGCCTCGATGCGGGCGCGCGCATCGAGGCACCCTACTCGCAGCCTTTCTTTAGCGCGAGCAATGATCGATCTATTAAAAGCCCAGTGTGAAAACTAGGCACACACCAATCTGTGCTCAGAAATGGGAGCGCAAGCACGTAGCGAGCCGCAACAATCCAATCCAGAGGAAAGAAAAGGAGCAACGAGCGATCTGTTGAAAGCCCAGTGAGAAAACGAAGCGCACACCAATCGGTGCTCGGAAATGGTAGCGCAAGCACCTAGCGAGCCACGCCAATCGAATCCAGAGAAAAAAAATGCCCCCACCTCCCCGAAGGGAATCGTGAGGAAATGCGAATGCATTTTTGCGCCGAGAGTACACAGCGTAGTAATTTTAATGGCGTAAATTAATGATGAGACGAGGATTTGTACCGTAACCAGTTATTTACACATTCATCAGCAGCTGTTGACGTTTCTCCGCCGTTTCTCGAGCACGAACTTCAGCGTTCTCGGCTCGCCGTTGACGTCTCACAGCGGCGTATCGAGCACACATTTCCGGATCTTCGGCTCGGCGTTGGCGTTTCGCAGCGGCTTCCCGAGCACGGAGTTCGGTATCGGCAGCTCGCTTCGCTCGCTTGCGTTCGGCATCACGCGCTCTTCGCTTCGCAGCCTTGTCTTCCGCTTCTTCTCCTCCGGTTGATGATGACGTTAAAGCCACTGCAGTGACGTCACCTCCAGCGAGAGGTGTAATGCTTGGGTTGGATTGTATTACACTTCTTGCTAGGGGTACCGTTGCCGTCAGACATTCGCCTTCACCGACTTCTGCCATCGCCTTGAGAGGCGCCCAGCCAGCGAACGGTCGAGAGTGATGCGCGCGCTTCACTCCATGTATATATACGTGCGAGCGAGCGAACGGGAGAGTGGGGCGCAGGGAGGAGAGAGAGCGAACGGCGAGAGAAGGAGCGGCGAAGCACTGCACCTACCCTCTCCTACACTCTCTCCACACACGCGGGAGCTCCGCCGAGTTCCGCAAGGTAGCCGAGGACCACCTTGAATCCCAGCCAAGTGTTCAAGGTGGTCCTCGGCTACCTTGCGGACACTATGCTGGCTGACCGGCTGTAGGGACACCCTGCCCGAGACGAGGACGACTGCCGTCTCCCTTCCACCCTTCTCCCACTATTTCCTTCTTTCTCCCCCCCCCCCCATTCCCCTCCCCTCAGATGCTGAGCCGTGCTCCCTATAAGGGCTGCAGAAATATGCATCTTTTCCCACCTCGAACCTCTACTACTACTACTACTCCCGCAATGCGAGCGCCCTCACACGCCAGAGCGCGCTCCTCCTCTCCACTCACTCTCCGCTACTCCGCCCGCACTACTGCTCCGGTTGCTAGGGGCGAGGAAGCGGAGAACGGCTTCGCAGAACGCGGTCTTGCGCGCACTGGGTTGGCATTCCACCAATGGTCATAATAGCTCCACGTAGGCAAGTTTCCACTGGGACTGATGTACGCGGCGTTAAGGCGCCGGCTTCCGAGTCCCCTGCTGGCTGGAGACGGCGCCGAGGTTTATGGCCTAGCAATGTTGACCACGTGTCGCGCGTACGGAGCGGGGGTCCACTCCCCTACGCGTCCGGGCGGCAACCACGTGTGTCTTGTTTTGAGCGCTGAGAAAAGTCCGCGTGGTGTCGAGTGACAACTTGCAGTGCGCGCGCCATAGAGGCATGGTGGGCATGCGAAGATCGCGTTCGGAGAACGTCGTCTTGAGAACACCGAGTCCGGATGCCGCCAACTATCATTGTTTTTTCGCGGGAAAAACCTTAAGTGGGGACAGTGGTATACGCGGTGTTGTGACACCAGCGCCCGAGCCCCCTGCTGGCTAGAAACGCCGGCGAGGTTTGAGATGGCCTAGCATGCGTGCCTGGCGTGTTTGCTGAGGCCGTCACCTACCACGTGGAACTAAGAGAGGGAGACAAAGTTGTAGGAAGAAGGAAAACAAGGTTGTTTTCCAATACATTTACTTTTAAGATTAAGCCCATCCCTTTGGGTTGTGGCTCGACAAACTTTCAACTCTCATTGGCAACTGCTTCTGTGGGATGGGCCAACGGTCCGGCCGCCCTTTTTCTTTGTCTCTTTCACCTATAGGTGAAAGAGACAAAGAAAAAGGATTGTACGGATTGTTATATATAACAATCCGTACAAGGTGCTGCTCCTCAGTCGAGGCTGTAATTACTAAACCTGATAGATCAGTAAGACTCCGTACGATGCAACGCTAGTCTGGGCCGTAACCATTTGGTGGTAGAACAGTGAGACTCGGTTCGTCGTATGTAGTGACAGTTGTCCTGGGCTCTAACTTAAGAAAAAGTAGAAGAGTAAGGCGCTGTTTTCTTGTGTCTTTTGCATCAGTGTTTTTTTTTTTTTTTGCTTTGTATTTGACTGCGTAAATATTTTCCTTACAATATATCTTCAAGTTTTGTTACCGCCAACCTGCCTCCTGCTTCATCGACGCCGACAATCCCCTTGACGAGACTTTCATCAACTTCAAGGAGAAAAAAAAAAAAACATAACTACTGGAGTAGGCAAGGGTTTAAGGTATGTCACCACCTTTGAAAAGGCACTTTTTAAGAAAAATATACATTTTCTGTTTATTAGATTTAGAGAATTCCCAAACATTCAAAAATGTTCTGCAGAAAGAATTATGTTCTTATCTTATTTAGTTCAAAAGTTATAGCCGACTTACTAACAGCTGGCGAACGGTTCTGAAACCGAAACGAATGTGGTGTGGTAACAGAAACTGATAACTCAGCGAAAATCAACGGCGTATATTGAGATTTTTTTGTTATGTTTTAGATTGATACGTAAAATATTATTCAAAGACAATTTGTAAGGCTTCCTTTTTTTAAACATTGCCCAAATTTCCGTGAGGGGGATGCCTGACGCTCCAAGCGTTAAAAGTGCGTCTCTGTTGTTCACGTTGCGCGCGCTTTGTGCGGCCGCTGTGAATGCTACCGGGATCGTCGTTTTTATAGCTATTATTCTTAGTAGCAACAGTAATAACACAGGCTGAACGTTTTTACAGGAGGGATGGCCAAGTTCAAGGTAAAAATGCGATTGTAACAAAAGCTTCAATCAAAACTTTCGAAAAATAGAAAACATTCGAACAAAGATTCAAACGAAAGTGAAGCCGGTTTATGCTAACCTTTGTATGGATTTTGAAGAAGTGCCTGCACGGAAAATCCCAAAATCTAACGAGAGTTTCAACGGTATGATATGGCAACGGGTGCCAAAGACGTCCGCGTGAGCCTGCCCTTTATTATGTGGCCTGCCCATCCTCCTTTTTGGCTTATATGATGCTGTGTGCCACTTCAAAGATAGCAACAGAAGTACAACAGATATTTTGAGGCAAGCAGGCATTGAACCTGGCCATCACACGCTCGTAGCATGTTGCACCAGTGACCAGTACCATGTAAAGAAGGCCCAGCGTCAATCAACGGGTGAGGCAAAATATCTCCGCAACAAAATGTGGGCTGCAACAAAAGCCAAAACAGAGCTCGTGGCAGCTAAGAAGGGCCCTAGCTATGAACCTAGTGGATTTTAACTTATTAGGGCGTGATGATCTTGTTTGTGCAATGATTGGAAAACTTTAATCTTGTTTTTCTCAAAACTTGATTTCTTGCAGTTTCCTGTTGCGCAAACAGTTGTAACTTCAAAATCAATGAATAGTTTTCAACGAAAATTTTCACGCTCGTTCCTTTAATACTAGACTGTGCAATGAACTGGGATTAATGAAAACGAATGATAAGTTTTGATGTTCTGAAGTTTTATTCCAAGCAATGCAGACAAAAATGACACATTTTTTGTTTTCTTTGGTATTTTTACTATATCTTGATTCCCAATCATCGGATGGCAAAGATCCTAGTTCGTTGCACAGTCTAGTTAGTTGGCTACCTTTGTGCCAAAAAGTTTACGATTCCTGCACTCCATTCGCTAGTTATGAATGTTCACGTAACAGCCAAGTTTGGGCAATGTTTTGTCAATAACAAATGCCAGTATAATTTTTTTCACTCTTTCTTGCTTTTGAATATCATTTAAAATGGTCATTTATAAGGTCAATGTGAAATAAAAATTTAATGGCCAAAACTAAAACTTTTTTTGAAAAAGGTGGTGACATTTAACCCCGGCTTTGTCAGCTGGTATACCCCCAGGTAAACGCGGAATTGCATCATGAGTGGCAGGTTCTCCCGTGGTGCTCGGTAGGCCATGATTTTGAGAAAAAAAAATCGACGACCATCCGAACATCCCGCTTGTCGTGTGCAATGCGATCGCGTGTGCTTTTATCGGCAAATATAAGAGGAAACTAGCACGAGTTGCGTTTGCTGCTACTAATGGCAATTATTTGGCAATGGCAACTTTTTAGTGAATGGTTGTTTACGTATTGAATAAATGCGAGCAGTGCATCTGTGTTTGCTTAAATTTTACCCTATTCCGTTATGACGCGTGAGCTAGCACGCCATAGCACGTGGCTATTGCGTTTCGGCATGACGATAACAGGTAGTGGCATGTGCTCTATTTGGAAATTTTATTAGCAACTTTTGTACAGAAACAGACACAATACACGCAAGAACATTGCAGACTCGAGTATCTTGCATCTATACAGTACAAATTGCACATTTTATAGGTGCATATCCATAAAGCTTCTTACAACTTCTGATCAGCAAGTCTTTTTGTTTTGCTTGCATGTGACAATCCTACCAACTCAAATCGTTTGTCGCTACAGTTATCTGTGATTCCTTACGCAAAAAATTATCATTAAGCGAGAGCAGTTGCAAAGCTGAAGACAACACTTTTCGCAAACCCAAAAACAGACGAGACAGAGATTCGTGGAAAGAGGAGTTGTCCGGGCTGGGGCTCTGATCTAGAAAAAAACCTACACACAACGCAATTGCAGGAAGAAATTTCAGCACTGTTTCCGCAAAACAGTGTTTTCAATTCATGTACGTCAACTCTTATTATAGTTTGTTGTGGGATTTATATTGTAAACACCACAGAAAAGTTGACAATCCAAATTCCTATTTTGACTAATATTATATTGCAGTAACAAGTTTGGTAATGCGGCTTTCTCAACAATTGTCTGATAAGACTGATCGGCTTCTTACAGCTAAATTATCTTGATCCATGAATTTCTTATTCACTTTTCAGTAAGGCACTGACGGACTAATTTATTCAACATTTTTGTATACTCCTTGTCTTCCTAGTTCTGCAGGGTGCCTATTGCAGGACGACGATCTTCCAATAGCTGTGAGCCACTGGTCAACGGTTTATGAGCATTTCCTACTCTAGCGAGAGAAATAGAAGAGAGGAAAGGCAGGGAGGTTAACAATTTCTACTCTAGAAGAACTTGTGTTGCACCAGGGGAACAAAACGTTGCGGGAACAACGGAGCGCGTAGCTCGCTAAGCGCCGACGTAAGCAGCTTCGCACCTGTTGCGCAGCAGCGCGACTTGATATGGAGGTAAATTCGCACGTCCTCAGCAAAATCTGCTGGTCTGCTTAGTTCTCACATAAGAACCGCGAACATCGCAGATGAATATTCGATCAAGAAGAACAGACAAGCAGGCGTTTTGTTTTCGTTTTTTCTTTGCCAACATTTTGGCAATATTTCACTGCGTGACGTAAAATGCGCCCGGCGCCGCATCAGACCACTCAAAGAAAATAATGCTTGCAGTGCTGCCAGTCATAGTGCAGCGCTCCTTCAATTGCATTCCGCACCTTGTGAAGTAGCTGTAGGCGAATGGCAATGTCTAACCAAGAGCAGGCAAGCACACTGTTCTCTAACTTAACCCGCTCGTTCGTGCAGCAAGTTTTCAAACATCTTCAGCAGAGATAAATGATTAGTTTTTTTTTATTCCATAGAGCGAACAGCAGTCACCGGGATATAACGAAACGCAATTTTCGTCCGGGTTAGCTAGCACTCACTCGGCTCAGGAGCTGCTCTCGATAGGTAGTTTCAATGTATTTACACACCATAGAGACATGTGCCACGTACCTAATGCCCTTCCTTTCGTCTTATAGCCGTTTCGGTAACTTTAGCGGCTATTGGCTACATAATGACTGCATAACAAGCGTGCTGACCTTTCATTCTCTTGGACGCGGAAAAAAGGAGTCCTGCTGTCCCTTCCCACTTTGGCCCACCACAGAGCCGCGCAGAACGTCTGGTGGCCTTTCTTGTGTTTTTCATACATCGCTAGTGTACTCGCCGATACAGAAACGAAATGTTGCAGCGCACAGTAGAAGGCAAAGGCGTGCACGTGTGCCGAGGTGCAGAGAGTGGCAGGAACAGACGAACGAAATGGCAGCCGAAGCGATAAGAACGAAAGCGCCGCCCGTTGGCGCAACAAGTGAAGCGACTAAATAAAGATATAGCATGCCCCCCCCCCCCAAAAAAAAAAAAGAAAAGAAAAGAAAATAGCCGTAAACATATTTTATTTCTATACATAATTGCTATGAGCAACACGAGAACAAGATGAGAGCAGGAGCCAACGTTTCGACAAGTGGACTTGTCTTTTTCAAGGCGACATGTGCTATCCTCGGCACACTATATATAGATGGCTTGCACTGACGTCATTGTGGCCGCCATGTTGGTGCACCGACACGATGATAAGCCGGGTCCGTAACGTCACGTGAAAGCTTTCAATGAGATGAATTGGACTGAAGTGCTCGTAGTCGCCATGTTGGTGCCCCAACACGGTGATAATGTGGCTGCGTGACGTCACGTCAAAGCTATCAATAGGCAGGGTTTTACTAAAGGGGAGACAAGGTAAGGTGGGTGGGTGAGGTAACGAGCGAGAGTGGTAACGAGGTGAGGTAACGAGCGGCGAGGGTGTAGAATTGAAAAGAAGCGTATGCGCTTCTGATAGCCGGCGAAGGAATTTTAGGCAGCGCCGTGTGTTAGCTGATTGACGTGTCATTGTAGGTTCGTCTTTTCGTGGATGGGGCCTGGAAGATAGGATTGCAACACACAATTGCATCACTTTACTTTATTGCTATGTAGGTTGGAAGGATAGAGCCATTCCTTTGGCTACCAGTGTCATGGTGACGCTTTATTGCCAATACCGAAACTAGCTTCACTGTCCATCCCATGGTTTAACGGCTGCTTCGCCGGCGCTTGGTCGCTCAGTCTCGCAATGGTTGGTTCACCGGCTGGGTGGAGCGCGTGCGCTTCAGCGAAAGCGACAGGCTGAATCCAATCACCCAGGACATTTATCTAGACGGCAGGCTGCGAAATCTCAAACGAAGGCAAAGTTGGCTGCTGAAACACCGGAGCAAAGGGAGGTCTGATTAGCACTTTCTAGAGAAGATTACCAAGCATGGAAGAGTGCATTAATGAAACACTGTGTCCCTAGTCTTTGCAAAACCAAGCCAAGCAAACCTTTCGCTCGTGATAACTAGGCTTACAAGGGTTCAACCTCAGCCAATTTTTTTTTCTCTGTGTTGCCTCCCAAATTCTTCTTCCCAATATACATTTTACTTAAGGAACAAGCGCTCTCTTTTAAAATTGCTGCTCTATTTGCACAATTTACAATGCGTGGCGAGATTGCTAAACACAATGCGTTGTACGCAGGTTATTCGGTGCTCTCTACATGTGTCACTGGTAGAGCTTGCCGTCTGCCCTAGGGATATCTTGCAGGTGACGTCGTGCATTTGAGCAACTTTTTTGCGCCGAAGACCCCGCAGGGGCTTGCGTCAGTAGGCGTTAGGTGTGTGCCGACACCACTGCATGCCCATCTACTGCATAATAATGGGTTTAAGATACTGACTCGATGACGATGGTGAAACGACAGTATGACGACGATGAAGTGACATACATGACATGAAATGAATATATTTCCCACCTTGTACAACAAACTGATTGTAGTACTGCAGAAAAAAGCTGCAGTTATGCAGGTGACGATCCCACAGTGCCCGATTAAATATAGTTCGGTATGAGCGTGATAGAGGGCGCACAATTAACACAAAATCGGCTTCCACATGGAGTAAAATATAGCATGACCAAACGAAAGCAATATCAATAGGCAATGTATTCCATTTGATATGAGAATACCATTCTTAATATGTAACAATCAAGATAGCGTATACATTTCACGTAGCTCGTAATATTTGCAAATCAAAATATCAAAGTTGTTAGCATATTAGTGGTTTTTGGTTGTTAAGAAGTGAATGCAATGTAATGCGCAGGCACTGTTCGCTAGAATTCCAACAAGGTGTTCGTAAAACCATAGCCTCATCATGTTTTTGGGCACTTCAGTATATTTTACACTAAGTGTATCCGACATTCCAGATTATGCAAATTTCTTTGCGTCTCTAATTTATGTTGTGCACTTAGCTGATATCTATGTAAGTTATGTATGCTAATTATCTGGAACTTCTGAAAAGGCTATGTGGTGTAGCGCGCAGCAGGACGAGGGACACATAGAAACGAGGAGGAGCGCTTGCTGCCAACTGAAATTTTATTGTATGATGGAAAGTATTCTATGGGAAAGAGCAGAAGGAAAACCGACATGAAGACAAGATACCATCACCGCCCACTGTACGCGCTGGCGTTGCCCGAGAATGCCAACTCCTTTCGTGATAAGGCCAGGGATGGCTTACTAATGAATGGGCAATCTTCGTGTGCCATGCTGGCCGATTCAACAATGAAACGTATGCGCTCATTCATGTGCTTAAAAATTACTTTGGTTTTCTCGAACACCGGTTTGCATCCACATGCGCTGCAATGGACGGCTAAAAAACCTTCCTTTCCGTTCCTAAAATTAATGGCATGTTTACGCAGGCGATCGTTCAAACACCTGCCAGTCTGTCCCACGTAGCATGCGCCGCATTTCAATGGGATTTTGTACACGACTCCCTTCGCACATTGCGCGTATCAGTTATGGTTCTGAACTTCACAATGGGATTTGTGTTTCTTGATAGGGATACTTCTCTTTGATATTGAACAAAGCATGTGTGAGGCAGAAAAAAAACCAAACGTACACTGACCCGCCCAATGATTTTTCAAGCCGATGGGCGACTTGATGACTGTATGGAATCACCGCGACCTTACGGTCCTTTTTCGTAGTCTGTTCATCGGTGAAAAGAAGGAAACATAACAGCGAAGAAACATAACAGCGATGCTGTTATGTTTCCTTTTTTCCGTGCGGATTGTCTCAGATACGGAGACTAGTAATCCATCAGCATACCCATAGGCTTTTAGGCGCCTAACTTGTGCTCGAAAGCTGCCATTTAGTCTGTGGTGGCAGGACCGGTCTAATGCATTAGAGGAGCAAGGCTGCACAATGGCCCTTTTGACTAGTTTAGTGTATGCTGATGATAAAGGCAGAAGTGGTTTATTTGCGCGGGGTTCTTATGTCCAGCAAACATGATCGATCATTACAAAAAACAAGCTTGAGGTTAAGGAAACGGAGGGCATCATCTTGTGGCATGTGATGTGCTAGGACCAGGGGGGAAAGACATTCTACAAATATGCAGACCAATTGTGATGGGGCAGAAAACAACCCCGAGACGTCACACTGTAAAACCACCAAAAAATCGACAAAAAAAAACCGTCAAGGTTCTCAAGACCTCAGTTCCTGCTAATAGTTGCTGCAAGGCTCTGTCTGGTTTTGTAAGAAACACGTCACTCAACAAAGGTGCTATACACGACCAGATGGACACACCTTTGTTCTGAAAGTAAATTCCACCGTTGGATTGAACATATGTTGATTCAAGGTAAAACTGCACCAGATTGAGGAAATTTCTCGCGCTTAACCCCACTCGGTTTTGAAAATCAACCTCACCAAAACCTTCAATTCATTCACTGATGCATTACAACACCCCGTTGTGTGGGAGTAATAAAGGTCCTTAATATCGATCGAGAATGCAACAAGTTTACGGCATTCTTATAGCATAAGAAAATCAATCACCTCTTGGGAGTTAATAATCAAAAAACGGTCAGCCTTTCCACTGAGGTGGACATAGAAGACCAGCGAAGCTGTACTATAGTGCGAATTATGTATTTCCAATTATGACTATTAAGATGTGATGGTTTAATTGGTAAAATGATGAGAAACATATAAGATCCGGTGGTCTTCATTTATTTAGTGACCACAGTGACAATGGCCTTATGGTCGCTACGGTACACCACCATAGTGTGTATGGCAAAGGTTGGCACGTTCTTCATAAACACGTCACCAACGCCGCGCGCATTCGGTGCGAACGCGGCCAAAACGCCACCGCTGTCGACAACAGTTCTGCGCGTTGTTTATGTGGCCGCACACAACCGCTGTCAAAACGCTGGCGTGAGCAAGCGCGCCAGCAACAGTGGTCGAAGGTTCATTCGGACTATCGCTTCAACGGACACTGAGCGGCTAAAGCACAGCGCATACAAAGGTAGGAGCCGTGTTGCAGATCGCTTTCAAGATACGGTGCGCACGACCGCCCGGAGCCCAGAGAGAGTCGGTGGCACAGGCGGCATATGCTGGCATGGCTGCGCGCATGCGCAGCCATGCCAGCATGCCAGCAGTGTGGCGAGCGGGCACCAGCCATGCCAGCAGTGTGGCGAGCGGGCACACACGCGCCCACTCTAGGGTGCCTCGATGCCCTCCACGCCCACCGCTCCCCTTCCACTAGGAAGTCGTGTTTGCTCTCCGCCGTGCGTTCGGTCCCCGTGAAAGCACGCGTCCGTCGCCCTCGCGCGCGTTCACTAGCACATGTAGTATGCGGCCAATGAGAGTTTTTTCTACATCCGGACGCTACCATCGAAGAGTGAGCCCTTAACAGCGTCGCTGTAAATTGGGTTTTCTGCGGATAGTGACTTCAGGTTTTGCTGTAGGAGCAAAGCCAATTCTTTCTGCCACTTCCTCTTTCTGAAACAATGACGGGGAAGGGAACATCGGATTTGTGAGTTTTCGCCAAAAAAAAAAAAACATCTCCAAGCTCCCTTTCTTGCTTTTGTTGATGCATTTTTCCAAGGCATGTAAATCTGACGGCCGGCAAAGTTGCTTCGCCCTAGTCATCACTTTAGATACGTTCACACCGGTAGATGAGTGAAACAAAGTTAATGGGATTCTGGGCTTTTTCTTTGAACAGGTCAAATGGAAAGACTGCGAACCCACCTCCTTTGTCTGAAGGAACAACACACAGGTCATTGTCTCTTAGGAAGGTCAGTACCCTGTTGACTGGGGTCATTTTGTTGTGATGCTTACCCCGGAGAAGCACATCGACACCTTCCGTAACATATCAGTCAGACTGCACCACGGCCAGTAGTATCTGGCGATGCACCACGGCCAGTAGCTGAGGACCTGAATCCTTATGTTCACGGCAAACTTAGGCCCAAGGACAAGCGTCCGGCGAACGAAGTCCCGAAGGGTGACGTCTCCGCATGTGTAAACCACTCCGTCGTACCGTATCCTCGAGGCACACGCAGAACGGAGCCGCGGCAGCTCGCTTTTTTTTTTTGAAGTTTTTCTGTGAAGTGGTTGATGTGCTCCCAATATTCACGCCATCTAATTTTTTTTTTGAGAACTTCACGGGGTTCTCCTTGTTGCAGTTGAAAATGTAGTACCTCCCGGTAGAGCCTGACCTGCCTGTACCCTCAGATCTTAGGATCCTGTAAACCCTGATGTCATGCCCGGTAGACGGGTTGAAGCCACCAAAATTTCAGTTGGCAGTAAGCGCCTGTCCTTGTTTCTCTGTGTCCCTCGTCCTGTTTCGTGCTACACCACCGAGCCTCATGGAAAACGAACTAGTCCAAACCTTCACCCTTCTAACTGATGAAAAAGATCAGCGCTTGGTGAGTCATATGCTGCATAAGATGCATATGCTGCATTGTATGTGCATTGTAAAAAACATCTTTTTTGAATCAAGTGAATGCGGTGCAAGTTAGGATATATTGCTCTTCTCAATACAAGTTGACAATAATATAGATACGAGTAGAACAGTGAGTTATACAAAAGTAGTTTTACTCTCGAAGTTGGCTTGTATCTAACACGACCTACTGTGCCCGTGAATAGAGCATTGACGTTCGGTCGCGTCAATCTGGCTTTCTAAACATTTTTTTCACAACTTATCATATCCTAGATGCGTGACCTGGCTTAACATCACTTTATGCTTCAATGGCGTATGTGTCAACCGTGACTGCCCCCGTCAAAAGAAATGGCTGCATCGACGGCTAAGAAATCAACGAAGCCCGCAGCTCCTGCCATGACCTATCCCCCCCCGGAGTTCTTTGAGTGGCGCCCACTCAAGTGTGACGTAAATGGGAGGACTGCGCTGCCACGCCACGCGCTCACTCGCTGCTTGAAGGCAACTTGAAGCTGTCGGCCGTCCTGCACTTTGCGAGGTTTTGAAAAACGAGTCTGAAGGTTTTTCGGCCAGTATGTACAGAATGTTCCAGGACACTATTCCCTGCGAAATGGAGCCGAGTAGTCATCACCACGCGAAGTGTGGATTGCTCCTGGCGTCGTTTGCTAGACATGAGTGTGTATACTTGCGTAGATGGCGTTGGCATTTCCGTTTTCATGGCACACCACATAATGACTTGATGGCCCTTTTTTGACAATAAACTGTGGACCCGCCGTGGTTGCTCAGTGGCTTTGGTGTTGGGCTGCTGAACACGAGGTCGCTGGATCTAATCCCGGCCACGGCGGCCGCATTTCGAAGGGGGCGAAACGCGATAACACCCGTTTACTTAGATTTAGGTGCACGTTAAAGAACCCCAGGTGGTCAAAATTTCCGGAGTCCCCCACTACGGCGTGCCTCATAATCAGCCGTGGTTTTGGCACGTAAAACCCCACAATTTAATTTTAATGAACTGCAGGATTTAGTCTTCAGCTATGGTGCCTACGCTGGAATAGTGCGTGTTCGATCGCGCACTCCGTTTGCCACAGACATTCCGATTTTGTTGCTCGCGAAATCTTGACAAGCTTTTCTGCGCTTTTTTAACATAAAATATTTATTATTAAGTTGATAAAACATTGTTCTCCGAGTGGTCTACGGCAGTCCCAAAGTGGATTGAACAGAAATAGTATTATCCTAACCTAAACAAACATAATTTTTTTCTGCGTTAGAAAGTGGTAATGAGATTTATTGGCAAGAAAATAGTGCGAAGCATGCTTGAGAATTGAGAACGATAGCGCGGGGTGCACCACCAATATTCCAGATAAACTGCTTCTCAGTATTACAACGAGGCTTCTGTTGTCAGAAAAAGTTTTACATTTGCTACCCTAAGTTACTGGAATTACGGGCGAAATCTGACATTCGCATTCAACTATAAAGCAGCTTTGTCAAATCAAAAGTTTGCGCGTGACGCGCCCTGCGATCGTTTTCATTTCCAAAGCTGCGTAGTCTCCCATTTACTGACTGGGCGCGATATTTTATGACTTAACCCTTCAAGGCCCAGTGATTCCAAATGGAATCATCAATTTTGTAGCTCAGTGGGCAACCCTGGGTTAAAAAAACAGGTTGTTCTTACGCTACAACTCATATTTAGCACTTGCTCTACGTATGCTGGCAAGCTGATAGACTCAAGGAAGTGCTGCCACCTCTGAACGAAAAAAAAATAAAAGAATCGCTAGCACTGTTCCCGCCATTCGCTGAGATCCCCTCTTCTTTTCACCGTGCAGAGGTACGACAATTATTTTATTTTTGTCTCGAACATTTGGACTTTGACTATTAGGTGTTATGCTATCCCGTCGCAGTAAATTTATTCGGTGAAAAGTATTTGCGGGTACCGGAGAACTTTGCGAATCTTGATTATTCCAAATGGAATCATTGAGACGTAGCAGCCCCGACTACTCACGCGATACATTTTCGATTGACGTTACCTCACTGACTAAATCGCGTGTTTGTTCGCGCTCAAACGGCGTTTTCATGCCGTAATTGGCCATGTTTTGGGCGCGTGTTACGGGCAGAATCATTATCGCGTCAGGAGTCTGTATTGTTGGTGGAGCCTTGCTCTGCTTTTTGTGATTTTATGCTGTTGATATGAGTTATGCGGTGTAGAAAAACTTTTTTGGGGGAAATCCCTCCGTAATACGGAAACATTTTCTTTCGGAACAGATGGCGACAATCAGCACATGCGAGTTTTATGGGAAAAAGAAAGAAGTCGCGAAGCTTATGCTGATCGCTCGAGGTGACATTGATTCATTCGATGAAAAGGAAGTCATCGTGCAAGCTAGAAAAAATAGACAACAATGTCCTCTTACTCCCGCATTCGGTGCGAGAAGTGTGGCACACACCTCTACCTCAACAAAACATTGCTTCAAAGAGTTTTATCTAAAATAGACTTTTCATGTATTCTTTGAAACGACGCATTTCAAGTCCACCAAGTCCTACTGATTCCATTTGGAATGATTAAATAAGTTTTGATTGAAAAGTGTGAGCACACATTTTTAATTTTTTAACTCCCACGGTCATGCACATGTCAAATTGTAAACACCAATTTTTTACATTGAACAGAATAATTTGGGCCTGAAAGAGTTAAGCCTGCTTCACATGCAAGTGAAAACTCTCGCGATTCCTGCCGCCACGGCGAAGAAACCTCGGGCGCTATAACGTAAAATGATTCCAAACTGTTTTGATTCCAATTTCTGCAATCAGCCTCCACGATTGGTCAAAACATTTTTGGGCCACTCCCAACTTAACCTGTCTGTCATGTGACGTCACGAAAACCGCGATAGCTCCCCATCTGATATAACGTGTACAGACTGATTATGCATGATTAAACCGCCCAAAAGAAAAATAACAATTCCTGATTCGACACCTTTTCACCATTAGCCCTCTGCTATTGGTCCAATGTTTTCTGGCTACGCCCACTTCGCCTGTGTGTCACGCGACCTCACAAAACCGCGAAAACTCACCACGTCAAAGTGACGTGTACGCGAAAAAATGCCTTAATATGCCGAACAAAGCTGAATTTTTTTTTTCTGAATAGCCACAGACTGCCCGTTCCGAGAGGAATAGAAGATGGCTGCCCGCCGATCGCTCAGGCCCTCGCTACTCGCACCTACTAGTGAGAATGTATTTATTTGCGCATGATAAACCTATTCGTGTGGCAGTAAAACATTATCGAACCCTTTCGGCATGCATACGACATCGCTCTGCCAACTCTTCCTTGCTGAGGATCCGTTTTAGCGGCATTCTTATCCTTCCGTTCCACGCCGCCGCGATTTTCGACCAGCCAGAGCAAGCTAAGTAAGGAGAAGCAGACCAATCGGAGGAGCCGGCACCGCCCTCTACATGCGGTTATCTATTTTCGCTGTGCTGGCTCTGCCCCATCAAAACACTCTCCACTAGAGCGTGCTCCTCGCCCCTTGTCAGCCAATGAGATAAAAACCGCTCACTGTAGACAATGATATTGGTTTTGAAAGCGAACAAAGGTGACCTCCTATAAACGAGGAGACTGTTTGATTGGGTTGTTCAGACAACGCTTCGGGTCAGCGCCCGATGCTTGCGTTGGTGGTTAGGTAAATTTGACGTAAGGAGTTTGGAATCAAAACAGTTCTGAATCATTTTACGTTATAGCGCAACTGTTTCGAGCGGCGGCGGCGGCACTGGCGGCTGGAGCGGCGAGGTTCGGGCAAGTTGGAATTTCATCGCGGCGACAGGGGCGACAGCGCGGCAGCACCACTTCCGAACTACAGATGCGAAGTGCGGAAAAAAAGACGGGAAAATTCCTGAAAAAAACTGGGTTTTTTTTTCGTTTTTTTCGGCGCAGTTGGAAAAATTGGCCAAAATGTCCGCGGGGAAAAACGTACAGAAATAAAACTTAGACAGCACCCAGCGCTTAACGTGAAACCGAAACGTCGCACATGATACCGAAACACCAAACGACGGCTGACCACTCGCCATTGATATCACCTAATGTCAGCTCCAGCGTGAGCGTGGCTTCGTCGTTCGAGTGCGGTTTCTCATGTTTTGGTGCCCGTTATTGTTCAATTTTGACTTTCCTTCGTACACTTCTGCAACCTGTGGCGGAAGTCCGCATATAAAGTCGTGTGGGAGCCGATTCTGCAATGGTACAGCCAATTCCGACGTGTGGGTGTACTTCACGGTCGGGGAGACCGTTGGCGGGAAACGAGGACCCGCTGTCTGTAAGTACTGCAACAGCAGCTAGGCTTTTCCCAATGCGACTTGCCTTTCCAAGCACATTGCTAAGTGCTTGAAATACCCAAGAGAGGAAGTGACACCACGAAGCCACTCTCGCAGCCCTTCATGTAGCAGTCTCAGTTCAAGCGAAAATAACCGCGCAATAAGCAGCACCTCAAGCAGCGCAGCCTCAGCGACTGGCAGGGGTACTCAGTTCGTCGATACGAGGACACTTCAAGCGCAGAAGCACGCCAATAAAGCGTTGCCAAAGGCGGTATATGCTTCCAACTCTCCGT
The DNA here is from genome assembly GCF_013339745.2 of Dermacentor silvarum. NCBI lineage: Eukaryota > Metazoa > Arthropoda > Arachnida > Ixodida > Ixodidae > Dermacentor > Dermacentor silvarum. Next base: position 163,194,084 of record NC_051157.2, read on the forward strand.
TTTCATTGGTTACAAATGACTATTGGCAGGCAGCATTTAACGCACTCAGACCATCTTACAAGCCCCCGAGCCGGCACAGCTTGGCTGGTCCACTGCTTGACGCTCAGTACGAGGCGGCTACTGTATCGATGAATAATTCTATTGAAAAGGCTTCATGCATCACCCTTGTCACTGACGGCTGGACTAACGTCGAAGGAGAGTCAGTTATAAACTTCGTACTCTGCACACCATCGCCATTTTTTTTCAAGTCAATCAACACCGGTCAGCACCAACAAGGCATACTGCGGCCTATGTGACAGAAGAAATCTCTGCTATTATGGAATCGCTCGGTAGCTCAAAGGTAAAGGCTCTGGTAACCTACAATGCCAGCAATATGAAATTGGCATGGGCCCTCGGTATTGAGCGATTTAGTCAAGTTACAGCGATTGGTTGCGCCGAACACTCTCTGAACCTGTTGATGAATGATCTCCTTACTCTCGGCACAAGCCACGATGTGCACAAGCTTGCGAAAGATATAATCAAATACGTGAAGAAAACTCACGTGGTGTTGGCCACATTCAAGAGAAGGGAGGAATCGAAATACGGCAAAAGTGTGAGCTGCAGCCGGAAGCTTCCAAGCAAGACAAGATGGAGTGGTGTCTGTCTCTCCTTTGAAAGCCTTTTGAAAAACAAGAAGGTCTTACAGAAAATAGCTATAATGGAAAAAATGAAGTTCGACAAGGACTCTTAGGCTGGTCGTTCTGGACGAAGAAGAGTTCTGGGTCGCTTTGAAATCATGTCATATTTAGCTGGAACCCATCGTAAAGGCTATCAAAGATTCAGAAAGTGACGGGGCCCTGTTGTGCGACGTCACAAATTTGTTTCACAATCTAGCGGAGGAGATTCACTCAAGTCTGCAGTGCTCTGTTCTTTCGCAGAGTGAACTGGATCTCGCTGAAAAAGCCTTAAAGACATGCAAAGCATTTACAGTTCATCCCGTGCAATGCGCAGCAAACCTACTTGACCCAAGATAAACGGGGGAAAATCCATCCCGACGAAGAAATCTTGTCTGTGTTTGACTGGATCTCGGAGCACAGTACGCACATGAACCTCGAAGTTGGAAAAGTGTACTCCGATGTGGCAGAATACAGGACCAATGCAGGCATATGGTCAAGGTCCGGAATATGGGCTTGTGCTAACCACATGCCTCCTTCAACATGGTGGGAGGGAATCCGCACGAGTAAAACAGTGGTGCCTCTGGCTCGAAACACTTTACAGATTCCACCATCATCAGCTGCTTGTGAGCGGAACTGGTCCGACTTCGCCAACATTCATACTCTGTGTACGAGCAAGCTGCGTAATGAAACGGTGCAAAAGCTTTTTTTTTTGTACACGCACATCTTAACATGATGAAGAATGGTATAGATGGAGCCAGTGATACTGACTCTGAATAAGAGGTAGAACTTCATCTTTTTACCATCTTGATCAATGTTTTATAGTCGAAGCCACGACGAAATAGCCAAAGAAGAGACACTTCAGTGTTCTTTGTTCTAACTGCCGTAAGAATTCTAAGAAGCCGAACCCGTTCACAGAGAACTGAACGCGTTCGCGGTGATGCTTCTGGCCTGTCTTCGATTTGTTAAGCCCTACATTCGTTTGTGAAAAGTCCGAAAGCATTTCACTTCTGTTATTTACATAATGAGAGTTATGGCTTTTGACATTTGGCAATACACTATTGGCCATATGCTAAGGAAAATTTCTTCTTTTGAATTTTTTCCAAAATTTCGGGGAAAAACTTGAAAAAAAGAACTGGTTTTTTTCTGATTGCTCAAAATTTTCGGAAATTTTGCATCTCTATCAATCCGAACCAATGACGGCCCACCTCGCCACGTGACCAGTGAAGGACTAGTGCGGGAAAGCCTGCGCATGGGACGATATTCGCTGCGGTGAAAAATCCGCGGCGGCAATGCATGTGAAACAAAACCTCGCGAGAAGCTTCGCAGCGCAGCGCCGCTGTTCGCTCCATTCGCTCAATCGCTTGCATGTGAAACAGGCTTAAGTCACGAGATTGTGACCCTGCACACGAGAGACGGGGTCATATGAAACTTTAATATATATGTAAAAAAATGAGGGCAGCTCGCAATAGTGGGGCAAGGCAGACGAAACAGCGTAGCTGGGGGTCGACTAAGGTTTACGAAGTTTCGCTAAGTTTTTGCGATGCATTATTATGTGATGCCAAGATTTAACCGAGTTTTGCTCTTTATTGCTATGGTATGGTATGCTAAGATTTTACCGAGTTTTTGCTGTGTATTCCTATATTATGCTAAGATTTAAGCGAAGTTTTGCTACGTAATGCTATGTTATGCCAAGATTTTTGCAAACCTTCATAACTCTGTGGTCACTTTCGGCAGGAAACGATTCGAGCCACACTTGCACGGCCGCATTGCGCTTCTCAAAGTCTCGAACCGAGTTCAGAGTACACAGGTTGACGTCAAACCACAGCCGATCGTAGATGCGGTAGCCATGACCAAAGTCGACGTTTAAGAACTTTCGCTGAAATGGGCCGTTCGCGCCACCCATGGCCGTCGAGCATCTTCTTCCTTGGGGGTTACGTACTTCTTCGGCCGACCCTTGTTTTAGGCGGGGCAAACGATTTGCTCGGCGCAGAGGTACTAGGCAATGTGCTGCCGTCGCGGCGTCACGGAGCTTTATACGAAGATTCTGAACGAAGCGGCGTGCAGTGTCGTCACGGCTTTATTTTTTTCCGCCTACGCGGCTGTGGAAGCTTGACGATGTATGGGAAGCGGTGGTGCAGCGTGGCGTGGCCGGGCGCAGACATGCCAGGTGGTTGCTAGGCGACGTATACTAAAGTCAAAGCTAGGCGCAGCGCGAGCCAGGCGGAGCTGTGCCAGCTGGTTGCTAGGCACCGCAGTGACGTCATAGCTCGGCGGAGTTTCTGCAAACGATTTGTAGCCGAACCTCGAGCTTAGACAACTAAGCTGCTAAAATAGATTCTGAGATTTTACGAGTCAAAACCACCATAGGATTATCCGGCACGTAGTGAAGGACTCCGGATTAATTTTGACTACCTGGGGGTTCTTTACTGCGCACCTAAATCTGAATACGGAAGAGCGTTTTTGCAATCCAGCCCCATTTAAATACAGCCGCCACGGAAGATGTCGAATCAGCGATCTCGAGCTAAGTAGCGCAACGCCAGGTCCACTGGCCGATCACATCAGTTGGTTATATGGAAGATACATTTATTATACAAGGTTCCTTGTCCTCGTAATGCTGGCGATAATAAAACTAACACTAGGAAAAAATATAGGCGGTAATTGGAGAGCGCCGTGTTACGCGAGCACGCAGTAAGAGCGTCAGCAAAGGCGTGAAAATAAAGCTGTTCTAGCCGGAGCTTAGCAGACGACAAAGGCGAGTCCTCCCTCTGACGTCACGAAAGCACCGTTCGCAGCTTGTGAAAGAAGCATGCATAATAATTTTGAAGCGTGACCAAACTTTAACGCTTGTGGCTTTATTCCGAGCTTTGACAGTAAATATTGAATGGCTGCTTTCAATGTCTTTATTATGTGTCCTACGAATTAGCTCTCCCAAATGCCTTTCTTTTTCTTTTTTCTTCATTTTTTTGTACAAAAGCTGTAGCTCGTCCAGACGTTTTGAACTTACTATGCTCGTTATCCATAATGTTCACCATATGTTCAATAAATACACACTAAACACAAATAATCCCAGATGGGAGTAAATGCCTCGTCGCCTAGCGCATTCCCTAATGAGAGTTTAATATATATTCCATTCATATGGAGTTTTAGTGAACTCCATCTCTTACAAGAGTTTTTGTGGTGTTCAAATAAGAATAAATATTACTTCATTTCGCTCGGGAGTAATTACGGTGTTCCAATTGGACTGAATATTACTTCATTTCCGGAAGGGGTTTTTGGGTATCATAGTTGGAGTGAATATTACTTCATTTCTTGAGGGAGTCTTTAAGTGTTTAAATTGGAGTGAATATTACTTCATTTCTGGAAAGTGGTCTTGGGGTGTTGCATATGGAGTAAATACTAATCGATTTCTGAAGAGAGTTTCTTGAGATCCTGCTACATTATTTTACTTTTTTTTCTCTAATGAATTGAAGCAGCAGCTTTCGTGCTGTGGCTTTGCGACATTTATTAATGACTGATGAAGTACTGCAGGTGCTAAGTTTTGTGCCGGTAACAACTTTTACCGTAGCTTATTTTGTTTCCCACCTTCCTAGTTAGATTTTGAATGTATTTATAATACTTCACTGGAGGCTAATATAGAATTAAATTATAGTAAGAACATTTATCTACCCATCTAGTTAATGGCACTTTCTCGGCTAGTCAACTCTGTTCAATAACGTAAATCGAAACGCGAATTCTGCAGAAATGAAACGCCCGCATTTGCGCTTTCACGTACGCCAGAGTATGTTACATTGACAAGATTCCACTTTGCACGACGATTTTTCCTGATACCATTAGACCATTAGAGAATGGAATACTTGACAGGAGTATATTCTCACCTATGCATTTCTTGTTAGCATTTCAACGCACGTTATGATTTAGTGAAGAAAATAAAATGCCGTCTTCCGGGTAGCGGTATAAAGTATATTTTATTATCTGTAGGCATTACAACATCACACTGGAGACAAAACATAGAGGGAAACAAAGCATTTGAAGAAAATTACGCGTAATAAGAGCTGTCGGAATATGGGGGGATTGCCCACGGCTCTCTGCCTCGGCACACCGAGCCCCGCGGTTGGCGCATGCCTGCGCATCAACCGCGGTCCGGTACAAGCTCGAGGAAACAATAGACGACAACCACGTGTACACTCGGACAGCATTTATTACGCCTGCAACTAACACTTCGAGCAGGCCAGCTAGCTGCAGTTGACATCGCTGAGGGTTCCCTCGAAGAGAATAATACACTAGGTAAAGAAGGGCTTCCGACTTACCAACTGGGGGAATACAGGGGGGGGCCGCGGCGATGCCGCGGCAAGAACGCGGTTGACTAACCACGTGCGGGAATAGGGGAGCGGCGCGGAGACTTCCGCCGTCGCCGCTTGCTGGGGACCAAAGAGACTCCGGCAATGTCCGCGGGATCTCACGTGACCCACCCGGTGGCGCTGATAGCGCTTGCGATTCCGGCACATGGCAAGGATTAGCGGCACATGGCAAGGTAAAAAGACGTGGCTGAGAGTAGCTTACCTATGGACAGGTAGTGATAGCAGAGAAAAAAATAAGGAATTTGTTGATTGCATTAGAAGCGATATTAGTGAGTTCAGTAAATCGGGCCAGGTGATATTAGTGATGGGCACGGCGAAGCGCATCGACTAGGATCGCTAACCATGCGATTTGTTTGCTTCGTGCAGGCTTTGTTTCTTGCACTCGGCGGGGCACCACCAACACCGGAAGTTCTGCCTTTGAAGCCGCAAGATCTCGCCGACAATCGTGCTGGGAACTTCGTCACTGTCACGAGCATTCTGGTTCCATGGACCAAACAGGGCTTCGTGACGTCAACGGGTGCCAACAGTATAAAACAAGTGCCTTACAAGGATCTCGTCAGTGGGCACGGCGAAGCGCATCGACTAGGATCGCTAACCATGCGATTTGTTTGCTTCGTGCAGGCTTTGTTTCTTGCACTCGGCGGGGCACCACCAACACCGGAAGTTCTGCCTTTGAAGCCGCAAGATCTCGCCGACAATCGTGCTGGGAACTTCGTCACTGTCACGAGCATTCTGGTTCCATGGACCAAACAGGGCTTCGTGACGTCAACGGGTGCCAACAGTATAAAACAAGTGCCTTACAAGGATCTCGTCAGTGGGCACGGCGAAGCGCATCGACTAGGATCGCTAACCATGCGATTTGTTTGCTTCGTGCAGGCTTTGTTTCTTGCACTCGGCGGGGCACCACCAACACCGGAAGTTCTGCCTTTGAAGCCGCAAGATCTCGCCGACAATCGTGCTGGGAACTTCGTCACTGTCACGAGCATTCTGGTTCCATGGACCAAACAGGGCTTCGTGACGTCAACGGGTGCCAACAGTATAAAACAAGTGCCTTACAAGGATCTCGTCAGTGGGCACGGCGAAGCGCATCGACTAGGATCGCTAACCATGCGATTTGTTTGCTTCGTGCAGGTTAGTTACCCCTACTCTGTACGTAGCGATGAGAGATTTTTAGTTATTCTGCCGTGCCCACAAACTTGCATTACCATAGCGTATGAGTGTCTTTGTTCTTGTAAATTGTTGCTCTGTGGCGACGTAGAGGAAAATCCTGGGCCATCTGTTGAAGATATGTTTAAGAAGCTTATGGATGGTCAACAGGCTATAAGGGCTGATATTGCTGACTTGAAGAGCCGTCTTGAGAGAACAGAAAATAGACTATCAAGTTTCGAAGCTCGCCTGACCAAAGTAGAAGAAAAAGTAGAACCATCGTACCAGGCGACAAATGCGGCTGGCGATTTACGATCAGCTATTTCCAAAATTCAGGTGACTCAAGAGTCAGCCTATGTTAAACTAATTGACTTAGAAAATCGAAGCAGGAGATCGAACTTGATAGTATTTGGCATACCAAGCGTACCGAATGAGTCCGAGTCAATCTTGCGTGAAAAAGTAATCAAGGAAATTTTTGCAGAAAAGCTCGGTGTAAACTGCACTTCTGTTGGTCGCATTCATAGGCTTGGTAAACCTCGGGCAAACAGGCCCATTATTTTGTACTTCCAAGACTACAGGGAAAAAGAAGCAGTGCAGCGTAATGCACGAAAGCTGAGTGGTACAAACGTATACTTACAAAACGACTACTGCGCAGACACAGTTCGTAAACGTAAGCTGCTTTGGGCCAGCGCTAAAGATGATAAAGGTGAAGGCAAAAGAATAAGCTTGGTAAATGATAAGTTGCGCATCGATGATCAGTTGTACGCATGGGACGATGCTACTATGACACGCAAAGCAATACCAAGCAAAAACGCCCCATTGTCCCAGAGCTAGCAATTGAAACCACAACAGCTCCGCCTCATTTCGCTAAATGCTAGAAGTGTGGTGAATAAAACGGACGCACTTGAATCCCTGTTACTCTTATATGACCCTCATATCTGCGTGGTCACTGAAACTTGGCTTCATGGAAATATACGTGATGATGAAATTGCACCACCAGGGTACTGCTTGTATCGGCGAGACAGGGGTTCTCGAGGAGGAGGCGTGGCTGTTCTTGCAAAACATTCTGTCGATATTATTGTTGGAGATCAAATTGCTGACCACGAAAGTTTGCTGCTAAACGTGTGTTTTTGTGGAATTCAATTTTTCCTTTGTGCTGTATACCGCCCACCCGACTCAAATGATGTGTACTTGTCAAAACTGCACGAACATTTACTTAGCCTACGCGATAGAAATGTGATCCTGACGGGTGATTTTAACCTTCCTGAAATTAACTGGGACCAATTAAAATATGGATGTTCCACAACAATTGATGTTGTATTGGATTTGATGTTTTGTTTAAATTTAGAGCAGATGGTTCGTCAGTGCACACGTGGTAAATCCATCCTAGATCTATTATTCATAACAGAAATATTTAACGGTGCTTCAACATCAGTGGAACCAGGAATTTCAGATCACGATCTAATTTATTTTTGTTGGCAGCTAACAAGCAATAGGCCGAAGCTAGGGGAAAATTCTTCATTCGTTCGGGACTTTCATAACGCCGATGACGTTTCAGTGATTGATTACCTAGACATACATCTTGACTTTGCAGTTGACAACATTGAGACTTCATGGGTGAGGTTCCGGGATGCGATAAATGTTTGCGTTACAAGATTTACACCTACCAAAGTCCTTAAGAAGCGACGTGTAAACCCTTGGATAACTAGGGATATTATTCATACAAAGCGTAAAATTAAACGGCTCTGCAAGCAAAAAAAAGTGTCATGCTCTAATTATCTTGAACTGAAACAAAACCTACTAATGAAATTAAGAGAGTCCCGAAGCGCTTACTTTAATAATTGTCTTTCTCAGTTTATTAAATGCGACAGCCAAAAATTCTGGCGATTTCTAAAGGAAGGCAGACAGGATGTTTCTAAAATAAAAATTGGTGACATGGTAGCTACTGATGCTCGACAGATATCAGGGCATTTTAATCATTACTTCCACGGCGTTTTTTCGAGAGGCGATAGTTATGCACCTCAGAGCAGTGATTCCTGCTTAGCTGACGATCTAGCAGTGTCGCATGAAGGCGTCTTATCTATGCTCCTTAATGTTAACCCAAAAAAGCCGTCAGGGCCGGATGGTATCCCTAATGCTTTCTTACATCGGTACGCAGAGCAGATATCTCATTTTCTGACAGATTTCTTCAGTTTATCAATTGCCACAGGCGAAATTCCGGACGACTGGCGTTTAGCGCGCATCACTCCCATTCACAAAAAAGGCGATCGTTTGTCTGTGAATAACTATCGGCCCATATCTATTACAAGCACATGTTGTAAGTTGTTGGAGCACGTCATTTCAAAGTACCTTATCGATTTTCTTGAAAAACGCAATGCACTATCACCATATCAACATGGTTTTAGAAAGAACATGTCTACAGTTACACAGCTTGTAACAACAGTACACGATTTTTCACATATCCTTGACATGACTGGACAGGTGGATGCCTTGTTCTTAGATTTTTCGAAGGCATTCGATAAAGTGCCTCATGGGAAGCTATTACGGAAGCTGGAATATTTGGGTGTTCCGTCAAATGTTGTTAAATGAATTAGCGCCTACCTTCGAGACAGGCGGCAGTTCGTACAAGTTTCGGATCACTCCTCAGAACTGCTGTATGTGACTTCTGGAGTGCCCCAGGGAAGTGTTTTGGGACCGTTATTGTTTCTAGTTTATATTAATGACTTGGCAGACTTAATTAATAATGGCGTTTGCATCCGACTGTTCGCGGATGACTGCGTTGTTTTTAAAGAAATTAGTGCTCCAAACGATCATGTACTGCTACAAGAAAACCTACAGGCTATTGGGGACTGGTGCATTCGATGGGACATGGAGTTAAACAATGAAAAAAGTGTACTTCTGCGTATTACAAGAAAGAAAATTCCTAGCACGTTCACTTACTCTATAAACCAGTGTGATATACAGGAGGTTGACAAATGTAAATATCTGGGTGTGACTATCACTAACAAACTCACCTGGTCAACACATATATCGGCTACTTGTTCCTCTGCGCTGCAGAAGTTATGGTTTCTCAAAAGGAAACTGAAAACCGCACCTCCTAGTGTTAAGCTTCTAGCATATAACACCTTCGTCAGAACTAAATTAGAATATGCTTCAATTGTATGGGACCCCCACAACAAAAGTGATGTGAAAGAACTAGAACGTGTCCAAAGAAAAGCAGTGCGCTTCATATTTAATAAATATAGGATGACTGACTCGCCTTCCTTACTAATGAAGCAACATAACATCCCATCGTTAGAATCGCGTAGAAAGATCAGTAGGCTGATTTTTCTTCAAAAGTGTCTTACCGGAAATACAAAAGTAATTATTCCTGATTGTGTACGTCCCCACTCAACTAGGAAAACTAGACACACCCACAGTAGGTCACTTGCCCCAATTTTCGCGAAAACAAAATCGTATCAATACAGCTTTTTTCCTAGAACTGTGTCCGAATGGAATGCCTTACCCTCCGATGTTGTTGATGCCAATGACTTTGTACGCGAACTGGAAAATTTGTATGGTGTACCGTCATTGTAATCGATGTTTCTCTTGCGTTCCCTTTTTCTTATTGTTCTTATTTTGCTTTCTCGCTGTGTTTTCGATGTTTTTTTTTCTCTATGATTCTGTAATCACTGTATAGCCCCTCCTGCATGGACCACACGGTGGTCTGCAGTATTGCTAAATAAAAAAAATAAAAAATAGTGGGAGATATGAACGCACAAATGGACGATTTAGACGGATATACTGATTACAACGGCTCTCTAGTGCTGGATCTGTGTGATGAACAGAACCTTATAATAGTTAACAGGGAGAATAAGTGTCATGGACAGGTAACGTGGCAGTGCGGAAACAGGCAGTCATGTATCGACTACGCCTTAGTCTCGGAAATGGGCTACGAACAACTAGACCAAATGATAATAGACGAAAATGGAAAAAATAGCCTGGGAAGCGATCATAGACGTTTAGCATTAAAGTTTAGGCGAGATACTAGCGCAGAGCATGAACCAATAGCCTCAGAGTTTTTAAAAATGAATGACGAGCAAATAACAGACATCGCAAACAACATAGAGAAGACAATTGAGGATTTTCCTACAGCAGTCTGGGAATATAACGAACTTGTGGACGTTATGCAGCATGAAATAAGGCGGGCACGGCAAAAGAATTGTTGCATTGGCAAGAGGAAACCACGTATATGGTGGAACAAGGAAATAAAACAAGCTATAGAAGAGCGTAAGGAGGCATCTAGGGCTCATCGAGAAGCCAAAAAGTTGGGGTTACAAGAAGAAGAGGTGCTCCTTATATGGAATACATACCAAGAAAAGAAAAGGGTTGCGAGTGAGCTCGTGCAGTAGAAAATTAAATGCGCAAGTGAACGTTGGGTGCATAACATTCACAAAAGAGACAAAGGCGCTCCAAAAAGATTCTGGAACCATATAAAAGCACTCGGAGCTCCAACTAAAAACTCGCAAATGGCTATAAGGGATGAAGACGGTAACATCTACGAAGGAGATGACGCGATGCGGTACATCACAGACGTTATTAGGGATAACTTCGGCACGAGAAAAAGCGTAGTTCAGACAACACATCCAGCAACAGCAGAGAGGCCAGAGAGATCAAAATTTTGCATAGAAAGCTTTTATTGAAAAAAGGCAGCAGAAAATGTCCCTAACAACACGGCAGCAGAACCCGATGAAATCCCAATACAGCTAATCAAAAACCTCGGTCCAAAAAGCAAGGCACTGCTGACTAATGCCATGGAGCAAGTGATTAGAACAAAGAAAATTCCCGTTGGAAGGCGTGAAAGAAAGATGAATCTCATCTACAAAGGCAAAGGAGATAAGGATAAGACGAGCTCGTACAGGCCAGTTACAGTAACTTCGGTGATATATATAAAATGGCAATGCAAGCCATAAAATTAGAACTGTCGAAGTGGATGGAGAAAAACGATGTATTGGGGTACTAGAGAATGCGTTCAGGCCAGGCAGACGCTTAGAAGACAATATGTTTGTACTAACTCAATGCATAGAGATTTCAGTAGCTCAGAAAAGACCTTTATGGATAGCATTTCTAGAGAGACCACGCTCCGGTCACAGACCAGAGCGTGGCCACCACTATGCCTTCAGGTAACACTTGCTTCGTCAAGCCAAAATTGATGACGGGGAGACACATCCGATTAGCGGCAAGGGTAACGACGGAGTGTGGCACAGAGACGTCGCGCGCCAGGAGGACGTCACGAATAGGTGCAACGACATAGTCGCCATCAGGCACGGTTGCCGCTGAGGCCAATTCGACGAAGGTTAGGGCTTTCGGAGGTAACCGAACAAACGCTGTAGTGCAGAGGGTGTTCGGTTGTTCGGGGCGAACGTCGGAAACAAGAGGAAGCTCGAGGCACAGCGTACCGGTGGAACAGTCGATGAGGGCAGAATGCGTCGTCAGAAAGTCGAGCCCGAAGATGAGGTCGTGAGGGCAACTGGTCAGCACGGTGAACAGGACTGGAACGTGGCGGCCAGCAATTCCTACGCGCGCAGTGAACATACCAATGACGGCAACAGTGGCGCCATTGGCGACGCGTACGGCCCGAGTGATGGCAGGCGTAAGAACGTTTTTGATGCGACGACAAAGATTAGCGCTCATTATGGACACTTGGGCTCCAGTATCAACCAATGCCTTGAATGGAACACCATCCACGTCTACGTCAATTAGGTTCGCGTTCGTGAGGAGCGTCAGCGGAGGATTTGTACAGGACGGACGGGATGCAGCACTACCTCCAAGAGCTGCATGGCCCAGTTTTCCGTCCGGCGGTTTGGCGAGGAAAAGCGGCGAGGTTGGGGTGACGGGGAGCGACGGCGTTGAGGCGACGGCGATCGCCCGGAGGAGCGGCTGTCAGGGGCATCAGAAGTAGAGTACGGATGGCGAGGTGAGTAACGGCGAGCGTCGGCGTATGGGCGAGGAGCAGGGAATGAGCTCCAGTACGGCGGCATCCAGGTGCTGCGGCAGTGGCGGGATACGTGACCAACTCGGTGGCAGCGGAAGCAGATCGGTTTGTCGTCGGGGGTACGCCATTCAGCAGGATTGCGTGGTCGGGGAGCGAAATACTGGTCGTTGAAGGATGTGGCCATGGGAATGGATGCCGAATCAGGTCGGGAGACAGAGCAGGCGGTAGGGATGCCAAGGTTTGCAATTTCTTGCCGCACAACTGCTTGTATGACGGAAATAGTAGGAGCCGCTGGGTCAAAGGTACCGTCGAGGGGTCGTGGATGAAGGGGGGCCGGGCTCGCCGCTTCAATCTCACGGCGAACGATACGAGTGACGTTCTCTTGAAAAGGTCGTGTGGCAGGAAGAGCGGAGCAAGAGGACGGGGCAGGGGTGTTTGGGAGCCGGGAAAACTGTGGGACGACGCGGCGGCTTTTGGCTACCTCGAAGCGGCGGCATTCTTTGACGATGGCGTCAACAGTAGAGACGTCGTTATAGACGAGCTAATTGAAGGCGTCGTCCGCGATGCCTTTTAGGATATGGCCCACCTTGTCAACCTCGGGCATGTGCTCGTCGACTTTCCGGCAAAGCGCGAGCACTTCCTGTATGTAGGCGACATACGATTCTGTCGACGACTGGACACGGGTAGCAAGCTCCTTTCGCGAAGCCTGTTGGCGACCAGACGGGTTGCCAAAGAGGTCGCGAAGCCGCTCTTTGAAAGTGTCCCAGCTGGATATCTCAACCTCATGGGTGCGAAACCAGACAAGCGGTGTCCCGTCTAGATAATATTGTTATGAGCCAGTTGTCCAGCAGACAAAGAAGATGCTGAAGCATAGAGCCGAACAGACGAGGAAGAGGTGAAACTGTGGTTCGCCATCTTTGTTGTTGTTGGCCAACATTTAGTCTCCATGTACATAGTGTGAATAAACCCCCTTTTCTGTAAATCTCCCGGTAACATCTTGGTGGAGGTGCGTGGTACATCACCAGCACATCACGGAACTTCGAAGCGGAAACCTCGTGGGCCCTTCGACCATGTCGACTGAGAGGCCCGCTGCTTCAGCTTCAGCTACCACAGCACCGATTGTCTTGACTCAACTCCAAAACCCTGGCGCCTTCTCGGGCACTGACAACAAGGACGTTGAAGACTGGCTAATCGAATACGAATGCGCCAGCAAGAGCAAGCGTTGGGACCCGACTCTAATGCTGGCGAACTTCATTTATTACCTCGAGGGAACGGCCCGTGTTTGGTTCCGAACACACGAGGAGGAATTGACCAGATGGGACACTTGCAAGCAAAAACTGCAGGAACTCTTTGGGAAGCCACTTGGTCGCCAGCGAGCCGCCAAGAAGGAACTTTCGTGCCGGGCCCAAACATCAACTGAACCGTACGTTGTGTACATTCAAGATGTATTAGCACTCTGTCGGCGGGTCGATGACAAGATGCTCGAAGCTGACAAGGTCAGCCACATTCTTAAAGGCATCGCAGACGACGCCTTTAATTTACTCGTGTACAAGGACTGCTCGACGGTCACCGACATTATAAGAGAGTGCCGACGCTTTGAAGAAGCAAAGAGCCGTCGTGTCTCACAGCAATTCGTTCGGCTCCCTAATACCGCCGCTAGCTCATCGTGTGAAGACGTCCAGCCGCCTGGTACCGAAAACTTGCTGCGTCTTGTCCGGCGTGAGATTGAGGCTGCGTCTCTGTCGGTTCCCCCGATACGTTCTTACGACGAGTCCCACCCGGCAGTATCTCTGATTCAAGCTGTCGTACGCGAAGAGCTGGCGAACGCAGGCATCCGTCCGATCTGTTCTGTAAGTAGCCCTACGGTCGGCAATTTCTTTCGACCTCCCCACCCACAATCGACCTACCTCCGATACCGCGACCCAAACCAGTGGCGCACACATGACGACAAGCCCATATGCTTTAATTGCAATGGAGTTGGTCATATTTCCCGCCATTGTCGCTATCGTCAGATTTCGTCTCCTCGTCCCGCGTACGCTTACCGCCCAGAAGACAGCCGGTTCTCGCCTTTTCATGCCCGCAATGACCTGCCGCACTGTGATGTTGCTGCTCCGACTCCACACTACGATCGCCGCTCGCCGTCCCCACAGAACCGGCGTTCTCGCTCACCGATTGCCCGTCGCTCACCGTCGCCATACCCCCGCCGTCCCTCTTCGGAAAACTGACCGGTGCAGCTCCCGGAGGTGATGCTGCATTGACCAACCGAACCGGAAATCCTCTGTTGACCCTGACCACCCGACAAAACCTTTTGGACATAGAAGTGGACGGCGTGCCTGTTTCGGCGCTCATAGACACGGGGGCGCAATTATCGGTTATGAGCGCTCGCCTTTCTCGTCGTCTCCGCAAGGTTCTGACGCCCGCGGCGTCGCCTGTCGTTCTTGTAGCCGACGGCGGCACATCTTGCGTCGTTGGGATGTGCACTGCGCGTGTGAGCTTCGCCAGTCACCAGACCTCAGTTCTATTCGCCGTTCTGCAGCAGTGTCCACATGAAGTCATCCTCGGCCACGACTTCCTGAGTACCCATTCTGCCCTCATCGACTGCTCTTCTGGCCTTCTCCAGTTGGAACTTCCTTTTGTACCCGATCTCCCCACCGAGTCACAGCCGCGTTTATGTGTCGCCGAGTTTGTTCGCCTCCGACCAGCCGCCGCGACGTATGTCACACTGACCTCTGATTCCGCCATTTGTGACGGCGACTACGTCATCTCTCCTTCCCTAGACGCTCTTTTAACAAGGCAGGTAGCCCTCCCTCACTCTGTTGTGACTGTTTCTGCGAACCGGGCATGTATCCCTATTCTGAACTTTGGACGGACTCCACAGTTTCTTCCCGAAGGTATCACGCTGGGACATATAGCACCTTTAGACGCACACGACCCTGTGGCCCTTACTATGGATGCGCCCCTGTCTTCTGGAAGCCCTGACACTAGTACTTCATTTGATGCACATTTTGACGCCATGATCGCCCCCGACCTTTCGGCTGCTCAGTCTGACGACCTTCGTCGTTTGCTAGCCGCTTACAGCGACGTTTTCGATTTTGCTTCGCCCCATCTCAGCCAGACAAAAGTTGTGACTCATCGCATTGACACCGGCAACGCCAGTCCCATCCATAGGCGTCCTTACAGAGTGTCTGCGACTGAACGGCGCGTAATTCAAACCGAAGTCGAGAAAATGCTTACAAAGGACGTCATCGAACCATCTACGAGTCCTTGGGCATCCCCTGTGGTGCTTGTCAGAAAAAAAAGACAACACCTGGCGGTTCTGCGTCGACTATCGCCACCTAAACAAGATTACTAAAAAGGACGTGTACCCTCTGCCACGAATTGACGACGCCCTCGACTCTTTGCATGGCGCACAGTACTTTTCTTCTATAGACCTTCGGTCCGGCTATTGGCAAATCGCCGTTGACGAAAAAGACAGGGAGAAGACCGCCTTTATAACACCCGATGGGCTCTACCAGTTCAAAGTTATGCCATTTGGCTTGTGCAATGCCCCGCAACATTCGAAAGAATGATGGACTTTTTTCTTCGTGGTTTCAAGTGGTCTACTTGCCTGTGCTATCTCGATGACGTAGTCATTTTCTCGCCTACGTTCTCCAGTCATCTAAGTAGACTCTCGGATATTCTGCGCATCCTTCGCAATGCAGGTCTTCAACTTAACTCTGCCAAATGCCGCTTCGGTCGCCGCGAGATCACAGTACTTGGCCATCTTGTCGATGCTACAGGTATACGGCCTGACCCTGCCAAAGTTAGCGCCGTTGCCAACTTTCCGACACCTCGCTCTACTCAGGACGTCCGTTCCTTTTTCGGCCTGTGTTCTTATTTTCGGCGGTTTGTGAAAGATTTTGCAGCACTAGCACGGCCCCTCACCTGCCTGCTTACGAAAGACGCGACCTTTTCTTGGGGTCCTGCACAAGCGTCCGCCTTCTCACAGCTGATAGGAATACTGACATCACCACCAGTGTTGGCTCACTTCGACAAATCTGCGCCCACAGAAGTCCGTACCGACGCCAGTGGCCATGGAATCGGCGCAGTTCTAGCCCAACGTCAGCATGGTCAGGACTGCGTTATTGCTTATGCCAGTCGCCTTCTTTCCTCGGCTGAGCAAAACTATTCTATCACAGAGCGAGAGTGTCTCGCTCTAGTTTGGGCCATCGCCAAGTTTCGCCCTTACCTCTACGGCCGACCCTTCACCGTTATTACTGACCACCATGCTCTATGCTGGCTGTCCTCTCTCAAAGATCCCACTGGTCGCCTTGGTCGATGGGCACTGCGACTTCAAGAATACTCGTATACCGTCGTTTACAAGTCTGGCCGCTTGCACCAGGATGCCGACTGCCTCTCCAGATACCCAGTAGATCCACCAGACGCTGCCCTGAGCGACTCCAGCCCGTGTGTTCTTTCCATCTCTCAACTCTTCAACATCGCTGCCGAACAACGCCTTGACGAGTCTCTACGCAAGATCATCGACAAATTGCACTCCCACGCTCCTGATCCTTCCCTCCGCCTCTTTGTACTCCAAAACGACACGTTATATCGTCTCAGTTTACTCCCTGACGGTCCTGACCTGTTGTTAGTCATCCCGGCTCACCTCCGTTCCACTGTCCTGGAGCAGCTCCACGACGCACCAACGGCGGGACATCTTGGCGTGTCACGCACATACGACCGCGCGCGCCGCCGTTTCTATTGGCCTGGGATGTCCCGCTCAGTGCGCCGTTACGTGGGCTTATGCGACCTTTGTCAGCGCCGAAAAAAGTTGACTCTGCCGCCTGCAGGACATCTTCAGCCTCTGGACATTCCTTACGAGCCTTTTCACCGCGTCGGTCTCGATTTACTTGGTCCGTTTCCCCTATCCACCTCTAGGAACAAGTGGATCGCCGTTGCCACAGATTATGCGACGCGGTTTGCCATTACGCGTGCACTTCCCACTAGCTGTGCCACCGACGTTGCAGACTTCTTGCTGCATAACGTCATACTCCAGCACGGAGCTCCTCGGCAACTGCTCACTGACCGTGGCAGACAGTTCCTGTCCAGGGTGATCGATGACATTCTAAGATCCTGCGCGATGCCACATAAACTGACTACAGCCTACCATCCACAGACGAATGGCTTGACAGAACGCCTGAACCGCACCCTTACTGACATGTTGGCCATGTATGTGTCTGCCGACCACCACGACTGGGACGTTGCACTACCGTTTGTGACATTCGCGTACAACACTTCCAGGCATGAGACCGCTGGCTATTCGCCGTTCTTCCTCTTATACGGTCGAAACCCTACATTGCCTATGGACACCCTGGTGCCTTCTTCTGGGTGCCCACCCACTGAATATGCTCAAGAGACCATTGCACGTGCCGACCATGCACGTCAAGCTGCTTGCACTCGATTTTCTGAGTCCCAAATCCACCAGCAGTCTCGCTAAAACAGCCACCACAGAACCACCCACTTTGTCCCTGGATCGCTCGTTCTCCTGTGGTCCCCAGCACGACGCGTTGGCTTATCCGAAAAACTGCTCTTCCAGTACACCGGTCCATATCGCGCGTGCCGCCAAGTGACTGATGTCACTTATGAAATCGCTGCGCTGCCTTCGTCATCCTCTGCTCCTCTCCGCAAGGACATTGTACACGTTGTCCGTCTCAAGCCCTATCGTGCCCCGGACACCCCTTAATACCTTGTGTGCTAGTTTTTTTTTTGTTCTTTTGTTCTTTTCATGTATCCTTCGTTCACCTGCACCGAGTCGGTGCTTTCGCCGCCGGAGGGTAGTGTTATGAGCCAGTTGTCCGGCAGACAAAGAAGATGCTGAAGCATACAGCCGAACAGACGAGGAAGAGGTGAAACTTTGGTTCGCCATCTTTGTTGTTGTTGGCCAACATTTAGTCTCGTTGTACATAGTGTGAATAAACCCCCTTTTCTGTAAATCTCCCCGTAACAATATATCACATTGGCAAGCATAATGGTAGGGTCCCAGTGGTGGCTTCGGCTAACACGCTCATACATGCTGAGCCAGTCGTCGACGTCAACGCCATTTTGGGCGGAGAATGTCCCAGGATCACGGAGACTAGGAACCGTAACGTACGTTGTGGTAGGCGCCGCAGGTGTAGGTGGCGACGGGGTGTTTCCATCGGAAGCCATGGCTGAGAAGACGACGGTGCGGCCGCTTCGGAGCTCCGAGGCGAGGACGGGGAACGTTCCACCTCCACCGCGATGTTACGCGAAGAACGAGTCAGTAAGACGGGCAACTATTTACAGGTTGTATTTACAACAGCGGTTGCAGCGCTGACCGGTTAGGTTCACAGCGCGAGCCCAGCTCGTTCTTCCTCTTCGTTTCTCGAGTGATGGCGCCCACGCGCCTCGGTCAAACAATCAAATACCACACGCGTGTAGAAATATTAAAGGAGCTTATGACAACGTAGACTGGGAATTGTTGTGGGATATTCTTCAATACGAAGGCCTTGATGACGATTTCGTGGACTGCTGAGGGAGATATATAGAGACAACCAAGTACAAGTGGTATGGGAAGGTAGAAAAGGAAATGAAATGTTGGGAATTCACCAAGGATTGAAGCAAGGATGCCATCTGTCACCATTGTTGTTCACGCTTTACATCAAGGGTATTGAAAGACGACTGGAAAACAGCGAATTAGGTTTTGATTTATCCTACATGCGTAATGGACAAATGGTGCAACAGAAGGTCCCTGGACTGATGTACGCTGACGACACTGTGGTACTAGCGGACAATAAAAATGATTTACAGATACTTGCGAATATCTGTGGGAATGCAGCGACAAATCTAGGCCTTAAGTTTAGCACAGAGAAATGAGGAAATATGATCTTTAATGAACACACGAGTAACTTCGTGATGTCAATTCAACAGCAAGGAATAGCCATAGTGAAGCAATATAAGTACCTCGACGTACACATAAACGAAGCAAAGAATTACTCAAGCAACCACCAAGATAATCTGAAAATAAAGGGGAAGCGGAATGGAGCAATAATGAAACACAGAGCACTGTGGGGCCACAATAAGTATGAGGTGGTGCGTGGAATCTGGAAAAGAGTAATGGTGCCAGCGCTAACATTCGCAAATGCCATTATATGCTTAAAATCGGATATATTACAAACCCAGTACAATGTTGAAAACACAACAATAAAAAGCGTCTCAGAGTGCAAGTACCTTGGCGTTTACTTCACATCGAAACTTAAATGGAACGTACACATACAGCATTCAATATCTAAGGCAAGTAAAATGTTGTTTTTTTATTCGTAGAAATTTTAAATCAGCGTCCAAAGATGTTAAAGAAACACTTTATTTTTTGCATCTAAGATCTATCCTCGAATACGCCTCTATGAGTTCGGACCCATATCTAGGCTATTTGATTCAAGTAATAGAAAAACTTCAAAATCTGGCTGCACGCTTCGTCTCCAATAGTTACAACCCGTTCGATATCGTCACTGAAATAAAAGCATTGCTGGGCTGGGAAACGTTAATCACCAGAAGAAAAAAATTGAGACTCAAGTTCTTCCACCGTATCTTCTATAATAAAACAGGCATTTATAGCCGCAACTACCTATCGGAGCCAACTTAGGTCTCGAATCGCCTCGACCACTCAAAGAAGGTGCGTGAATACAGCTGCAATACTAACCGTTTTGCTGAATCATTTTTTCCACATACGGTGAAAGACTGGAATTTGTTGCCTGAAGATAGTGTTTCAGTGTCTGATAATCATGATTTTTTTCGCGCCTCTGTTTGTGACAATGCATTATTGCCTTAACTTTGTTTTAATTTTTTATTACGGTTGAAAATGTTGACTCAATGTATGTTCCACCTTGATGTTACTTTGCATTGTGTATTTATTCTTTATTTCTGTGAATGATTTAACATATCTTTATCTAACTGCCCCCCCCTCCCCCTGCGATAATGCCTTCGAGGCGACGCAGGTATTCTGTAAATAAAATAAATAAATATTGGCGGGTTTGGAAGTTAACCAAAGATCAGTAGGTCGGTTGGCTTAGGGAGCTCACGGTAATACCACAAGTGAGGCATTACAGGGTGACATGGGTTGGGCCTCTTTTGAAGTCAGAGAAGCACAGAGCAAAATTAGTATTGAAGAATGGCTCAGGAACATGGATGAAAATAAATCGGCGGCTAAAGTGCACAAGTATCTCTACATGAAAAGCGTGGGCACAGAATGGAGGAAGAGGTCAAGGAAGTTGACAACCAAGTACAGGATAATCGAAACTGTAAATAGGCATCCAGGAGTCATCAGAAAGAAAGTGAGAGAAATAGAGACCGTGAATTGGATGCAAAGAATGGAAACAAAAAGGACAATGGAGATTCACAAGAAAGAGAAGAAAGAAATTAGAAGCGAAAATCTGTACGACAACACAAAGGGCAGTGCCTTGCTATTTGAGGCTCGAGCCGGTTGCCTAAGGACGAAAACATATCGGAACAAATATTCGGAACTAGATGAGACATGTGTATGCTGCAGTAAAGATCCAGAAACAACTCAGCACACCCTGATGGAATGCGACGGGATCCACCCAGCGAGAACCGTAGGTAACGTGCAACTCCCAGAAGCGCTTCGGTTTAAAGTGGAAGGAAACATAAACAGATCAGCTGTAGAGATCAGCAAGAGACGATTAGAGTACGGGTGGAAAAAAAGCAGGAAAAAGATGGATACGACCTGATCTCTTAAAATCATAGGCAGCGGCACAAGGTAAATATTTGAAAAAGAAAAATAATAATGAGACGTATACAAAAATGCTAGATAAAGAACATGTATAGTATACCTGATTAAATCAAGCAGGCTAGGTGACTATTTGTCACCGCGCCGTTTCAAAGGGGATGCCAATTAATCATCATCATCATCATCATCATCATTCCCGTGCGCCACCCGCGAAAGGAAAGTTTCCCCTCTCCCAACTCTCCCTGGCGCGCATGGGTCTGCCGCGACGTTCGCTGCGCGTGCGGCGGTCATGAGACCCGAGGGTTTCCACAGAGCATGTTGCTTGAAATGCTACATATCAATTAACAATAATATAAAGTATATACCAAACATCAGCAAGGCCAAGAGTCCAACATAACGGACATTCAATAAACAAACGCGCACCACAACAACCCAATGCAGATGTACTGATAAAAGGAAGCACGGACAACATTGAATGACAGAACGATGCGTAGCCAACTGTAACAATTTACTTCCTCGAGTGAACCATATAAACTATCGCTCTCCTTAACTTCGGGGGAACCACATTTAAAAAACAACGTAATCCACTTACAAAAAAAAAAATTTGATTAACATGGCAGCCGACCTCCACACTTTTGCAAATGGTTTTTACTCAAAATGTGGCATTGTGAGAAGTCCGTAGATAATCCCGTATTTCAAAATTCAATGGAGCTGGAGTATTCCTAAATCATTGATCACAGAAGTCAGCAAGTGAACACGCCCAAACGATACGTACAGGAAATTTCACTGCCTAAACGACGTGCAAGTTAACGATCGCGCCCATTGACCATACCACGTTTATGGTGCCATGAATGGTATCCTCCTCGCCGGGAGAGGGAGAACACGCCGGCACGCTAGCGACAACGGACACGCCGCATTCGGGTGGCGTCAGTGTCCACAAAACCTGCCAAACTCGTGTCGGAGTGAAGAGAGGCGACGATTGTTCTCGCCTCCTCAAGTTACTTGCTATCCCCTTGCTTCGTGTCGCCTTGGAATTTGTGGCGCGTCTTTGCCTACCTGCGCACTCACTGATGTCAAAACCCCACAAGCAAGTTTGTGCAAGCGCTGCTGCAACAAAACTATAAGCACACGGACACACATGAAAGCTTTCATGCGTGAGCTCCCACGAAAACGCAGCGACGTACACACACATAGTAAAAACACACGCACTCACACGCGCGCACATACACTCAAGCAAAGTGCGCACGCGCCCTTTCCTCCCACACACACACACACACCCAAGCACAGATACGCTATTTTTTCGTCATAATATCGGCCTACTTTGTAGCAATATTAAGTGAGACCCTAATGAACTCAAACGCCTGAACAATTGCCAGCATGCCCCACCCCGGTCCCCCTAACCTATTACGTATTTCTTTTAAATGTAAATTTGGGGAAGATTAGGTGCATGTCAGCCTACCGTCAAACACACATGTGAGGTTTTTGAGAGCTTCCAGTGAACCTATCAGCTTTGCTGCGATAAAAAGTTGGTGTTCTTTGGGATAAAACTATGTACAAGTCATGCATGCACGTTCTACATTACAAAATGCACCTCGTCTTGACTTGTATTCAGTGCACTCTCTTCTCTACATTGCAACAAAGATTTTTGTGGATAATATTTGTACATATTACGTGCTTTCGAAACAGCCACTCCTAAAATACACTAATTCTGAAAACGTAGATTACTCATCAGACGTTTACTCCTGTATTGTCGAATTTACTTAGAAGCATAGCTTTGTTTCTTTGGCCGGCGCACATGATGATAACGTAAAAAATGCTGTAATATTTTTTGCGAGGACAGAAATTTCGTTTCAGAAGAAGCAATGCGGGTGATAATTTATCGTGAAATATCACTCATCCAGTCTCGGAAGTCAGCGTCTCCACTGTAACTGTGAGCAATCATTGTCTTCGTAGGAGATGTTCCCGCTCGCTGATGCTCTACAGTTTAGCTAAGTACAAAGTGAATATTAAAGGCAATGTTGTAGATTTTTGCAATTTTCTAAAACTGTACAGTGTAGGCTATTCTACTGCCGGACTTTCCCCCCTTTTAAGGCCATCGCAAAGGCAGTATTAGCCGCTGGTGGCCACCGCTACTCTCCGGCGGCGCTGTCCGCCAACCACTGTCCGCCCACTGGTGTCTTAACGGAACGCGCGTCAGTTATCGCTGTTTGTGCTGGCTGACGTTTATGTCTACTGTCCTTGTTAGAACAAACAGCGTCAAAGACTTCGCGTAGTGCTTCTGCAAATGATGAGCTTTGCAGAGGGCGCAGGAAAACATTTCGTTCTGCATCCACAGTGTCGACATCTACACGGTATCTTTTTAACTGCACCATGTTTTTAAAATCCGTCTGTTGCAGATAGCACTATTGTAACCCTTCACGTAAAAATTACTCAATGAGGCAGCCATTACTTCGACAAAAAATCAAAGCTACTAATTCAATTATTTACATAAATACGCGTTGCAGTTACTTTTCTGCTATAAAACGGCGCTTTCTATAAAAAAAGTTAGTGGAATAACGCTGAACTTTATAGCAAGTTTGACAGCGCACATTTCTAAAACAGGTGCCGTCCTCTAAATTCGCTCTGAGCATATCTGCTTTGACATCTCACTATCTACAATTCGTAGATTAACATATGTGCCGTGAAGCAAATGTTAAGAAGGCAGTTGAGTATTTATGTTAATTATTCAATTAGGTATTTTGATTTCTCGTTGAAGTATCGGCCACCTCATCGAGAAATTTGGGTCAAGGCATAGTATTTTGCTATCTGCCACTGTAACATTTTTGAAAATTTGGTGCTGCATAAAAAGGCACCCTGTATTGAAATCCTGCATTTTACATACTAGAAATGTTGGAAAAGCGACCATAATTAGGTAAATACATTTTCTTTAGGCACACTGAAAATGCTGCTCGTTCAGTGACATATTCAATGCAGAGATGCCAGAATAATGCCGCAGCAATGTCAAATACCGTCAATTTGTCATATGACCGCAGGAAAAAAACTGATTATATATTTCAGCGTGTCTTCAATCCAACTTTTAATTACAGAAAATAGGACTTATAGCCTAAAGTATTTTCTTCGTGGCGTATACAAGTATGATGCAAGTTTTGTTTCGTTCTTATCAGCGACAACGCTCCTAATTAAGTCTACTGACCGCCTGCCGCGGCAGCTGTTCAATCTCTCTGGGCAACTTAGAATGGCGGATCTTCCAGATATGGTGTTACAATTGGATACAGCGCTTCGTCAATGTTTGGCCGGGAAAGATGCTCCCCACCTATCTTTTTTTTAACGAATAATTTGCGGTAGCAGTACCAGAACTTCAGGGTTCGGGTAATGAAGACAACTTCGGTTTCGGTGTGTTATCAACTGATATAATTAATTATATTTGTTGGTACTTCACAGCAACAAGCGCAGGCATCACACCACTGTCACGGAGCCGGATCCAATGCGTGCGAGACATGATGTTGCTATATAAATGTCTCCCTAATTATGCTTCTTTTGCCAAATTTCTTGCTCGCAAAACGCGGAATTTTAATAGATGTTGACACTGTGGCTACAAAATTGGGAGTTTTCTTGCGCCCTCTGTAAATTTAATCTCATTCCCAGTAGCACTACCCACTGTGGTTGCTTATTGGCTTTGGCGTTGCACTGCTAGGTGCGAACGAGTTTGCGGTATCAAATCCCAGCAGCGGCGGCTGCATTTCGATGGGGGCGAAATGCAAAAACACCTGTGTACAGTGCACTGAGTAGATGTTAAAGAACCCTAGGTGGTCGACAATAATCGGAACTCCTCTACTACAGCATGCCTCATGATGCGTGGAGTTAGTATGCTAGTTCTAGAGCAAAAACTGGCGCTGACAGTCCGGCCACAGGAAAGGCACCGCCATGCTTCTACGACTCATTTTTGCAGCGCTAAGCATATTCAAAATAATATGCAAGGACAAGCATTTACATGTAGTAGGAACGCATGGACAACTTTTAAAATTAGTTTAGTATATTTTTCAGAAAGATCGGATGGCAATTTATAAGAATTCGGTGTAAGTGTACGTTGCCCGAAAGGATGCGTTTGCAGCTAGGCGCCTGAACTAGATGGCGCCACCAAACTGAGTGAGGCTCGGGATTGAGTTGAAAGGGCGTCTCATCTGAATCGCGTCTAGTCATGCGGGCCTGTAGGCCTCCACAGAGTAGCAGGTTGGCGGCGTTTTTGCGGTTTGCCGTTTTCAATACATCGGCGCTGTGGCGAGCTTTTCCTCTACAGCTGGCTATATCAACTCTGTCATCATGAGATCGTGGTTCTCGCACGTAAAACCACATAATTTATTCAAAAACCTGCAGAAGCAGCGTGTATGACAACGTCTACGACGTGATTGTCATACACGCTGCTTGGTCATCAACGCTGCTCGGTCATTCAACGTCTATGACGTTGATTGTTCTAACAATTATTGAAGACAATGTTCTGACAATTATGAAAGGGGTGAACGCGCGCGTTGTCCAGTCCGTCCGTAGCTATAGATACCACGTCGCTGCTGGTGTATGACTATTTATTTTGCTTGCAGCTTGAGAACTACAGAATGCACAATGAGCTATCATTTCTTGAGCCCACGCGGAATAAGAGTGTATTTCAAAACGTTGCAGCTTCAGCGTACACAATTGGATAGGGTGAACAGCGCTTTCTACGAAGGTGACTCGTTTCAAACCGATTTCGAAGCACCGCCGCAGGCATGGTGTGCAAGGGCGGATGATCTCTGCGCATGAAATTCTTAAACACCTATTAGGTTGTTTAATGGGAGTTCTTATAGTTAGGTGCGTCTTTGACACTTATAACCACTGCACATGAAAATTATTTTGCAGGCACAAATCAACAAAGGTGTTCTTCCATACCTAAAGGTGTTATTTGCCTTTGAAACCTGCCTTTACGCCGGTGATAAGGTAGGTAAGGATGGATAGAAAATGGCACGAAATGTTGTTCTGCGATTTTGGAGCCACCGGTATAACACGTGAATGTGGCTGGCTTCCCCACCAATTCAACAGCTCCATGATAGAAATGAATTGCTTGTGCAACTAATTTTCGTAGATGAGCACTCTGTATGTCAGGACATTTTTTGTCAGTATATAGCTTTTTTGCGGGGCATTTTTCTTTAGTCTTTTTTTCTGGCTTTACCAATATAACAGGGCAACAATGTCTCTGGAGTGAACTAATGGTTGCTGCGTCGAAAATCACCAGTGGATGTAGAACGTAAAACCGATCCTATATTCCATATTTGTGAAGGAGATCTGTTCGTAGAATTTGTAGCAGAAATCGATCGCACTAATGAATATGTCTAACGACTTTCCGTTCATACTGCTCCGCATTTGGCGTTAGTCAGACGCTGCGAAAGCTGCCCCGGGCCTACAGGGCCTTCTTTCTTTATTACAGGTTTTCTGATTGATTGAAATGGCGGCGAAATTAAGAGGGTAGCACTGCGTATACGCAGGCACCTGCGGCAAAGCCTTCTATAACTTCTTATGCTACGAGGCCGACTGTATTCCTTCTAGTTTTTTTAATCTCTAGAATTTTTTAAGGCGGAACTTGGGATTGATCGCCTAATTTACCCATACGTGTGCGTATGAGCGTTGCTTAACTTGGGCCGACAGTGTATTGCCAGTAAGCGTGACTTTGTTCAGGATGCTCAAACAGTAAATCATTCATTCCGATCATTCATTCATTCATTCATTCTGGTATACTTCCTATTGTAGTCCAAATGACAGATAACACCCTCAACCGGAATGACGGAACCCACCCCCCCCATCTACACGCGCTGCTTACGTCATATTTAAAAACCAGATAAACATTGTATCGCACGTCCTTGATTTGATTGTGAACAAGGCTCCCGTCAGGGAACCGAAACATCTTTTCTTGTATTCTTTCTGTGGTTGGTGTCCTTCTTTTTACCCTTCTTCAGTAAATCATTACATAAAAGCTGCACATAAAATGTTGCCTGATAGGTACTTCTAGAACACACACACACACACCTGATTGCGCTTGATATTTCACGCTCTGATATTTTTAAGCTTATATTTGGGCTACAGAATTCTTTGGCACCTGGGTATGCCCCGTTGGATGTGTCTTTCTATATAGTACGGAATTCAGACCGGCACATAATTGCAGTGAGCAGGTGCGTGTTTGGTATAATAAAAAAAGAATACACTATAAAACAAAACATGTACGTATGTATGCAGGTTTCGAAGCATCTCTAAACAGACGGATTTCTTCATTTCTAGCGCTACTCTCTGTCATGTTTGCGTAATTTAGTCGCCCCTGTGTGTTCATCCATATGCATGAGCCTTTCTTGAAAACTAATTTTGATCGTCACTTCTCTGACTTCAAAAGAAGCCCGTGTCAGCCTTCACTGTATCAATTATGGTTCCCCGTGGCCATTCGACACACGAACCTTTTGGTAATTTTAAGCACAGAACGTATTTACGAACGTCTTAATGACATTTGCATATTATAACTTCGTTTCATAATCCTCGCACCAGTACACATTTGTTGTACCACCAAAGTGCGCTATGTTTTTCTATGGCTGCATTTCGAATGCCATTCATCCTCAGATTCTCTTTGTAGATGTTTCAGTAGGCCCTTATTGCGTGCATGTAAACACCCAGGTATTGCTTAATTGAACTACCGCGTAGAACTTGCCGTTGAATAGACACAACGCCATTAATAATTTCTTCAATAACGATGAAAACTCTCAATTTCTCCATAACTAAATTGATACCTACCTTCGTCGCTTCGTTGCAAGGCGCATTTTCAAGTCTCTGAAAGCCCCTGCACTGTCTGATAGTTGAATTAGGTAGTGCGCATAACCCTTGTTCTGCCCTATGGTATTCTTGCGGTACCATGGTAACCATATGGTACACTTATGCACTATGGTACCCCTTATGTAACGTCACGCCTGGCTGTTTCGCCGAGAGCGGCATAGAGGGAGTTCACGTGGAGAATGCGTGAACTCATTCATTCAGGCGACCGCGGTTCAAATTTAGGAGCAGCAGCTGAACCTTTGGCGACCATTTTCTAGCCAAAAAACTTATAAATTAGCACGAAGAAACCGACGATAGCCATATCGATGAATAATATATCGATCTAGCTCGACTTGTTATTTCGGTAGTGTTCGATTGCACTTGCCATTAGCGACGCGGAGACTAGGGACGTATCTGCTGCCATACTCACGGACTCACAAAGCGCCTGTCGCCTGTATATCTCCGGGACTGCGCCGCGCTCAGTAGTAAAAATTCTAGGGAGTCAAATTACCGGATTCCACAAAACTGGGGCCCGGCACAAGATGGCATGGAGGGCAACACAAGGGTTGACCGGCTAGCTCGCGTACTACGCATCCGAGCTGCGGACCGACCTAGTGACGAGCCCCCGCGACATCCTAGAACACTAAAGACAGGAGTGGAGGCAATATGGACGCCCTCACACAACGTTGAACAGTCAACAGGCGAGGAATTGGCGCCGACTTCAAACACACACGTACCCAAACCTACATACACTTAGCCGTATTCACCAAACAGGATACACTGACGAATGCCCGTGGTGCAGGGACACGCCAACGTTACCGCACATCACGTGGATATGCCCAAACAGACTGACACATATAAACTCCACACTAGTAAAAATGTCGCAGTTTCGCCTGAAAGGCGAAGCATCGATTGCGATAGCAAATTAGTAGAGCGCTATTCGGAGTAGGGATAGTAGTTTTATCGGCTGCATAAATTGGACACATTGGCTTACTAACTGAATTAACAATCGTGGTGTCAGCGCGCTCAAGCAAACATCAATAGATCACACTGAATGACCGCAGCCAACGACTGTCAAAACGCTGGCAGCAAGCGCAAGTTCGCGCGGTCTATCGCTTCAACGGAAACTGAGCGGCAAATGCACAGCAGCCCATACAAAGGTCTGAGCCGTGTGGAGATAAGAGACGGTGCGGGGGACCGCCGGGCAGAGAAGTTGTTGGCAGAGGAAAAGCTGCCCCCCCCCCCTCTTCCCGTTTCTTGCTTTCGCGTGGGAGATTGAGTGGTAAGATACGCCTTTGGCGCCGGAGCTCAGCGCCGCCTCGCCTCCCTCCCTCCCATACCCCAACGGCCTTTCGCGGGACGGTCGCGTTTGCTTTGCGCCGTGCGTTCGCCCTCCGTGATAGCGCGCGTCCCCCGCGCGCTTTCGCTCGCGCATAAGGCGCGCGGCGACGATTTTATTGCCCTTGGAATCTATACGGAACCTCACGGCGACGGCGACGACGACGGCGACGGCGACGCCGACGGCAGAAATCCGGTTGAAGTGTCCATATAATTGCTATCGCAATAAAACAAAAGGTTTTAACAGGCAGAGGGAGGCGCAGCTTGCGGGCGATGACCAGAACAGCCAACTGGCTCTCCTAGACCAAGCTCAGCGAGCCGCTCGTGCCAGTGGGGCCCTGGACTAGCTAGGGGCCCCAACCACGGGACCTCAAATTCTGTTTTCTTTTTCATTAAAGTTTCTCTCTCTCCGCCTAACTGAATTGCCGAGAAAATGTCACTTTAGAACAAAAGCAAAGAGGCCAGATTGAGCAGATGAACTCTAGCCTACTACTATGTGCCAGCAAAGAGGGAAAGGAAGAAAAAGGACTGATGAATGATGATGCGGTGAAGAAAAGAAATGAATGAGTACGCCCATTTCACAGCGGCTCCACGAAACCAGCGCGTCCGTCTTCGTAGCACGCGTCAATTTCACAAAGATTGTTATTGTCTGCGCCGCAGGACTACAGCTCAAAGGGAGGGGAGGGGGGGGGGAGTTAGGTTGCCATATTACATGTCGAAGCCGACACTACGCAAGTAGTGTATTTCGCAGGTGCGCAGTCTGCAAGTGTCCACTTTCGTTAGCACTTGCGTTATATTTTGGCATCCCACCTCTGCGCTTAATACATTTTTAAACTTCAAACAATCCGTTCATGAATGAAGATCAGCGCCTTCTGACCGTGGTCTTCTGCCAACTGCCGCTAAGAAATCAAGCAGCGTCGTCTCTTAGAACACATGCTGTGCAATCACAGAACACAAGCTCAAAGCCTTCAGTCGTAGGACGCTGCACGCATTCAGAGCAATGGTCAGTGTAAAGTGTGAATTTCGTTCCTTCTAGGTTTGTTCAAAAATACTGAACAGCTTTCAATACGGCCAGTGCTTTCTTTTCGGTGGTGGTGTAGCCCACTTCTGCAGGCTTCAATGTTTAGCTGTAGTATCCCACCACATTATGTCTTTGGTGGTCAGGTTCGTTTGAGAGTTTCTGATAGAGCACTGCCCCGTTGCATAATGCGATGCATCAGTGTTCAACACAAACGGTAGAGAAAAGTCAGGATTGCGGAGGATAGGGTCGGATGATATGAGCCTTACTAGTTCACGGTAAGCACTTTCACACTCGTCATCCCACAGGAATTGTACGTTATTTTGCATCAGTCGTGTGAGGCATCGTGTCTTGACTGCATAGTCTCTTATGAAGGCCCTAATGTGTCCAGAGAGGCCCAGGAAGACACGAAGGAAATGTACGTCGTAAGGATTCACCAACTTAGAAATTCTTTCAACGGATTCCTGCTTTGTGCTTTTGGTACAGCCGTCAAATGCCCTGCCTATAAATACCCCTTTTTCTTGGAAGAATGCAATTTTCTTAAAGTTTGCTTTGAGACTTGCGAGGCTGAGGGCATGGAGACCTAGGGAAATGTGACTTTTGTGATCTTCTTTTGTCTTCGAGAAAACGATTATGTCATCTATATAAACATTGCAAAAGGTGCCCAAGTATGGTTTCAGAATGTCATTCATGATCATTTGAATCCACGCTGGAAATCTTTTCACTGAACAGGCAGTCGATTATATTCGAACAAGTCGAATGGCGTAACAAATGCGGTGTACTTTTTGGTCTCCTCGGTCAAAAGCCTTTGCAGAGGTCGATCCGTGAAAACAAGTGGCAACCACCAGTTTCATCGATAATAGCATCAATTTTTGGCATCGGAAAAGGTATTAATTTTGTTTGTCGGTTTAGAATCCTAGAACCGGTACAGAGACGACAAGTGCCATTGTCTTTAGGAGCGATTGTTATAGGCGAAGCAAATGGTGAAACTGATGGTCGGATGATGTCGGCGTCTAACATTGCTTGCAGCTCCTTTTTCAACCAAGCCTTTTTCTCTCTTGACATATTGTATGGGGCTTTCCGAACCGCTGTTTTGTCTGTGAGTTCAAAGGGAACTGCATGTGACTTCATTGGCGGAGGATAGTTTTCTATGCATACGAGCTCTGGATACTTTTATCTGATGTATTCTTCACACTGAACTAACCTTAGAGGGCTTGGTGTCTCTCCGCTTTTCGTCAGTTTAGCATTTTCTTCAATCAAAACCCTGTCATCCCAATAAAGGTTTATCTTTAGCCTTTTGCATGTCAGGGCGAGATAAAAGGAAGTCGTAGGTGACGTCAAGTATTGCCAGCACGTCGCTCGTTACGCAATATCCTTGAAATTCAATCACCACAGACGCCCACTCATTGTGGGAGCTTACCGCACCATCGTAACCCTGGACACGTAGAGTCCTCCACTGTGGAGACGGCTGCTGTCTATTCTTTTTTGGTTAATGATGACTACAGACGCTCCACTGTCCACCAGTGCGTTCATCTCAACACCGTCAATCTTGACAGGGACATGAAGAAGGCTAGAAGATGCCAAGTACACAGTTTAGTGAAAGTCTTTCACGAGAGGCCGGTCGTCTTTACCCCGTTCTGTGTAGGGTTCGCCGCCACTCGGAGCACGTAGAGTGCTACCAGGACTACTTGAGGAACAGTTCGAGGACTTCAAAATATTTGTTCTGAAGGCTCCCTGCAAATTTGATGCATCGTGTACGAGACTGAGGTTCTACGAATTCATTGCTGTCCAGCAGTAAATATTATCCGCAAGGACTTTCCTGTGCTGGCTCCACAGGCAAATTTTTCGGACACCGCATGAGGTTGTCTATTGTATCGGAGGCTTTCAGCTGGACCTGCATTATAATACTGACAGATAGTCCCAGTGTCACCAAAGCGAGTTATGAGAGTTCAGGTTCTGCCATGCGCAACAGACGGTGCTTCTCAACGCAGTATTCTAGTAGGGAGCCCCGCGTGTGTCTGAAGCGTAGCGCCAGCTCCCATCTCTCCAATTCATTGCAGTGGAACGCCACCAGAAAGCTGTCTTTCCACTGCTACCAATATGCTGGCTTTTGATCCAGGATCTGCACATCGTACCATTTTCTGGCAGTGACACCAAGGGAACGTCGCATGTTCTTTACTTTTTCTTCGTCGGATAGCCACCCGTTATTGTCAGAAGCATACTCATAATACCATAACCAATTTTTCGGGTCTTCAGAGCTACCTTCAAAAACATCAGGTTCAACCATATCCGGCGCTCGTTTTCCTTTCCTCAGAGACTCGGCTAGTACTGCCTTAAGCTGACTTTCTTGTATCATCTGTCGCTGTTGCACTTCAAAAACTTGCAAAGCGTGGCTCACCTTCTCCGCTGACATATCCTCTGTCGGAGAACCACGGCACGTGGGTACCAAAACAAGCTCTTCCATTGTCGACAGCTGCAGGTTCACCTTGACTGATCCTGTCTGTAAAAGTTCCTCACGGCATATGGACGCTTCTTTGAGCACTGCGTCAATGAGGCCAAAGGAGCTGACGTGGCGTGGAAGACTTGTTGACGGACCATCTTGCACTTGGAAGCCAGTAAAGATAATGCGCTGCGACGAGGTCTGGTCGAAAAAGAATGTAACCCACATCCTGTCGATTGCGCCAAATTATGTAGCGTTCCTAGTAAACATAACTAAAGGAAACACATAGCGTAATACTGACTAATGGTTTCCGCCATTTTGCTCTAACTAAAACGGCCCTCCTCGTCATACTATTCCCTCGTCTCCTTTGTTTCGTGGTCTAAATGTGGCACGCTTCAACCAATATACCTGAACAGCCATTCAGACTTGCTGGGTCAATTGCTCCGTCACTCTAGCAATGCACGTGGTGAAGGGTGTCGGCTAACAGGGCGAAAAACAGAGCCGCTAGACGGGTACATTTCCGGATGTTGGTCAAAGTACTTTTGTCCTACGTGGAACTCTAAAGCGACTGGCTGATTTCCTGCGATTTCACACCAGTATAACAAATGGCGGACTCGTGATTCCGCCTAGTGCGGTAATGGATGACCGGTGGAATGCAGATTTCTGCGCCAAGCTTCTGCATGGAAAAAGGAACCTCGAGGTGGTCCGTAAGAATCGAAATAAGCGGTGCGTGAAAATCGGATAAATATTACCCATGGAGACCAGGTAAGCCTTTGTAAGCTTCTCCCTCTAGCGGATCAATTCAAAACAAGAATTGTAAGTTCTTCAGGTATTTGCCAGCACGTCGCTTATAGAAAGCACGCCGCTGTCTGTTCTATGTTTCTCGTCAAAGCGAAGATAATCGGTTCAAATATAAGAAGCTCGCACAACGTAATTAAAAACATACAGACCACAGGTTAAGAAGCACTCAGGCGTTGTCTGGCCAAGTTTAATTATTATTTACTGAGAGAATAAGTGCAGCCAAGTGTGCTATGACTTTTTCACTGCTTTAAGGACAGATTACTGGAATTTTGTCCAAGGTGGCGTAAGTCACAAGTCCGGGTTAGACGAAAGCCGCCTCGGTTAGTTCTCGCGGCACAGAAGAGCCACCGAAATGACCCCTATCTCGGCAGAAGAGGAAGACGTTGCGAACAGAATGGGGAGCGTTCGAGCAGACGTGCGTCAGGAGCACTGAGAGGTGGAGGTGTGATCCCTCGCTAAGCCGTGCGCTGTTGCGGGATGACCGGGGGATCGCCGATATAATTTATTTATTTATTTATTTATTTATTTATTTATTTATTTATTTATTTATTTATTTATTTATTTATTTATTTTCAGATACTTTCAGGGCCCTTGCCGGAATTACAGAAAGCACTGGTAATGCATTTTTGGAAGTGCCGGAAACATCAAACGCAATTGAAGAGGAAAATGGTGCAGCATTAAACATTTGCTTAGCAATACGAATCATTTCATTGATATACATTAGTGCCATAATGTGCGCGAAGAATAAAAGCACAAACAAACAAACAAACAAAAGATCACCTTATACAGAAACTGAAAATTTGGAGGACGCTTAAGCTTCGCTTTTAAGAGTGGAACGCGATAGCATTCAAAGATCCCTGACTGCTCCTCACGGTTGCCGATGACTGCAGCTTATACAACCATAATGGTTACTGGCAAACACTGGCGGCGAACGCTATGCACATAGGCGAGCTTTCTCATAGAAACGCAGTCTCTTGCGTGGGCCTATCCCGGAGATTGTGTACAACCGCGCCAAAAAATTACATCGTTTTTTTTCAGGTTCCCGTGTTGGTTCGCACTTTTATTATTTCAGTCTGAGAAGACTTAACGTAAAAGGCATGAACTGTGGGTATTTTGTTTCATGACATTTGTTTGTAGATTGTCATTCTCAAATTCCGAGGAATAGCTTTGTCAAGAATGTGGGACAAGGTATGATCAACATTAGTGATAGGATGGTGTGGCGATATAACCCGAATGTACCGCACGTCACATATGAAGGCGTGGCATATGCATATACCTAAATATGTTCGGAGGGCCCGCATGTTTGGGGATGATTTTCTCCACCACCCACCGACATCGCACCCCGGTTGCCGACGCGGGATTTTAAGGCGATAGCGTTAAGGGCCCCGTGTCGCAGAAAATGCGGCGTCGGCTTTGGCGCCCGTGGCCAAGAAAATCATCCCTAACCACGCAGGTTTCCAAATATATTTAGGTATTGCAACACTATTCTATCATTAATGTTACTCATACCTTGTCTTGCATTCTTTCTGGGTATTTTGAGAATGACAATCTACAAACAGATGCCACAAACAAATGTCATTTTGCGGAATCCAGGCCACGTTGGCGACGTCCGCACGCAGCTTTGTAGTTCCCATAACGCTTGCGGGACAGCTCTCCGTCAAGCAGCGTCAAACATTCCAAGTAGCCGTGGCTTCTAGGAACTTGGCTGGCGTAGTGCTATTTCACAAGCTACTGCAGCAGCTAGACGACATATTTAATGTCGTCTAGCTGGTGGAGCGCATAATTTGCTGCGTGCAATAAATACATTGGACAAACCGAGACACATTTCCGAATACGTTTTAAAAAGCACACACCGCATGCAAGAGCCATCTTGGATTTCTGATTCTAGCGCGCACACCAACACGCAAGCGCTGATTTGAGGTGTTTAAGTTGGCGGTCCCACTCCGTCCTAAATGGACATTCCTTGAACTCTAATTTCTCCAAAATCTAGCTTCCTTGAGTGTGTAGTTGCCATGCTGTTTACAACAAGAAGTTGCGATATTTGGCAATCATTCAAAAGCAAATTATCAAAAAAGTAAAAATTCAACATTACTTCGCTGCGTCTAGCAAATAGATAAATATGCCCTAAAGCTACAGAGCAAGCCGCAATTCAATAAATTCGGTAGTGTCTTCTAAATATGGTCACAACTGAGACACAGTTCGCAAGAACCATGTATCTGATGCTTGTTCTTGAACATTTATTTCTAAATCACATTAATAAATTTCTTTATTTTATGTATAGTTGGAATGTACAAGAATTAATCTTTTTATGGTATATACGACAACCTTTTATCCTAAGTAGAAGAGCCGCCACGGTTTCTCCAAAAGTACTAAAAACGGGGGCTCGAGCCGCCGGAATGGGACCGCCATCTTAAGGGCAGCTTTCTACCCTCTGTATTAAAACCCACTAGCTTGTAAGTACCACCTTAATAATTAAATTACATACATGTCATCAGGTCTAGCCAACATCTATTGAACACCTTCCACAGTTCTAATTTTGTTTCCGTTCACCATATATTTTTAAATTTATTAATAATTTCTAACGATTACTTCATGTTTTTTTCTTTTTTCTTTGTACGTCACGAGAAACCTATCCCTTCTATCGCTTCAATTCCAGTGCTTTATTTTTACTTTTTATTCCTTTAACTACCGTCATATTTACGTTACCCTGTGCCCACCAATTCCCTTCCCGAACCAGTAAGTAGTAGTTCGTGCGAGTCTAATTGTAGAGAAACCCATTCCCCATATATTGAACCTTGACTCTATAAGAAAACTATTAGAAGAAAACCAAGCAAGAACTCTAAGCTGAACTATGATTCCCATCTCCTCTCCGGCATTATCTTACATCCCCTCCACTAGAGTTCCCTCGGTCCTTCCACTTGTTTAGCTTTTGTTGGCATGCCTTCCCGCTTTCTCATTTCCTAGATGATGGTAGGCGTCCCCATCTTTATCTTCACTCGCGCGGTAATGATCCCTTGAAAAAGAGTAGTTCTTCCATATGTGTGCAATCGTGATAACGAAATTACACTTCCCGTTTATCACCTTTATGAGCATTTCCTATGTGTCTGTTAGCGCTCATCTGGCGATGGTTTTCGCAACAACATTGAAACTGCTTTTTAAACGCTCTCTAGAGCATTGGGTGCATGTTAAAGAAACCCAGGTAGTTGAAAGTAATCCGGAGATTCCCACTAAGGCATGCCTCGTAATTATATCGTAGTCTTGGTAGGTAAAATTCTAGAAATAAATAATCAAATTAACTACTTTGCGTCCCTCTTAACAATTTGCCTCATTGTTACAGCAATACTATGTTTCCTGTATTGTGTGCGCATTCTCGCTTTGAAAAAGTCGACTACGGGAAAGTCGGTACTCTTGATATTATCTTACTACACTTCTGAAATGTATTCTGCTTGTATACATAATCGTATTTCCTGGAAATGTGTTTTTATTTCTTTTAGCAATCCCTTACGCTGGTGCCATAGTGGGCGTGTACATCACATCACTGGAAGTTCGGCACGTCTTTATCAATAATTCGGTTTACAACTTCCTTTCAACTACTTGCGTGCTATCGCAGCGATACTCTATCATAATTGCATGAGAGTTTCATGGTGCACCTGTGAAATCATTCTTGCTAAGAGATGGTTCATCGTCACAATAAATTTGTTCTGTATGTCAAAGTTGACGTTCATACACACACACACATACTTCTCTCTCTCTCTCTCTCTATATATATATATATAATTTGTGCAATGTAATCTATGTGTACATATATATTGTAACCTGGCTACGAAGCTTTCCTTCCCGTAAATGTATGTATATATATATATATATATATATATATATATATATATGACATGGCTGGTGCTCGCAACCAAATTTGCAGCTTTGGCGCATGAAGATGAAGCGAACATATCGGCAATGAGATATGTTGATCTGATCTCTGAAGCAGCAATTGAAGTGGGAGGTAAGGTACCAAGGCAACCAGTAATTAAGCTCTCCCAAGTAACAGAGGACCTGATAGTGAATGAATGCACTTTTATTTCCCTTCTATTGCGAGAGCAATTATATGGACACTTCTACCGGATTTTTGCCATCAGCGTCGCCGTCACCGTTGCCGTCGTCGTCGTCGCCGTCGCCGTGAGTTTCCGTATAGATTTCAAGGGTGATAAAATCGTCGCCGCGCGCCGTATGCGCGAACGAAAGCGCGCGGGAGCCGCGCGCTATCACGGAGGGCGAACCCCCCGCGCGCTATCACAGAGAGCGAACGCTCGGCGGAAAGCAAACGTGACCGTCGCGCGAAAGACCGTGGGGGTATGGGAGGGAGGGAGGGAGGCGGGGCGGCACTGTGCTCCGGTACCAAAGGCGTATCTTGCCACTCAATCTCCCACGCGCAAGCAACAAAGCGGGAAGAGGGGGGGGCAGCTTCTCCTCTGCCAACAACTTCTCCTTTGCGCTTTGCCCAGGGATGCCGGTCGTCCACACCGTCTCTTATCTCCACACGGCTCTGACCTTTGTATGCGCTGTGCATTGGCCGCTCAGTTTCCGTTGAAGCGATAGACCGCGCGAACCTGCGCTTGCTGCTAGCGTTTTGTCAGTCGTTAGCTGCGGTCACTCAGTGTGATCTATTCATGTTTGCTTGTGCGCGCTGACATCACGATTGTTAATTCAGTTAGTAAGCCAATGTGTCCAAGTTTATGCAGCTGATAAAACAACTATCCCTACTCCGAATTGCTCTCTACTAATTTGCTATCGCAATCGATGCTTCGCCTTTCGGGCGAAACTGCGAAATTTTTAAGAAAAGGGGAGGTTCCTGGGGGGAGAGAGGGAGAGGCCTGTGTGCTTTAGTCTTAGCACCTTCTGCTGCCAGACGTCCGCCTACCAGTCGTGGTAGGCCTCCGCTACCTCCTTCAGCCCACCTCAGGACTCGGTCCTGCAGGGTGGGATCGGAGCTGCGCAGGGCAGTCTCCCACAGCTCCTCGCTACTAATCAATGGTTTGAGGTTGCGGGGGGAATATTTGATGGGGCATTTCCACATGATATGGCAGAGATCTGCTGTCTGGACAGGGAGAAGCGACACTTGGGTGTCGGGTATGTGTCGGGAAAGAATAAGTGCAAAGTGCGTGGGGTAAGAAAAGTGGGGGTTTGTAGTTGGCGCCACAATATTTCTCTCTGGCGGGCCTCATCTCACGGCGGACAAGGCCTGCAAACAACGCTTCCAAGTGCCCTACGTCGTCCGTCGCAGAAGAGCAGCGAAAGCGCGCCGAGAAAACACCTGCGCGGCAGGTGGCGACCAGCTGCCAAGCATGTGATTCGAGCCTGCCCAGGGCGTCCTCGAGGGGGCGCTCCGTCAAGCCAGCCGGCCGACGCAGCCGATCCAGAGGGCGCTCCAGCTCCAGGGGGTGCTCTCACTCAAGAGTCAGGATCCAGGAGACCGCCTGGGCCGATCGAGTTAAACGGAAGCCTCCAAATGTAACGAAGGGTTCGCCGCCAGAGCAGAGCAATCCTAGAGTCGCGCACTTAGAGCAGGAGAACGCGCAGCTCGGAGCCGCGTTGCAGCAGCTCAGGGCCTAGTTCGAGTCATTTCGAAAGTCGGGATCCTCTGTGCCGCCCGTGCAGGCCCCCATGGAGCTCCCCACGGAAACGCAGGAGCCGGAGCACTCCGCCAAGAAGCGGGCCCTCGCAGACCCCGTTGAGGGAGAAGGGGACCTCGATGAATTAAAAAGCGAGATTAGGAACTCCATGAAGGAGGTTAGGGAGTCGGTTAACAGCCTCCAAGGCTCAGTCATAAGCTTAGTTGAAGCGGTGGCTACTCTCACGAGCAGGGTGAACACCCTCGAAACTAGGGTCGCTCTGGGAGAGTCAACCCCCAGGTACCCGGGTGCGGTTAGAAGTGTTCTACCCTCAGAAACGAAGGGTTCTAGACGCGGTTCCCCCTATGAAAGGCCAAGCAAAAGCTCCAAAAATGGCGGGTCCGGATAAGGGATTCCTAATCTGGCAGTGGAACTCCGCCGGGTTCCTGCCGAAAAAGGCAGTCCTGCAGCAGTTCGTTCGTTCACGTGAGCGTAAGCCGCACGCCATTTTATTACAGGAAGCTCTTAGGGAAACAGTTTCACTGCAGGGTTACATATCTCACTCCGTCTTTGGCGCAGGTAGGAGGAACATTTGCTTCCTCGTCTCCAAGCGATGTTCTTTTATCGTACACTCCATGCGCATGGACCACAGCAAGGTCGAGCATTCGCTGATCTAAATCATTCCCAACGCGTGGCTAAAATCCACCATCTTTATTCTTAACATATACAGTTCCCCCAGGGACCAAAGACACCGTTTTGCGTCCCTCGTGGCAAAGGCCGCGGGGCTAACGGCGGGCTCCCCGCTGGTGGTCGCGGGCGACTTCAACGCCCCGCACCGCGGGTGGAGCTACCTGTCGTCGACCGCGAAGGGGAGCGACCTCTGGCAAACGGCCGCCGATCACGCACTCGTACTCTTGACGGACCCGGCCTTCCCCACCAGAACGGGCACCTTGGTCACCAGGGACTGCACGCCTGACCTCACCTTCGTCAAGGGGTGGGACCGGCCTCGTGGAGTAACCTGCACGAGAACTTGGGTAGCGATCACTTCATCCTGGCTACCTCCTTTGAGGTGTCGAGCAGCCCCCCCCCCCCCACGAATTTAGGGTCCCCGATTCGAACCTCTTTAGAAAAATCAGGGAGGGAAAGGTGGCGGATCCCACAGACTTTAAAGAATAGTTGTTGCAACTGAAAAGCGACGTCGAGTCCGCCACCAAGACGATCCGCATGGACCTCAAGGTGGACAGGATGGACTGCCGTCTCGCTCACCTCCTCGAGGCTAAGGCTGCTCTCCTGGTCAGGTGGAAGGGGCAACGGCTCAATCGTCAACTCCGTAAGAGGATAGCAGTACTAAATCGCACCATTGAGGAACACTGTCGCACGCTCGCTATTCAACAGTGGGACGAAATTTGTAATTCGGTCGATGGGCAAATGCGCACGGGAGGCAAATGGAACCTCCTGAAGCAGCTCCAAGACGAATCGGCCTCCAAGTCTAACCAGACCCTAGCTATATGGACAGGATTTTGCACGAAGCCAAACGGGAAGGCTCCATCGTCCATGACATTATCCAGTCGTTGGCCGACAGATGGCTGCCACAGGACCCTCGGGCGAAGCGGACTATCCCTGCTACTGAGGACTATCCCCGCTCCAGCGGGAGGACCTGGACGCTCATTTCTCTAAAAACGAGCTTAGGGAAGCGCTTTTTACCCTGAACGGCCGCTCGGCCCCGGGGCCGGACGGGATTTCGAACAGGCTTCTTCGCAATCTGGACGAAAATGCCATCTCCACGTTACCGGATGAGATCAATCGCGTGTGGGATTCGGGTGACGTCCCGGACGATTGGAAGCTAGCGTCGGTAGTTCTCATTCCGAAACCAGGTCGGACTCCCGGACTACACAACCTGCAACCAATCTCGCTCCCTTCGTGCGTGGGAAAGGTCGCGAAACACTTCAGTCACAACCGGATATCTAGGTAGATTGAGAAACGTGAACTCCTCCCCTACAACATGGTGGGCTTTCGTCCGTCCATGTCATCTGAGGACGTCATGAAACTCATTAAACACCAGATCATTAATAGGGACACGAGAGATGTCAGGGGTATCCTAGCGCTGGATCTTGAAAAGACCTTCGAGAAAATTTCCCATAGGCACATCCTCGATTCCCTTACGGAGATGGGACCTTGGATCCAAGTTTCACGGGTTCGTCAGTTCGTTCCTTCGGGGCACGCGTGCCACTCTCATGGTGGGCGAGGTAAAGTCTGATCAGTTCGAGCTCGGGGCAAGCGGCACCCCTCAGGAGTCGGTCATCTCGCCACTTCTCTTCAACGTCGCCATGCGCGGTCTCTCAGCCCGTCTGTCCGGGCTGAGAGACCGCGCATCACGCTCTTTACGCCGACGACATCACGGTGTGGTGCGATGGCGGCAGTCAAGGCAGAGTCGAGGAATCCCTACAGGCGGCCCTGAGCTGCACGGAGGATTTCTTGGCGGGCACGGGGCTCCGGCTCTCCCCATCCAAGTCCGAACTCCTTTTGTATCGACCGACCAGGAGGGGGCGCATCCCCAAGGGTCAGGTGCCTCTCGAAAAGGTCCACATCAGCATTCGCACGGCCATCGGACAGGTCATTACCAAGGTGGAGGTCATCCGCGTACTTGGTATGCTCATCGAGGCAAATGGCCGTGACGGACAGACGATCGCTCGTATCGCCACCAAAACGGACAACATGGTCAGGCTCATCACTAGGGTCTCCAACAGTCGCGGAGAGCTGGGGGGGGGGGGGGGGGGACAACCTCCTCAGGTTGTACCATGCCTTCCTAATGAGCCACATCACGTGAAAGAGCGTAAGATTGGGCGAGTTGGTATTCCATGTCTTATACTTAATAGCGCTTGAAAAGGGACGAGGCACGGATGGACGACGCAGACACAGGGCTAACTTCCAACAATTTTTATTCTACGAAGCACTTCACACATATATAGTCAACAAATAGCAGCGCACGCAAGCGCATAAGTACTGGTTTTGAACACATGACGGCAACGTGACATGCGTAATGGGAAAGATGAGATCGAAGATGAAAAAGGTGAAAAAAAGCTGAATTTTTTTTTTGTTGTAGCGACAGATTGTGATGCTATCTTCATCACGCCACCCTCTGTACCTTGTTTAAAAAATCTAATTCTTTTTTTTTCAACGATCAATTGAAGGCGCGCTAACACAAGCATTCCCCAAACTAGCGATCTTCGCCGCTTCAATGATCTCACGTGTTGTTTGCATTGGGCTTCTTCCTATCGCAGTGCACTGCTTATAAATGGGACTGCACCCATGCTTTCTGCAGTGGAACGCCAGATGGCCCACTCCTCAATTTCGCACGTTATTTGCGTGTTCACGCAGCCTATCATTTATACACCTTCCCGTTTGGCCGATGTATTTTTTGACGCACGACAAGGGTAGTTCATACACGATATTGTTCTCACACTGAACATGGCTTTCCTTGTGCTTTGTCTGGCAACTGGGTTTTCCAGAACCATAATAGCTGGCCTTGCACAAGTTGGACAGCTTGTTTGGCGCTGAAAAGATGACGCTTACATTTGCGTTGTTGCCAATATTTTTCAGCCTGTGTGAGATATCGTGAATGTACGGTATTATTCAGCGTTTCTGCTCAATACGCCCAATGCAAACAACGGAAGAAGCCCAATGCAAACAACACGTCGAGTCATTGAAGCGGCAAAGATCGCTAGTTTGGGGAATGCTTGATTCAGCGTTTCTGCTCAATACGCCCAATGCAAACAACGGAAGAAGCCCAATGCAAACAACACGTGAGATCATTGAAGCGGCAAAGATCGCTAGTTTGGGGAATGCTTGTGTTAGCGCGCCTTCAATTGATCTTTCAAAAAAGGAATTAGATTTTTTAAACAAGGTACAGAGGGAGGCGTGATGAAGATAGCATCCCAATCTGTTGCTACAAGACAAAAATGTTTAAGCTTTTTTTTCACCTTTTCCATCTTCGATCTCATCTTTTCCATTGCGCATGTCACGTTGCCATCATGTGTTTAAAACCAGTACTTATGCGCTTGCGTGCGCTGCTATCTGTTGACTATTGTCACAGATCCCGTGAACGAGGCGCAGACGCCGGATCAAATTCCAAAGCCGACTTATCAGCTTCCGAAAATAATCCCACGAAAGCAAGGACAATTAAGAAGGGGCCCTCTGGTGCGCCAGCGAACGCCGGTTGTTGTCCAAAGACCGAGTCAGAGCCCAGAGTTGTCAAAACACAACAAAATATATTCTTCACACAAGGCAGTTACACACACACTTGCACACTTAGGCTAGACACAAAACAATACAAATAAGATGGGTATTCACAAAACACAGGAAAATAATTAACGACAAGCACTAAGAGTCCAACACGTAAAGTACAAAATGAAAAGGAACACTAAGTGTCCAATCGTATTCACCAGTGTTGGTCTTGGAGTCAGACGACCTCGGCGTGGCTGGGGCAAATCTCGAAGAAGGAACTTCTTCCGGAAATGCAGACGCTCGATGAACTCGTCGACTAGCTTGTCGTGGAATTCCTCTTCTTCCACAGACGCTCGGTCTTCACGTTACATCACTTCACCGGTGCGGATTGAACTCTTGAACTCCCTGAATTCCACCCTCTGATTCTCGCACGGCGGTTATATAGCTTCCACAGGCGTTCTCGAACTTTCCTATCGGTGTCGTGATCTCGTAGCATGGCCAAAGCTTGGGAAGCTTCGAGTCTTTTCTCGTACCTTCGCACCGCCGCTGTCGGAGCATTCTCGAGGGGGGGGGTGATGACTCATCCTGTTGGTGTATGCTCACGCGGTAGTAATGTCTGTCGACTCGCCGGGTGAGAAGGTGTCTCGGCGCGCGCGTGTGCTCTCTCTCTCTCTCCCTTTCCGTTTAACGTCGCTTCGTCGAGGCTCTCCTAGACTGTTTCGGCGCCGTCGTTAGCGTTGTTGTTTGAGGCGTATGCGCTCTACCCCTCTGTTGAAGTTGCCGCGGGACCGGCGTGTTCTTTCGCTGGCTTGCGTGACACGCGGCGCGCGCTTGGATTACGCGCTCTTTTGTGACAACGATATATGTGTGAAGTGCTTCGTAGAATAAGAATTGTTGGAAGTTAGCGCTGTGTCCGCGTCGTCTATCCGTGCCTCGTCCCTTTTCATGTGCTATTAAGTATAAGCCACATCACGCACGTGGCCGCCGCGCATCGCTGGCACGGATACGAGAGGGCAAAGCTCGAAGCGCTGATGCGCAAGAGCATCAAAAAGGTGCTCGGCATCCCTATGGCCGCCAGCACGGAGAAGCACATGCAAGCTGGGAGTCCCCAACACTCTCGACGAGGTTTTCGAAGCACAGCAGACGGCCCAGATCGTCAGGCTCTCTTCCTCGGCTGCGGGGAGGCGGATCTTGGAGGCGCTGGGCTGCAATCCCACTGCCGTCAGGCAGAGGTGGTGCGCGCTCGACGCGGAGACGCGGGAGGCCATCACGGTCTCGACGTTCCCGCGCAACGTGCACCCGCAACACAATGTAGGCAGACGCAGGGCCCGTGCGGCCGCACTTCTCAGATCCGTCGCTGGCGATCCGCGATCGGTAGCGTTCGTCGACGCCACCCAATACGGTGCATCCGACCGATTCGTGGCAGCCGTGGTAGATCACAGGGGCAACCTCCTTAATGCCGCGTCGGTGCGGGGCTCGTCTCCGGCACTGGCGGAGCAGGTCGCGGTTACCCTCACCCTCCGGGATGGGAGCCGGCCGCAGATCTACACGGATTCCCGGGCGGCGGCGGTCAGGGCCTTCGCCATGGGTTCGGT
This sequence comes from Dermacentor silvarum, assembly GCF_013339745.2. Classification (NCBI taxonomy): domain Eukaryota; kingdom Metazoa; phylum Arthropoda; class Arachnida; order Ixodida; family Ixodidae; genus Dermacentor; species Dermacentor silvarum. The sequence goes on from NC_051157.2 coordinate 163,238,799, forward strand.
CTCGAGGGAAGCGGCCTCCCTGCTTTGCGGCAGGAATGTCTCCCCCCACGTCATCACTTGGTTCCCGGCCCACATGGGGCCTCAGGTCTCCTCGGTCGATCCCAACGCCAACGAGCTGGCCCGCGCCCGCGAACTCACCCACCGCGCCGGGGAAACACCGTTCGAGGGCGCGGACGCGGGGTTCCACAAGGACTCGCTCCACACGTTTCACAAGATTTCAAAGCACTATCAGCTTGGCAGGAGGGTCTATCCCCCGCCCCACGCCAAGCTATCCAGGCCTCAGTCTTCCACTCTTCGCATGCTGCAGACCGGGTCCTATCCCAGTCTAGCCAGGGTCAGCAGGTACGTGGACTCGTTCGAGCCCGATTGTCCGGATTGCGGCGATCCCTTCTGCACATGCTCTGGCGGTGTCCCTCGTTACGGGACCACGATAATTTCACCATGGAAGAAGAGGCGCTCAAGAGTTCCAACCTCAACGCTCAGCTACGGGCTGTCCAGAGAGCCCGCGACGCGGCGGTCAGGCACGGGCTGCCCGTCCCAACATGGGAGCGGTCCGCGGTGGCTCCTGCCCCGTAAGGGGTTCTCGGAGTCGCTCCTCAGGACCTAAAATAAAGTTCATTGCCTGCCTGCCCGCCTGCGTGCTCGACACAGAGAGAGGTGGATACGTTAGGCGTTGGTGTTTGTAATGTGTGCAAATTTCATGGGAATGTGATGAGTGCGTCTTTATTGGTCTGTTGTTGGAAGTCATTGGGTTCTAGGTTAAGGCTGACATTTCCGTCCTCTCGGTCCGTGAATCCTCGATCAGCGGCATGAGCCATTTCGTTGCCAGGTAGTCCTTGATGTGCTGGAGTCCAGATGAGAGCGATGTCGTTTTTCGAGTGGGTGAGCGACTAGTAGAGAGCGTGCTGATAAAGAAACGACAAAACACGAACGTGTCAAACTCAAGAGCCAAGATAGAATTCGCTGAACTGTCAAAACTGATCAACAAGAAGAAAGTAAGTGACATTCTAAATTATAACGCGGAAAAAATTGAGGAAGTAGTAAAATGTGGACGCAGCATCAAATCAGTGAGAAGCAAACTAGGCATATAGGACAAGGCAAGATGTATGCACTGAAGGATACGCAGGGTAATATCATCACCAATTTTGATGACAGAGTAAAAGCAGTGGAAGAATTCTATACTGACCACCTGTACAGCTCCCAGAGCAGCCAAGCTACTTTCATTCGAAGTAGTGATGAACAGGATACAGAGGTTCCTTCTATAACTAGCGATGAAGTTAGAAGGGCCTTGCAAGATATGACCAGGGGAAAATATGCTGTAGAAGCTGGATTAACAGTCGATTTAATCTAAGATGGAGGAGATATCGTGCTTGAAAATCTTGCGGACCTTTATACGCAATGCCTCATGACTTCAAGTGTACCAGAGAGCCGGAAGAACGCCAACATTATACTGATCCATTATAGGCGGAGAGGTTAAAGAATTGAACAACTATACAACCATTAGCTTGCTTTCATTATTCTATAAAATATTCACCATGATAATTTCCAATACAATCAGGACGACACATGACTTCGTCCAACCAAGAGAACAGGCTGGCTTCAGGAAGGGATATTCTACTATTGATCATACCCATGTCATCAATCAGTAGAATGCTAACTATCAAGAAAGCGGCCAGGCAAGGAGGCACAATCTACCCAATGCTATTCACTGCATGCTTAGAAGTATTCAAGCTCTTAGACTGGGAAGGCTTAGGACTGAAGATCACCGGCGAATATCTCGGCAACCTTCGGTTTGCAGATTACCTTGTCCTATTCAGCAACAGTGTCCTATTCAGGCTTAGCAGGTGTGGCAAACGAAATACCTGATCTCGCAAATAACGACAAAACGTACCTGATGCTTTTTTCCTCAGTGAGGGAAGAAACAAACCGATGGCTGATTCACCATTTATTTATTGCTGTTGACGCAGTGCAAGCGCAAGCTCTGGTTGAAGCGGGTGGTCCGTTTTGTGTGGGTGCTGCCATGTTAATTTGCAGCCAGAGTTGCGCTGGCGCTTACCGATACAACGATTAAAGGTATATGACATACATGCGAAATTTAATAAACGTATTACCTATATTTGTGACGTGGCACGTGCCAAAAAAGAGCGGATGTCTCAACCCTGCCAATTACAAGGCTGTTACATAAGCAACAAACCTTCGGTTCGCAGATGAGATTGTCCTATTCAGCAACAATGGGGACGAATTACACCAAATGTTTGAGGACCTTTAACGAGAAAGTGTAAGAGTGGGGCTGAAGATTCATATGCAGAAGACAAATATATTGTTCAATGGCCCTGCAAGGGCACAAGAATTCAGGATCGCCAGTCAGCCTCTAGAGTCTGTAAAAGAATACATTTATCTAGGTCAATTACTCACAGGGAATCCTGATCATGAGAAGGAAATTTACAGAAGAATAAAATTGGGTTGGAGCGCATACGGGAGACATTGCCAAATTCTTACATGGAGCTTACCACTGTCGATGAAAAGAAAAGTGTACAATCATTGCATTCTACCGCGGCTAACATACGGGGCAAAAACCTGGAGGTTAACAAAGAGGCTCGAGAAGAAGTTAAGGACCGCACAGAGCCATTGAACGAAATATGTTAGGCCTAACGTTAAGAGACATTTGGTGATGTGAGGCATAAATGAATAAAAATAAAAGCCTCTGCCTCACCAGGAAGAGGGTGGTGTGGATCAGAGAGCAAACGGGTATAGCCAGTAACCTGATTGACATTAAGAGAAAAAAGTTGTCGCAGTTTCACCTGAAAGGCGAAGCATCAATTGCGATAGCAAATTTGAAGAGAGCTATACGGAGTAATGATAGCAGCTTTATCAGCTGTATAAACTTGGACATGCAGCAGCACCGGCAACACGCAGAACTGTTGTCGACGCCGTCGGCGTTTTGCCCGCGTTCGCTCAAAATGCGTGCGGCGTTGGTGACTGTTGCCGGAGCCTCTGATATAAATGAGCACTGGGTGCCGCAGCTAAACGTCGCCTCTCATCCCTCCCCCCCCTCCCCCACAGCTTGTCGCGCGTCGGAAGAAGGCACGTTTGCTCTACATATATGGCGATTGTAGAGGAGGAAAGAGACGCCTACTTCTGCAGCCCTTAACGCGCAGAACAGCGCAGAACGCGCGTTTGTTCTCCGCCGTGCGTTCACTCCCCGTGAAAGCACGCGTCCCTCGCGCCCTTTCACTCGCACATACAGCGTTCGGCCCGCGGCGACGATTTCATCTCCATTGACGTCATAGGGAACCTCACGGCGACGGCGACGGCTACGGCGACGGCGACGCCGATGGCAGAAATCTGCTTTTGAGTGTCCATATAATTGCTATCGCAATAAAAATTTGCCGCGTATCTGCGTGCTTCGCTGCAAATGTCGTCGAAAGACGATAGTCTTCTGCCGGCCGTGCTACATGAGTGCTGGTCTGATCCGCGGCCACCCGTGATGCTGTTCTCGTACCATTTCCGTCCTGGCATGAAGGTTTGTTTGAACAGATTTCATTTTACCGCATTATTTCATCAAGCGGCCATTTATGTTTTGCCCTGCCTCAGACAGCGCTTCCTTTATGTTGAATCGGTCGCATCTGGCTGGCATTGATAAAATTGAGGAGGCGCTGCGTGAGACATGGACGCCATCTGGCAATACATCGGGAAACATGAGCATGTGCAGAGGGTTTCCTTCCTCCATGGCAGAGGGCGCTCGTCGGCGCGCAGTCGGGGAACGTCGTTCGTCGGCGCGCATAGCATGGCATTTTCAGCGCAACTTAAGAAACTAGGGTCTTTAGAGTTACGTATCTATGTATTTTCTATTAAAGGAACACACCTCCTATACTTACCTAGTGATGTTGCGCCTCAGATATGCGTAATATTTACTTTGTGATCGATAACGTTCACAAGTATGAACAGCCGTACCAGTTTAAGTAGTGTGGGCGATAAGCAAGTGGTCCAACTTTGGCCGGGTGGCTGAATCGGGTGACAGACAGACAAACAGACAGACAGACAGACAGACCAAATTTTCAGCGTTTAAGTTCCCCAAGAAAGACTATCGTCTTTAAAAATGGAGCTGGGAAGGCCATGTAATGCGTAGGATAGATAACCGGTGGACCATTAGAGTTGCAGAATGGATACCAAGAGAAGGGAAGCGCAGTCGCGGACGGCAGAAAACTAGGTGGGGTGATGAAGTTAGGAAAATTACAGGCGCAAGTTGTAATCAGCTAGCGCAGGGCAGGGGTAATTGGAGATCGCAGGGAGAGGCCTTCGTCCTGCAGTGAACATAAATATAGGCTGATGGTGATGATATGACATTCTTATATACGTTTTGGGTGTAGGGCTCAGCAGGAAGTTGGGCTCGCAAGGCAGGTGGAGAATAAAGAGACGATGTTCGGTTGGCTAGCTGAATCTCGATATGCACTCAGCTTAAGAAGACCGTCGCGATTACCTCTCCATTGGATCTCAAAAACGACTTTCGTATATATATATATATACATACATAAAACTGTCGGATTAGTTTTACGGACGAGATCAGCAGTATAGGGTATGCAGAAACGAACTTCAGTAAAACTTCACGAGGAACGTCTTGTCAGGGACGCTTTCTAACCTAATTTAAATTGGTGAACTTCTTTACCAGTGGTGAGACCTCTGTTCTTGATCTAGTCTTTTACTGTGTTTCGCCGCAGGAAACAATACCGTCGCTGCTGTAGTGCTGTCGTTAATGCGAATCGGTAAGGCGAATGTAAGCATGCATGATTTGCATTGAATATAATTTCTGCACCAGGTTAAATATCTTTGTTGTATCTAAAGTTTCAACAAGCGCAATCCTAAAGGCTCCGAATAACTCGTGTAATAATATACCCGACAGGTTTAGCTCCTCGTTCTCGGAACTGTGTTTCAATGACGTCAGTGGGCATTGTTGCAGCACACTTACTGCTGCACAGAGGTGAACTCAACCAGCGTCTACGTCACGAAAGCGCTGTTCTTCAATTTTTGGAATATACTTTATATCTTTGCTTAGTGTATTGCTCATGTTTGCCGTTGTTTCGGCGACCCCAAATAGTTGCAAATCGTTGCCATCCAGCTGCTTATTACTAAAAACATGCATTTTTTCATGTCGCCCGATTTACGACCGTATATGGCGATCTGTCACTGACCACAAACGAAACTCGCAATTGCTCGCAAAGCGCAAGTACCACGATCTGACGTTCGGCGTGACAGCTCTCGGAAGGCATTGTTTGTCGAAGTCGCCTATATATTCTGCATGTGCAACCCCGCAGCTTCCAGAGCCTGTTGCGAAGAGAATAGGAACGCACACCTCCACACGACGCCTGTCGTCAGCTCCAGCTCACCTAGATTGAGAAAATTCAAAAATGGCACGGGACCTGTTTGCCACGCCGCAGTATTTCCGTGTACTGGCTATGTTCGCTTTTCTTTCAGCTGTTGGTAAGTAGCATAAGTGCTCCTGTCCAACTGTTCATGCGTCTTTTATGAACAAGCTTTTAATTTTCCTGGTCTGTGGGATTACTTGCTTAAAGTAATGTCTTCTGTAGCATCTTTCGAAGATATCCGTCAGCATCGTATAAGTACTTAAATTCGAAGAAAAAATTGGGTGTCCTTGCAACGAGTTAAATTTTTTTTGCGCAATGCAAGCTAACTACGAGGCTGATTTTAATCGTCATTAGATTCATATGACCCGTGGTGGTTAGGCATATGGGGAGGCTTACATCCGTATAAAAAGCACTACAGGTAACACGTCCAGGTTGCCACTCGCAATAAATATCAAGAGAAAGCTTTTAGATTAGCTAATCAATTATCAACGAAGGTTATTTAGGCTCCTTGAACGTAAGCAGGTTTTGAAGTGTCTTGTGGAGGAAAGCAATTTGGAAGGATCGCGAAGCGAATGGGACTATTTCATATGAATTCATAACAGCTTTTCTTTTGAGGCTAAAACAGCAAGCAATCCGCCGAATGGACTACAAGCGGAATTTCCTTCGTTTCATCTTTTTTTATTAATCTTGTAGTGATTTCGGTTTCTTTTTTTTCTTTTTTTTTGTTGCTCTATACATGGCACTCTTCGCTAAGCACAATATCCTGGACGATGCCTTCGTGTTGTTTCCTAACGATTATGCACCATAACAAGCAAAGTTATGCCGGTGGAAAACCTGCCCTCTTTCATTGGGAATATATTTTTCCAGCCCGTTACAATGCTCTTGTAAAGATTGCAGATCTACTTATGGGGGTTGGAAGCCCTTAAACCTGCGGATACTAAAAAAAACAAAAAAAAAAACATCAAGTTCCACCTAAAGGCGAACATTGAGAGTGAGCGGCAATGTTTATCTTTCCGCTGAATGCGTATCAACACGCTGGCGTGATTAGGAGCCCTGCAACTGATGCAGCAGACTTCGCACCACCTCGAAGGCGGATGCTTGAAAAACCTAAGATCTTAAAGTAGGAAGTAGGGCATGAGAAGAATGTGGTGCGGCGTATGGTACAGAGTAACAGCTCTGGCTTGAATGGGCGGCCCCCTGAGGTGTGGTTCTGTCATATGCAGGTTTTACTTTGCTAATCAAATATGCTTTAGTGCAGATTTTAAAACTTGTTTGTGTTTCCCCTTTGTTTTTTGCATTTTGCGCTGTAAATGTTGCGAATTGTTGCTCTAGTAGGTCGACCCTTACGGAAGTATTCAATGATCTAGGGCGGTTAGCGTTGGCGTCCGGCTGTGTAATGCGTCACGGCAGCAGGTGCTCTGATGAGTGCCACCGGCGCTTCCAACAAATGTCTAGTTACGCCTGGCTCCGCTGCCAGAGGCAGCACATGTCTTGGTCGCCTGTCAATTAGTTGTTCTTGCGGGGCTTCAAAGGGAGCGTTCTCATCGCTCGCCGCTATTGCGTTTATTTAAATATGTCGTGTTGGAAATCCTTTTCAGCCCCCAGAGAAAGGTGTTCCCACTGATAGTTGTCCATTTAGCATGCACCAACAAGGATTGTGGCTTTAGTAAGCTCTGTTTGCACCGCAGCGTCATATCGGTCGTTTGCTCGCTGGTACAGAGGGCCCTATTGTGTTTATATATTTTAACGTTTTCAGCTGGCGTTTTGGAAAACACTGCATTTATATGAGCGTTTCATGCTGTCGAACATCATTTATTCTGTGGTGACTTCTGTCTGCCACTGATTTTGTTATTCTGGAATGTTGGCGAGTGCATGTTGGTGAATTATGGCAAAGCAACACGGAATAAATTTTGAAAATGTCAATTAACAAGTACCAAGTTGAATGTAACATTCACAAGACAGACCATGATCATTTTCGGGTCGTCTTGACTACTCGAAGTACGGGGAAATTCCTGTAGTACTTTGGGTAGCCGTATTCTATGCGTACGTGACAAATGGGAGGATGATGTCCCAGTTTGTATGCTCCGATGAAACGTACAGGGTGAGCATATCACCAAGGGTTCGATTGAAACGCTCCTTAATCCCGTTAGTTTGAGGATGGTACGCCGTGGTGGTCCGGTGAACTATGCGGCATTGAGCAAGCAGAGCTTCAACCACCTGCGACAAAAAAGCGGCCCTCTATCGCTCAGCAGTTCCCGAGGTGGGCCATGACGAAGAATGAAACGATGGAGCAGAAAGGATGCAACGTCACTGGCGGTTGCGGCAGGTAGAGCGGCGGTTTCAGCATAGCGTGTAAGGTGATCAACTGCGACAATAATCCATCGCTTGCCAGCAGGTGTTAGCGGTAGCGGCCCGTACAGGTCAATTCCCACAAGGTCGAAGGCACGAGCAGGGCACGGAAGCAGCTATAATAAACCGTGGGCCGGATGAGGCGGAGATTTGCGGCGTTGGCATTGCGGGCACGAGCGGACAAACTTTCGGACAAAAATAAACAATCCTCGCCAGTAGTAACGTTTCCGCAGGCGCTAATACGTCTTCAAAACGCCGGCGTGTGCATATTGTGGGTGAATATGGAAAGACGCGCACATGTCGGAACGCAAAGACCTAGGGATAACTAGGAGCCACTTGCGATCATCGGGCTGGTAGTTGCGACGATACAAGAGGTTATTCCGTGACAGCAAAATGGGCAGCCTGGTGACGCCGGGAGCGGGAGATGCTGGCGAGCCAGAAAGGAGATCCAAAAGAGAGGCCACCCAAGGATCCTTGAGCTGTTGTGATGCGAAGGTGTCGATGTCAACCGACGACACCGTCTCAAAGGTGGAGAGGGAGGCAGTGTCGTCTGGCAGCGGAGAGCGGTACAGAGCGTCAGCGTCAGTGTGCTTGCGGCCTGAGTGGTAGATGACGTGTATGTCTTATTCTTGATGCGAAGAGCCCAGCGAGCAAGGCATCCAGACGGGTCTTTCAAAGAGGATAACCAACAAAGAGCGTGATGGTCAGTAACCACATTGAAAGGTCTGCCGTATAAACAAGGGCGAAAGTTCCCGAGTGCTCAAACGATAGCCAGGCATTCGTTTTCTGTGACGCTGTAATTGCGTTCCGCTTTGGTCAGCGCACGACTGGCGTAAGCAACTACGTACTCAGAGTAGCCAGGCTTGCGCTGCGCAAGTACAGCGCCAAGGCCAATACCACTGGCATCCGTATGCACTTCAGTTGGGGCTGTGGGGTCGTAGTGTCGCATTATAGGCGGAGACGTCAGGAGACGGCGTAAGGTCACGAATGCGGTGTCACATGCAGGAGACCAGGAGGATAGGTCGATGGCACCACTTAAGAGTTATGTCAGAGGTGATACAATCGAGGCAAAATTGCGAACAAAGCGTCTGAAGTAAGAACAGAGGCCAATGAAGGCGCGGAGTTCTTTGAGTGTCTTAGGTTTCGGAAACTCTGCCACAGCACGAAGTTTTGATGGGTCGGGGCAAATGCCATCTTGGGATACGACGTGAAGTAGAATCATGAGCTTGCGCCCGGCGAACTGGCACTTTTTCAGGTTCAGTTGCAGGCCTGCGTTGGTCAAGGACGTCAACACTTGCCTAAGGCGAAGAAGATGCGTGCTGAAATCAGGGGCGAACACAACGATGTCGTCGAGGTAGCATAAACACGTGCTCCATTTTAGGCCGCGCAAGATATTGTCCATCATTCGTTCAAACGTAGCAGGCGCATTGCATAGGCCAAATGACATCACATTAAATTCGTATAAACCATCTGGAGTAATGAATGCGGTTTTAGGGCGATCAACTACTGACATTGGGACCTGCCAGTAACCCGAACGTAAATCCAACGAAGAGAAGAATTCAGTGCCTTGCAAGCTGTCCAGAGTGTCGTCAATGCGCGGTAGAGGGTACGCGTCTTTTCGCGTTATCTTATTAAGACCGCGATAATCGACGCAGAACCAAATGGAACCCTCTTTTTTGTGACGAGAACACCCAGTGATGCCCACGGGCTATGGGAAGGTCGAATGACGCCGCGCTGAAGCATGTCGTCGACGTGCTCACTGATCACCTGATGCTTCTTGGCTGAGACGCGGTACGGGCGCTGCCGCAATGTCGCGTTGGAGCCAGTGTCGATGTAATGGCTGACGGTTGACGTGCGACTAAGAGTAGGCTGAGCGACATCAAAAGAAGAACGGAACTGGCCAAGCAGGTGAAGAAGCTGGGAGCGCTGCTCAGAAGTAAGCTCATCGGCAATGAAAGGTGTGAATAAGTCAGGTGATGGCGGAGCAGAAGTGGAAAGTGCACAGAAGTCAGTGAGCTCTGCATGCGAAACATCCGGCACGTCGGTAATAAACATGTCATCAAGAGGCTGAACACGGCCAAGTGCTTCGCCGCAAAGAGCTTTCATGGCTGTAGGAAGCGGATTGCAGACAACGATGGAGCTGAAACCGGCTGAAATGTCAAGCGTGGTGAAAGGGAGGGGAACATCTTCGCGGGTTATGAAGAGTTCCGGAGGAGTGAAGAGGACAACGCCTTCAGAGACAGCGCCACAGAAGACGGGAACAACGGCAGACGAGTACGGCGGTATAGCGATGTCTTCCCGAAGGACTAGCTTAGCGGGAAGAGAAGCGGCGCTCGTCCCACAGAGGCGATAATTCGACTTCAGCACGCACACAGTTAATGACGGCGTTATTTCGCGAAAGAGAGTCCCACCCAAGTATCATGTCGTGAGAGCATTATTGCAGAACCACGAACCCCGCAATATTGAGAACGCCCTGAATAACAACTCTAGCTGTGCATGCTGCTGAAGGCTGAACTGGCTGGGCGCTTGCTGTGCGAAGAGAAAACCCAGAAAGTGGCGTCGTAACTTTTCATAAAGCGCGAGAGAGGCGTTCATTCAGCACAGAGACGGCTGCTCCAGTATCAATTAGCGCAACGGTAGGGACGCCGTCAACACTAAGGTCGACAAGTTCGAAGGCGACAATGGAGGACTTGTACAGATCGATGGCGACGCAGTTCCTGCCTGCTGAACTGCGGCGCTTAGTTTTCCTCTTGCGTGCGTGAAGGGCGCCGATGCATGGGGGACAACGAGCGGCGACGCGATGAACGTGAACGATGTGTAAGGACCGGGCGCTCGACTGGTGGCCTGTTCGACTGCCGAATAAAAGAAGTGTCGTGGAAAGGTTGCACGTCGGCGTAGGGAGGCGACTGCGCAAAGCCATCAGTGTGCAGCATGCGGCGGCGGCAGAGTCGTGCAACATGGCCGGGAATACCTCAGGCATAACATATGGGCCTGTTGTCTTGCGTGCGCCAAGGATTAGCAAAGGCAGGAGCAGCTCGATGAACGGGATGTTGAACGGGATGTTGAACGGGTGGTAGCGGCCTTGGATGTAGCGCAACGAGTGGTTGACGAGGAGGCTGCACAGCGACGGATGCGTAAGTAAGTGGCGTGGTGACAGGGTACTGCTGATGCTGCATTGGTAGGGCCTCAGCAACTCGGTCTTCATTAACCCGCCGGAGCATCGGGGCGAGCTGTGTAGGAGGCTGCGTAGGAGGCTTTTGTGGCAGCGGCTGCTGTTGGGATAGCTCAGCGAGGGGTAGTAGAGAAAGCTGACGTGCAGCTTCCTCCCGCACGAAAGCGTGGATTTGTGTGAGCAGGGGGGAGCGGTCAGAGAAGACTGTCATGAAAGAGAGGGCCTCGTCAGCCACTGAGGGGCGCCTGGTCAAATCGCGCTGCCTCCTCAACTCGTCGTAGCTTTGGCACAAGTTTATGATATCTGCTACGGTGCGCGAACTCGTGGCGATCAACATTTGAAAAATGTCATCGGCGATGCCCTTCAAAATGTGTTTCAAATTGTCATTTTCGGGCATAGAAGCATCCACACGTTTGCATAGGTCGAGAACCTCTTCGATATAGCAGGTGAATGTTTCACCGGGTTGCTGCGCTCGCTCTCGTAACCGCTGCTCGGTGCGCAACTTGTGGACGGTGGGGCGACCGAAAACGTCAGTGAAACTGGTCTTGAACGCGGACCAGGACTGAAGGTCGACTTCGTGATTTTTAAACCACAGGTGAGCCACTCCCGCAAGGTAGAAGATGACGGCATTTAACTTGGTGGTATCGTACCATTGATTGTGCATGCTCAGCCGTTCGTAGGAAGACAACCAGTCATTGACGTCCTGCTCAACCGTACCGTTGAAAACTGCGGGATGGCGGAGCGGGGGAGCGCCAGAGCAGGCAACGGAGGGTGGCGGTGACGTCGGCTTGGGAGAGTCAGGCATGACGGGAGGCAGAGTCCGAGACAGGAGTTCCAGGGTGTGGATGTTCTTGAATACCCAGCACCTATCACCAATTGTAAAGGGGTGTACTGAACAGTTCAGACGGCCGCATCTGTTCGTAAGCGAGAAGGCAGGTGACGCAGAGCAAGAACAGCTGGTTGCCCGAACGGCTCACACTCGTGCTAAGCACTGGCGATCCGGCTGGCCCACTGGTTGCACTGCAGGCATTGAACAGACGATCTGGCTGGTCTTGTTCTGGTGCTCTTCTTCTTCATTACAATATATATATATATATATATATATATATATATATATATATATATATATACATGTAAAATTGATATTGTCAAACTGGTTATTGCGTTGAAGATCGACGTTTCTGCGCGAGTTCGTGACAGGTCGTGTTCTGTTTGACAGTAGTGCATTTGTTTCGAGGCACGTTTGGCAAGTCGCATTTATTATTCTTCATTTCTCTGAGGATACTTTGGAACAACTTTGAGTTTTAGGAACGTTCCGTTAGGCAGAGGGCAGTGTTGGTGTCTTCTGATCGTGGTAGAGGCAGATACATTTTCGAGTTAATTTGATGTTTGCTTTCAGGAAAACGTGACAGCTGAAAACTCGAGAAAGGATAGCGTCAGTGGTTTTTTTTTTTTTCGCAGAGATATGTAGATAGTTCACGTGAGTTTCCGTTAAACTAAGACTTTGTTTTCGGATTTCGCGAGTTCTGAAAATAACGCTGTATCAGGTTAGCTACTGGTTAATCTGCAGTCTACTTGAGCTTATTTTAGAAATCGCCGGATGGTTGTTCCCGCACGCACGTGGAGAGTACCGCGCCTTATAAACGGGCGGCGCGGATCGTTTTTACTAATGGTATACTCTACAGATTTCATTTCTCTTCGACGTACTATGTAAGGGTTCTGTCATAAGTGTTCTGGGTTCTGGTTCAGATGTAAGCACGGGTAATATCAACAGCAATTTCGATGACATAGTAAAAGCAGCGGGAGAATTCTATACTGACCTATACAGTACCCAAGCAGCCAAGCCTACTTTCATTACAAGTAGTGATGAAAAGGATACAGAAGCTCCTAAGGCTGTGCGTGCCTCTCACGTGTATTGAAGAGACGGTAGCATTTGAGTTTCATTTAGTGCGTGGAAGTACTTTTAAATAAGCGCCAATCTTCTTGTAGTCTTAAACGCGTAATTTGCGCAAGTTTTTTTTTCTTTTTTTTTCTTTTTCCTTTTTTTTTAATGCGGAAGTCGCACGCAAGAGTATTAACCGCAAATTGAGAGCCAGTCTGATAGTACATCCGTGAAGTCAACGAAGCTCTCAATGGCACTATTACGAGCGTCAATAGCGGATGTAGGGTAAAAACATATGATATTTCAATTATCAATTATTTAGGGTCATTCAGAAGTTAAGTTAGAGCATTTTGGTGTTGTATGCATAGACGTGTAGTGTTCTGTTCGGTTCATTTTTTTTGTATAGTAATCTGAAGGTCGTAAGTCCGAATACTCTTCCAGTGCTCAACACTTTCAGTCATAGAGTGGCGCCTGACACCGGCAAAAAAAAAAATCGCCGAGAGCTAGTGGGACTATACTAGTCAAAATGCAAGCAAATTAGGAATGCCCACTAAGCTTCAACAAAGTCACTTCCTCACCAGAACAGGAATTGACCTCCCTGGTGCAGTATTCGGCTGCTACCTCCCAAATGACTCCTACAAGTTACCGATGGCCCTAAGGGGCTGCGGAGCACCTGACCAAGGCGGCGGTCAGACCTGCGACGCGGCAAAGAGTGCTAAGAATCGCTGGGTCCGGACAGGCTGCCAATGGAAATTAACCCTGGCAACTTTCAACACGCACACCCTATCGAGTGAGGCTAGCTTACCAGGGCTTTTTGCAGAATTATCAGGTATTGCCTGGGATATTATTGGCCTTAATGAGGGGAGAAGAACTAATGAGGCCTATGTAGTGCTGACTAATGTCCACGTCCTCTGCTACAGAGGTATTCCAGATAGGAGAGAATTTGGAGTAAGATATCTAGTCCATAAGGACAAAGCGGGCAACATTGATGGATTCTACAGCATGAATGAGAGGGTAGCAGTCGTAATAAAGCTGAATAGGAGGTATAGAATGAAGGTTGTACAAGCCTACGCCGCAACCTCCAGTCACGATGATGAAGAAATAGAACAGTTTTATGACGATATTAAATTAGCAATAAAAAAGCTGCAAACTCAGTATACTGTAGTCATGCGCCACTTCAATGCAAAAGTGGGGAAAAAGCAGGCTGGCGAGCAAGCGATTGGCAACTACGGCATCGTTTCTAGAAACACTAGAGGAGAGATGTTGGTTGAATTTGCGGAAAGGAATAGGCTCCGAAAAATGAATACCTTCTTCAGGAAGCGCAGCAACAGGAAGTGGACCTGGAAAACGCTAATGGAAAAACAAGGAATGAAACAGATTTTATACTATTTGCCAATCCCAGCATAGTGCAAGATGTAGAAGTGTTGGGCAGGGTAAAGCGCAGTTACCGTAGGTTAGTGAGGCCTAGGATTTCTCTCAATTTGACGAGAGAAAGAATAAAGTTCGTCTTTAAGAAACAGGCCAACCTAGACGCAGTAAGGGTAAAAGTAGACCAATTCAGGCTGGTGCTCATAAATAAATATGCAGCTTTAGAACAGGCAGATAAAGACAACATAGAGGTAATGAATGAAACCGCAAACAGGTTGATCTCAAGAGCAGCAACTCAACTGGGAGGTAAGGCACCAAGGCAACCAGTAGGTAAGCTCTCCCAAGTAACAAAAGACCTAACAAAGAAACGGCAAAACATGAAAATGTCAAACTCCAGAGATCAGATAGAATTGGCTGAACTGTCGAAATTAATCAACAAGAAGAAAGTAAGGCATATCTGAAATTATAACACGGAAAAAATTGAGGAAGCAGTAAAATATGGACGCAGCATGAAATCAGTGAGAAAAAAACTAGGCTTAGGACAAGAGAAAATGTATGCACTGAAAGATAAGTAGGGTAATATAAACGGCAATGTTTATGACATAGTAAAAGCAGCGGAAGAATTCTATACTGACCTATACAGTACCCAGAGCAGCCAAGCTACTTTCATTAGAAGTAGTGATGAACAGGATACAGAAGCCCCTTCTATAACTAGCGATGAAGTTATAAGGACCTTAAAAGACATGACCAGGGCAAAAGCTGCTGGAGAAGATGGAATAACAGTCCATATTATCAAGGATGGAGGAGATATCGTACTTGAAATGCTTGCGGCAATTTATGTGCAATGCCTCACGACTTCAAGTGTACCAGAAAGCTTGAAGCACGCCAACATTATACTTATCCATAGGAAGGAAGACGTTAAAGAATTGAAGAATTACAGACCCATTAGCTTGCTGTAAGTATTGTATAAAATATTCCCCAAGATAATTTCAAATAGATACAGAGCAAAAATTCACTTCAGCCAACTAAGCGAACTGGCTGGCTTCAGGAAGGGATATTCTACGATGGATCATATTGAAGTCATCAACCAGGTAACAGACAAATATGCGGAGTACAATCAACCTCTCTAAATGGTTTTCACAGATTATGAAAAAACGTTTGATTCAGTAGAGATACCAGCAATCATAGAGGCATTACGTAACCAAGGAGTACAGGAGGCGTACCTGAAAATGTTGGCAAACATCTACAAGGATTGCACAGCAACCTTGTTCTCCACAAGAAAAGTAGAAAGTTACTTATCAAGAAAGGGGTCAGGCAAGGAGACACAATCTCTCCAATGCTATTCACTGCCTGCTTAGAAGAAGTATTCAAGCTATTATACTGGGAAGGCTTAGGAGTGACAAGCAAAAGCGAATATCTCGGTAACCTTCGGTTTGCAGATGACATTGTCCTATTCAGGCAAAAATGGGGACGAATTACCGCAAATGATTGAGGACCTTAACCAAGAAAGTGTAAGAGTGGGGTTGAAGATTAATATGCAGAAGACAAAGATAATGTTCAATAGCCTGGCAAGAGAACAATAATTCAGGATCGCAAGTCAGCCTCTAGAGTCCGTAAAGGAGGTCAATTACTCAGACGGGACCCTGATCACGAGAAAGAAATTTATAGAAAGCTAAAGTTGGGCTGGAGTGCATACGGCAGGCATTACCAAATCCTGACTGGGAGATTACCACTGTCGTTGAAAAGAAAAGTGTACAATCATTGCATTGTACCGGTGCTAACATGTGGAGCAGAAACTTGGAGGTTAACAAAGAAGCTCGAGAACAAGTTAACCCTTTAACCTCCAATTTATCTTCCGAAAAACGTACCGAAATCACCAATTTTTTAAGTAGTCATAATTTTTTCCAAGCAAATCTCATTCTGAAAATAAATGTTACATCATTCATTTCTGTTTAGAGATTAAAAAAGAAAAAAAAAACTGATGTTGAGGGCGTCTTTCCCTGAATGCATGCCGGGTTAATGGGTCAGAATGCACTGAATGTCATTCTCGTCTGTGGGGTGCCGCAAGATTCCGGGCACTGAAGAGAAGGGAAACCGCGGAGGCGCAGGTGGCGTGTTATCGGTGTTAACAGGCTGCCACACACGTGCACTGCTTAGCGCGTCACCATTGTCGTCATCACCATCACTCTCGTCGTCATCTGAAGCAATATCCAGGGTAAAGACAACTTCCGACTCGCTGTCGGACAGAAATTTCATGTCGTCACTAACGCTGCTTCCTGTACTGCTCCAAGAAGCACCTCTTTTTCTGAAGCATCGCCGCCACCGGCATTCTTCTTGCGAAGCGCCATTATGAAATGACTGTTACCTGGCTTAAAGCATGAGCGAAAGGCAAGAAATGCGGTTTTTCATAGTCAACTACCACCATCTAAGGTTGAAAATTGCAAGAAAAGCAATTGACGACAGTGATACGTCTTTGGCGGCAGAAGGAGCGGAAAATCGGGCCGGACGAGTGTGACTCGTCGTTGGCGATGTTGGTACAAACTCGTGTGACGAGTACACCTCGGGGTTGGCGGTTAAAGGGTTAAGGACCGCACAAAGAGCGATGGAACGAAAAATGCTAGGCCTAACGTTAACAGACAGGAAGATAGCGGTGTGGATCAGAATACAAATGGGGATAGCCGATATTCTAGTTGACATTAAGCGGGAAAAGTGGAGCTGGGCAGGCCATGTAATGCGGAGAATGGATAACCGGTGGACCATTAGGGTTACTGAATGGATACCAAGAGAAGGCAAGTGCAGTCGAGGACGGCAGAAAACTAGGTGGAGTTATGAATATGGGAAAATCGCAAGTTCGAATCAGCTAGCGCAATGGAGACCACAGGGAGAAGCCTTCGTGCTGCAGCGGACATAAATATCGGCTGATGATGATGATTAGATATATATATATATATATATATATATATATACAACATTGTTATTGTCAAGCACAAACACACACACACACACACACACATATATATATATATATATATATATATATATATATACATCCTATCATAAGAAGCCAACAAACAATGACACCAAGGACAACATAGGGAACAATGTACTTACTAATTGAATTAAAGAAATGATAAATTAATGAAAATGAAAATGAATGAAAAAACAACTGGCCGCAGGTAGGGTACGAACCCACGTCTTCGCATTACGCGTGCGATTACCATTGAGCTACTGCGGCGCCGCTTTCCCATCCACTTTCTGAGGTATTTATGCCTTACAACTAGAACTAACCCTGGGAGTGTTAGCCAGCGCCACCACTCCGCCTAGGCGGCGGATGTGGAACATTCTTTCTGCCATAGCCGTCACGAGCACGTGATCTTTTTGGGTGATGGCAACTGGCCAATAAACCTACATACGCTATCTGAAGGCATGAATGATGCCGTATTCGAGCCCTCATTATGTAATGAACGAGAAGAAAGGAAACCGAGGGGCCCGATTTTTAGTAATCATATCATAAGATGCCATCAAACAATGACACCAAGGATAACATAGAGGAAATTACTTGTACTCACAAATTGAATTGAAGAAATGATAAAAAATTATGCAAATGAAAATGGATGGGAAAACAACTGGCCGCAGGTGGCGAAAGAACCCACATATTCGCATTACGCGTGCGATCACCATAAAGTGTCGAAAGACGAGTACAAGCACGCACAAACACACGCACACACAAGCGCGGGCCCACGCAAATTATAACGAGCCTTTTGTTAAGTGGAGTTGCTGACTATAGCGAGTACGACGGGTTCCTTGAACGCATCGCGGTTTCACAGGCAGCATATGCATGCGTACGTAGCGCAGTTCTAGTCCATTGTATTCCCAAGAAGCTTTTACTTTCTCATTGCCGTGAATTCGCATTCTGCTTCGTTTGTTTTCTGCTGTTTTCGCTCGCCTCCGCGCATACCCCGCACCGCTGCGGGGTGATGATGATTTATTGGCATCCCCTTTGAAACGGGGCGGCGACAAATAGTCACCTAGCCTCCTTGATTTAATCAGGTATGCTATACATGTTCTTTATCTAGCATTTTTGTATACCTATCATTATTTTTCTTTTTCAAAAATTTACCTTGTACCGCTGCCTATGATTTTAAGAGATCAGGTCGCATCCATCTTTTCCCTACTTTTTTCCACCAGTACTCTAATCGTCTCTTGCTGATCTCTACGGCTGATCTGTTTATGTTTCCTTCCACTTTAAACCCAAGCGCTTCTGGGAGTTGCACGTTACCTACGGTTCTCGCTGGGTGGATCCCGTCGCATTCCATTAGGATGTGCTGAGTGGTCTCTGGATCTTTACTGCAGCATACACATGTCTCATCTAATTCTGAATATTTGTTCCGATATGTTTTCGTCCTTAGGCAACCGGCTCGAGCCTCAAATAGCAAGGCACTGCCCTTTGTGTTATCGTACAGATTTTCCCTTCTAATTTCTTTCTTCTCATTCTTGTAAATCTCCATTGTCCTTTTCGTTTCCATTCTTTGCATCCAATTCACGGTCTCTATTTCTCTCACTTTCTTTCTGATGACCCCTGGTTGTCTATTTACAGTTTCGATTATCCTGTACTTGGTTGCCAACTTCCTTGACCTCTTCCTCCATTCTGTGTCCACGCTTTTCATGTAGAGATACTTGTGCACTTTAGCCGCCCATTTATTTTCATCCATGTTCCTGAGCCTTTCTTCAAAACTAATTTTGCTTTGTGCTTCTCTGACTTCAAAAGAGGCCCAACCCATGTCTCCATGCACTGCCTCATTTGTCGTATTACCGTGTGCTCCCAAAGCCAACCGTCCTACTGATCTTTGGTTAACTTCCAAACCCGCCAATATATCCGATTTTAAGCATATAATGGCATTTGCGAATGTTAGCGCTGGCACCATTACTCCTTTCCAGATTCCACGCACCACCTCATACTTATTGTGGCCCCACAGTGCTCGCTCTGGGTATGCGCGGAGGCGAGCGCCATCTGGTTGTGTTGCAAGGAACCCACCGGAGTGCGCCTGGCTCCATGCTCCGCCGTGATTGGTTGGCCTATTCGGGGACAGAAGCGCCACGCAGCTGCGACGGTCGCGAAACCCGTTGTGGTTCTCAAAGCAAAGATTCGCTTTTAAACATTACGGTGCTTTACGTGTCAAAACCACGATCTGATTATGAGGCACGCCGTAGTTGGGAATTTCGGAAGAATGTCGACTATCAAGGGCTTTTTAACAAATACTCAATCCATGGTACACGAGTGTTTTATTGCGACAGCAATTATGTGGACACTCCAAGGGTATTTCTTCGGTTGGCGCCGTCGTCGTCGTCGCCGTGAGGTTCCGTATAACGTGCAAGCTAGGGTGATAAAGTTGTCACCGTGCGCCGTATGCGGGAGCTGCGAGTGAAAGCGCGCGAGTGACGCGCGCTTTCACGGAGAGCAAACGCAACGTCTTCCGTCGTGCGAGAGGCCGTGGGGAGATGGGAGGGAGGGGAGGCAACGTTTAGCTGCGGCACCAAATGCGTATCTTGCGACCTGGGGCACGGGGAACTGGCGCCTCAATCTCCCACGCGAAAGGAGGTAAGCGGGAAGGCAGCGCGGGAGGGAGGGGGTGCGGCTTCTACTCTGCCAGCAACTGCGTACTTGTACTTTGCGCGGTTCCTGGCAGTCGCACGCACCGTATCTTGAAAGCGGTCTCCACACGGATCTTACCTATGTATGCGCTGTGCTTTCGCCGCTCGTTTCCGTTGAAGTGATAGACCACACAAACGTTCGTTCGCTGCGGCCAACGCGCTTGCTCACGCCAGCGTTTTGACAGTGGTTGTCTGCGGCCATCGAGTGTGATCTATTCATGTTTGCTTGTGCGCTCTGACACCAGGCCTCTTAATTAAGTCAGTAAGCGAATGTGTCCACGTTTATGCAGCCGATAAAGCTACTATCCTTAATCTGTATAGCTCTCTACTAATTTGCTATCGCAATTTCTGTTTCGCATTTCGGGCGAAACTGCGACTGTTTTGCATTTTGTCCCCATCGAAATTCCGCCGCTAAGGCCCGCATCTGTTCCCGTAGCCTCGTGTTTAGCAGCGTAACGCCTAATTATGGGCGCTAATTGCCGAAATGCTGCTGTACTTATATTTAGGTGCACGTTAACATACGCAAGGAGGTGAAAAATAATCGGGAGTCCCCCACTACAACGTGCCTCATAATCAGATCGTAGTTCTGGCACGAAAACCCTAGAAATTTCGTTTATTTATTCTTCCTAATTAAGCATTCCGGCATCGAGGCAAACAGTCCGAAGGGGTATCCAGCATTCACCAGACGCATGGCCTAGCCCCCACACACTCGGTTTGAATTTATTGGTCGCAGTACTTCAGTCGAGTATTATTAAGGGAACATTGTATAACTGCGCGTTTTAGAAGTCTCGAATGGGCTTATGAGACTGGAACCACTGGCTTAATGCCCCTCGGCTCATAGCTCCAACAAACATTTGTGTTGAAAAGTACAACGATAGGTAAAAAATTTACATAAATTGCCGATGGACATTTCATGCGTGAACACCAAATGGGGCAATATGTCATATAATGTGGTTAGGGATTCAAAGCGAGGCTTTCAATGTCTCACTGATTCGTTCGTGAGCGCCGCAAACGCACTGTACGATTACGAAAGGCAACTTACACAATCGAACTATCTGCGCACACAATAGAACAACGGTGCACGACATACGTATCGTAGAGCACTAGAGTTTGCATTCGCAATTGTACCGATAAGAACAAAGGGAACTGCAACGCCACGCTACCAGACGAACTGCGTATATCTGCATTGCATTACGTGCTACACGCAATGCATTCCGGGCCGTCACCATGGTTGACCGTGGGTGCAGCGCATGGCAGAAGAGGCTGCCGTACGCGAACATAAGCGCGAGCACGATCGTGCCCGTAAGGCCGATCCTGTGTTTCGGCAACGGCAGAGCCTCTGATTGTCTAACGCAACGATCACAAGGCAATACTGCGCAAGTGTAAAGTCGTCCGTGAAAGTGTGAGCGTGTGCGTGTAATCAACGTCTAGGTGATCTAAAATAGAGGCTATCCAACTTAACAAAATGTGTCTTCAATCAAATTCAACGTTAAAAAAATTCAATCCTAAACAAGCAACCGAATCACATATGCATCGCATCGGGTCGCTCAGCATTTCTTGGGTTCGTTGCGTGGTCGTTGGCTTTCCACTTTGATTCAGTTTGCATGGGAGAAAGCTTCCCGTTCAACTACGTTTCTTTAAGAAATGGGCTTTGATTTTTAAAACCACCGAGTAAAAAGTACCATGTTCGTTAGTGAAAAAAAAAAAAAAAACTCACCATCAAGCCTAAAGGCACAGACTAAATCTGTATCTTTAGAGGTCTCCGTATTGTTACCAGGAATCTGAACAAAATATTCTGCCAACGTACTTTCCTTTCACTGAAGTCTTATAGGGGCAATTCCGGGAATAAGGTTTGCATTACTTTTTTTCTTTTTTTGTTGTTGTTTCAACTGAAAGCGCTTAATCCTACACATAGCTATCGAGGTATGAGGATGTACGCTGCGCGGCGATGAAAATGCCCCGAAGCAGAAAGTCTCGTGGTTGAGAGAGGTCAATAATATTAGAAAAATCATATTAGAAAAATTTTAACTGCGCTATGAACACCGACAAAGGAGGACGAAAAAGACAACACGTGCGCAGACTCAGAACTAACTTTTAATGTGTGAAAGATGACGTAAATACAGTGACGATAACAAAACAAAATGAACAAGGCATGAGTTAGTTGTGAGTCTGCGCACGTGTTGTCTTTTTCGTCCTCCTTTGTCCCTGTTCATAGCGCAGTTAAAATTTTTCTAATATGAACTTCAACCAACTAGCCCAACTTGGTGCACTACTCCAGAGGTCAATAAGATTTATTGAGCGTAAACTCCGGATTCCGCCCACGCCTAAAATTTTGTGGACATTGGTTCCTATTCAGGTTTTCGACAATGTATTTAGGATGAATGCCATCACAGTATTAGCATACATATAAAATGTTTTATTATGCGCGAAGACAGCATTTGTTTACAAATATGGCAATGTCAAGGCATGAGATCACAGTAATAGTTTATTTCTAGGATAGGCGCTGTTACCGTTCCTAAATATCACACGAAACACGCATTATTTTCGCAGTGTACACAAAAACGTTCTCCTGGATTGAAAGATGCCGTGAATATCTAGACGGGCCCCAGGACACCTTGAAGATGAGAGCGCAAGAACACTTGTATCCATTCGCCCAGTGTAGGTCCAATACTCATATGTTATTTTTTTTTAGTGATTGGGGTTCCTGGACTCGTGGCGGAGGGATCAGGAACAGCCGATAAAATCTCTGAAACGCAGCAAAAAATATTGGAGAGAAGTGACATGTATTACTCAGGCGGAGAATCAGGTGGTCCTGGTGAGTTTTGTTCAACTTGCAACATTTCACGTCTATTCAGGAACGATGCACTAAAAAAAAGTGTCACTTTATGTTAAATAACACATTTTCAGGGCTCTTTCTTTTCAGATTTTAGTGCTGATATTAGAATCACGTTTGCAAGTGGCATTCGCATTCTTTATTTACGAAATGTTTAGTCTACTTTCACTTATTTTTAGCTCGCATCGCCTGAGCAGTCTCCTTAGTACAACTGCTATTTTGAACCTGTGCTTGCACAATGAGCAAGAAGCCTGCGCCGTATGTGTGTCACACTATCAAACAAACGGAAAAGGGGCTGAGGAGGACCAAGTTTGTGCCCTGTGCAATGTTGCTCACCCCTTTTTTGCAGCTATCTTTACAAAGCTTGGCGATGTTGAAATGATGTCGTTTTTCTACCTGCATGTTATTCTAACCGCATGTGAAAGCTCAAACCTTTGTTTGCTTAGTTCTTCCGAGCGTGCAGTTCATTACGCTGACGAATACAGTTGTCGTCATTGAAGTTATTGCGTTGTCGTCAGCCCGCTTCCTGATCCCAAGCTTATCATTGCTATAGAGGAAAGAAACTGTTCACCACTGGCACTGTGTTGCTCGCGGTTACAAAAGCGGTTTATGCAGAATGACATTTTGACACGCACAGTGGTGCCTGTGCGGATTTGTCGGTTCTGCATTGTCAAACAACAGGTTGCAACATATTTGCCTTGGAATAGCCTTCTCTAACGTAGCCTACCTTTCCTTTTTTTCTACACCTAAATTAAAGATAGGAAAATATACTTGCCTAATTTATAGACAGCTCGCAGGTCTCTCTATAGCACATTGAACCGGTAATATCCCTGCGCATGATATTAAACTGGGAATTAAAAGACGTATGCTAGCAAATAGTGCATTTATTAAAATCCGAAGTATCGGAGCCCACTTGCTCCTTCTTTAGGGGCTAAATGGCCGATGGTGGAGGAGTGAAGCTTTTAGAAAGTCCTTGGTTATATTGTAACGGTATTGCGAGGAATAAAATGCAATAACTGGTTTATTAAGGGTGGACCTGTGCCCTGAAGCTAGCTATGTACGC
Organism: Dermacentor silvarum; assembly: GCF_013339745.2. Classification (NCBI taxonomy): domain Eukaryota; kingdom Metazoa; phylum Arthropoda; class Arachnida; order Ixodida; family Ixodidae; genus Dermacentor; species Dermacentor silvarum. The sequence goes on from NC_051157.2 coordinate 163,262,481, forward strand.
GAAGAGTTCACAAGAACGTTCCATACGAGAGTCTGTGCGCCGAACCCACTTCTTCCTCTTCTCCCAGCAATGGTCCGCGCCACTGTCTCGTGCGCGTGCACGAGCGGCATGATTTGCGCCACCCCAAGAAACCAAGATTTGCGCGAGAACTAGCAGACGCTCTTCTGACAGAGTGACTCGCTGGCTACCGTCGTATAAAACAGGCTTAGGAGCAAAGTTGCGGCATTACTCCCCCTCCCAAAAAGCGTCGTCCCGATGCAGGAAGGGGGGGGGGGGGCGGAGCTCAGTGTGAGGGAGGCTTTTCATCATCTCTCGTAATAAGGCTTCATGCGGACTATGTGGACGACGTCAGCAATGTTGAGGCGTTTGGTGCGCTCGTTTCCACGAGGGATAACTTCGTAAGTAATGTCGCTTAGTCAGCGGATAACCTCATACGGGCCAAAGTACCGTCGAAGTAGTTTTTCTGAGAATCCGCGGCGTCGCACTGGCGTCCACACCCATAGATTGTCACCTGGCTGGTACTGAACTATTCGGCGGTGCCTAATATAAGAACGTGCGTCCTCGCATTGTTGATGGTGTAATGGGCACCGTGCCAACTGGTGGGCTTCTTCGGCTCGTCAACGTCTCACGGGTTGTCGTCGTCATTATCTGCTGGCAGCATGACATCCAGCGTTGTTGTGACTGTGCGCACATAGACAAGTTCAAACGGAGTGACACGAGTGCACTCCTGCAGAGCCGTGTTGTAGGCGAATGTTGCTTAAGGCAATATCTTGTCCCAAGTCTTATGTTCGAGGACAACATACATTGACAAAATGTCAGCAATGGTGTAGTTCAGGCGTTCCGTCAACCCGTTTGTTTCGGGGTAGTATGCTGGGCTTTTTCTATGACTGGTGTTACTCATCGTCATCAAGCCCTGCATCAACTCAGTTGTCAATGCTGCACGTCGATCTGTTATGACAACAATTGGGGCACCATGTCGAAGCACTATGTTGTTAAGAAACAACTTGGCAACTTCGACCACTGTTCCTCGCTCAAGGCAGCCAGTTTCTAAATATCGTGTCAAATTGTCGGTCGCGATAACGATCCACCTCTTCCCTGATGACGATGTCAGAAACCGTCCAAGAAGATCCATCCCAATTTGTTGAAATGGAGTCTTAGGTGGGTCTATGGGTTGGAGAAGGCCAGGCTTTACGGGTGGTGTTTTGCGCCTTTGACATTTGCAACATGTCTCCATGTAGTGCTGTACTGACGCTAATAAATTGGGCCAATAATATTGTTACGGGGAAAGAGGTTTAAAATATATTTGCAGAGATATTTACAGCGTACAGCGAAGGGGAACGGTTTTGTCGTGCGGGCAGAGATTGAATTGAATTTATTATGCAACACCAAAAAGGTTGCGAGGATGACCAGGCAAAAAGCTGCAAGTAGCAGCTTGAGGGGAACCTGGCCACCTCATACACAGGGCAGCTTCACAGCGGTTAAAGAAAAGTAATTGTTACACATAATACATAACCTTCATATTGAAGGAAAGAACAACCACGGTCAGAATTAATAAACAAAGGTATCGTGGAAACATTTAGCACAGCTTTAAAAGAGAAAAGAAAAGGCAATGATGAAACAAAGAAAAAGAAGAATAACATGAACTCACTGCGGCAGCAAACACCATCACACAAATATATCGCGTAGCTTTTTTAAATGTAGAATAGATCTATTGAGACGATTTTCTATGTGTACTCGATTTAACAGTGTCGGCAAACAAAACTAGCATTAGGTCGCCGTAGTTAGTTCTGCTCGTGTTAACCTTCCAAGGTTCTAGTTGATGTAATTTATAAAAAGAATTATGCTGCTGTAAGGATGCCAGTTTTGTTTATGTGTCATCATTCGTAACTTTTCCAATTCTATATAAGCGACAAAGCCTATATCTGTACAAGCTATAAATTTTTGTAGCTCTAAGCTTTGAAAACAAAGGAGTGGTGTGGCAGAGAGATGGGGCATGGGAGACAAGGCGTATTGCTCTTTTTTTGTAATACTGACAGTTTATGCATGTTCTCCGCTGAAGTCGTTCCCCAGACAAGAATTTAGTAAAGAACTAAAGAAAAAACATCGAATTATATAAAAGCATATTAATACATGTAGGATTAAGGTAACTACAATGGCGACGCATAGTACCGATTGCTCTACACAGTTTACTGAGTGATTTACTTGGCAATCCTATGACATTGTTTCGGAAAAATATACGCCAAGTGATTTAAAAGATGGTACTATTTCTATTTCAGCATTATTTAAAATAATATGGAAGAGTTGAAACTGCTTGTTACGTGGGTGAAAACATCACTGCCTTTATTTATTCTACGTTAATCTTAAGATAATTATTTGTCGCCCACGTGCGTGTCTTTGCAAGTATTTCATTGGCTTGATTTGACATTTCCGAACCTTAGTCACCCTCAAAAAACAGGCTGGTGTAGTCTGCGTAAATTACGCACTTTGCAGACGCATCAACATTGACTTTTCATTTATCTATAAAATGAAAAGATACGGACCCTGTATGCTCCCCTGTGGGACGCCTATTTTTAAAGATTTCAACTCAGAATGGTCCCCGGCTATATCTACGAGCTCAGACTTGTGTTGAAGGTAGGACGTAATAAGAAAATGAGCTGGGCCTCGAATGCCATAATGATCCAGTTTTTTAAGTAGAACTTTGTGACTGATCAGGTGGAATGCTTTGGAAAAATCAAGAAAAATTCCGAGCACCATTTTCTTTTCCTCAAATTTTTGTAATATAAATTCTATTTGGGTCAGCAGGGCTAATTCAGTCGACCTATTTTTAGGAAAACCAAACTGTGGAGGACTTATGATATTAAACTGATCAGTAAATGAACAAAACCGTGTTAAGATCGCCTTCTCTAAGCCCTTTGATAAAACTGGCAGCACTGATACACGCCGGTAGTTGGTAAGAACATTCTTATTGCCTTTTTTGAATATTACTGTGACATTTGCCATCTGCATGCTTCGTGGGAAAATGCCTGAAGATGAACACAGAATAAAAATGTACTCTAGACAAGGTGCAATTGTGTCAATAACAAATTTTACCGGCGCTATTTGAATACCGAATGCGTCCGTATCCGCTGTTACTTAAAGGTCAACTCCGGCGATTTTTCGATGTCAACGTATGTCGATGAAATTCGCTGGGTCTCTTCCTCTGAATACCTCCGTCATGTCCTAAAAAAAGCAGGCTTGAGAGTTGCACAGATTTTTTACAAATGAATTTAGTTTATTGCCTCGAGCACCCTACCTTACCCCCTCCTCAGTTATAGGCCACATTGTGTATGACGTCAGGAATGGTCCACGCAGAGCATGCAGACGACAGCGACGAGAGCGTGCAGGAGTCGACGATCGTTAGCTAGCGCTTGGCGTGAGATGTTGCTGTCGCGAGAAGTTGCATTCCCTGTGGACGGGCAAGTGATGCGGGGTGGCAAGCGGTGTTGCGTTGTTGGCTGCACGAACTTCAGCCCTCGCCATCCGCAAACACAGTTTGAGCCGATGCCGATCGCGTTCAACCGAGGTTAAGCCTATCACAGTGGCCAAGTTCGTGCGTCTGCTGCTGGCGGACCAGACCCACTGATATGAAGGTAATTAAGCTATTAGGATGAGGAAAGCTGCTTCTGTAGTTCAGTTTTGACTATACGGATTTGAAATAAACCATTCCTCATTTCGTACAGTGCACACGCAAAAAGCGACAACACGACGCGCAATCAACATCCGTATACGTTGCCGTTCTCGAATGCGGCCAGTCGCACTCGCCGGCGCTTCCCTAAATGAAATGTGACTACGCAAATCCATGGGTGTATTATTACCTATTGTTATGCTGACATTATTTACCTTACGAGGTGCACTGTTTGCCTCGTATCCCAAATGGGCAGCAAGCGGAGGCCCCTTCGATACAGCATGCGTAAACAACCGTCTCGTTCAGCTGCCAACGATGTCATACTTCATGACATCGGCGTTTCCGCGAGAAAACTATACATTCTCTAAATGAACGATCATACGCGCAATGTCCCAATCTATATCTACTTTACGGAACACTAATTGTGTGCATGAAGAGAATACGAAGAATAAATAAGCAGGCTGCACAACGCTTCCCTACTATACGGTCTCCCGCTCGCTGTTTCGAAGGTGCGTGGTATCAGCGCGACCCAGAGTGATGTAACGGTGCTTACATGCACAAAATCGACGTGTTTTGATATGTTCTGACATTAACTGATGTCACCTATGAGCGGCTATCTCAAGCGAACGACGTACGAGTGGTCGCTGTACCTGCCGATGTAAACAAATGCACAGGTCGGTGCTTTGGACTGTCAGCGGCGTTCTTGTGGGATACAAATGCGGAAAGTCGTGCTCCACATCTTACAGTGAGCATGCGAAGCGGTTCCCTGAGAGGGGTAAAACACCTAAAATAGCAAGCAGCACGTATATCAGTGGTTAGGGCTACCCCGTGGTCTTCATGTCGCAGCGCGATATGTTGGGCATGGGTGCTGGCTCTAGTGGTGGAGGACGGCGATTCGTGGCTATTGAATTCTTCTGAATCATAACTGCCACTGTTTGACAGATCCGAATAGGTGGTGCAGCTTACATGCAATGTCACCCGAAGGTCCCCGAAGGTCCGGCGCGGTCACGAATAAGCTGAGCGTCTGCTCTTCGCCGGTTTCGTTCACTCCGCGGGCGAGACCGGCATGCATTGCGCGCCTTCCCCGCCGGGGATACATTCGTGACGTCACAGGCAGAGGTTCGCTCGGCTGCTTGCTCAGGTTTCGGTTTCGTTTTTGCGCTTTTTTGCTTATTTAAAATTATTTTCGAATTTGCGGAACAATTCTGCTATCAGGTGCGTCACAGGAGGGTCTCGGGAACCTAAATATTTTATTAGCTCGACATGGTCAAAAAATCGCCGGAGTTGCCCTTTAAGGACAAGAATGAAAAAAGAACTTCCTGCTTTGTAACCCCCTTTAGGAATATTGACTGACTGTTAGGTGAGTTCTTACAAGAGAGGTGGGTATTGTCTGATACCAGAGCAAGGGACAGAAATAATTCATTAAAAGCGTAAACAAGATCAATCCCTTTATTTCAATGCCATCTTTTAAACGTGTAGTCGTTCTTTCTAGCTTGGTCCCAGTTATCGAAGCGAGTGTCCTCCAAATTTTATCAGGGCGTCCTGCCGATGAGTTGAAGAGATTAAAGTGAAAATGCTTCTTAGCAACCCTTAATTCTTTAGTGACGTAGTTTCTGTATTCCTTATATGCTTTCAATGCCTCCGGCGATTTACTTTGCGCGAATGATGTGTACAACCTGTCTCTCTTATTTATAAGCTTAAGCCGGCGCTTATCTATCCATGGCTTGCGGCATTGTTTGGTGGGCTTGAACGTTTTCACCGGAAAACATGCAAAATATATTTCCATAAATTTTTGCATGAACATGTCATGGGCCGCATGTGCGTTTTATTCTTTATACACATCATCCAAAAAAAAAACACTGGCAAGACAATCTCGGAAAGTATACAACGTAATAGCATTTATGACCCTGTAAGAAAACGCTTTATGCAGTTGTTTTTGTTTTTCAACTGCAGTAGCAACCGATATAAATACAGGTAAGTAAACACTAATTTCGTATACAAAAACACCAGGCTTTCCAGAAGACATGTCAAAGTTAGTTATGAACAAGTCCAATGCAGTCTCACATGTTGCCGTAACACGCGTAGGTGACGTAATGACGTTTTGACCAGATGTTGGAGCCGTGGCTTCGTCAATGCGTGGCCGTGAGCTGGGACAGCCAGGCGGGCGTCGGGCATTGCGATAGCTCTGCCAAGGCTGCGTGTTCCAAGAGATGCGACAATGGCGAGAAATATGTCGAATGTGTCCAAAGCAGAAGCAGATAGGCCTATCATCAGAAGTGCACCATTCCAACGGGTTCCGATAACGAAGACGAGCGTACGAACTTCATGGTAGATCAGCTACGTCGGGTGAGCGATAGTCGGGTCTGTGGCTGGGCTCAGCGAATGGAGTCCGACATTGGCCAACGCTTGCTGTACAACGGTCTGGATTAGGGATATTATTGCGTGCAAATCGTCTGGGCGGGAAGCTGGGTAGGAACAGGAGATGCAGCATCAATCTCCTGGTGGAGTATGCGCACAATACTGTCGGATGCAGGCGGAACAGATGGCAAACGAAGGTCCTCGCAGGTAGATGTTGCAGCCGTCTTAAGAAGGCGAGAAAAGTTGGCAGCAATGCGACGGCTTCTGGCTTCTTCGAATCGGCGGCATTCAGCAATGATGTTTTGCACTGTCGATGAGTTCTTGAAAACGAGGAGCGTAAACGCGTTATCCGCGATTTCTTTGAGGATGTGCGCGACCTTTTCCGCTTCCGGCATCTTCTCGCCAACCTTGCGACAAAGAGCAAGCACTACCTGACGTGCACTTTGGACACAGTGCACGTCTGAGCGCGGCACGCAAGGTATTTCTGCGTGGCACGCCGGCGGCCAACAGGCTTGCATAAAAAATCAGTGAGCTTTCGCAGGTCCCAGCTGGTGAGTTCCTCTTCGTGGGTCTCGAACCAGACGCGTGCCGTTCCTACAAGGTTTGCGAGCATGACGGTCTGGTCCCAGTGATTTCTCGCGCTCACCCGTTCGTAGAGTTGAAGCCAGTCTTCAACGTCGGTGTTGTCTGTGCCGGAAAAAGTGCCAGGGTCGCGCGGTTGTGCTAGGATAACGGTGGGCGCGGTTTGCGACGTGTCCAAAACATTCTCGCCTTAAGCTGGCATTGTCAATGCAGCCAAGGAGCGCCCGCTGCTTAAATTCGTTGTGCTTCTTGGAGAACCTGCACCTTCACTAAAATGTCACGGGGAAAGAGGTTTAAAATATATTTACAGGGATATTTAAAATGCAGCCACTGTCATACAAAACATACAAGATGGCAAAACCAATCCGCGCGACTTCAGAGAGCGTCGTCATCTTCCGTACTGTCCTCAGCTTCGTCTCGAGCAGCGCTTGGTAACAATATCAATTTCTTGGCTGCTTTTTTTTCACCAATACTTTGTGTTATGGTACTGATTTTCCCTACTAATTTCTTTCTTCCCATTCTTGTAAATCTCCACGGTCTTTTCGTTTGCATTCATTGCATACAATTCACCTTTGATGTTTCTCGGACTTTCTTTTTGATGACTCTTGGTTATCTATTTACACTTTCAATACGGCCGGCTTCCATATAGCAGCTCATCTGCCAACTCCTCGCTACGTCCCCCTTCTTTTGCGTGCCTCACTAGTAGCATGATAACGTTGAGATTATTCCCTCGCTGCCCTAGGGCATTTGTGCCACAGCGCTAAAGCGTCAGGCTGGTGTGATTGAGGAACCTGTGTGACGCAGGCTCGGTTGCGCCCAGCACCGAAAATTTTTAAATATATTGCTTTTCAATGAAGAGTGGCGCGTGTAGAGGCTAGGTTGTACTAAAGTCGCTGAAATAGGCTAAAGAATCGTTTTACCTTTAAGCATGTGTGCTAGCTGCGTGCTAATTTCCGCCGAACTGTATACAGGTGTTGTACCGATGTATCTGCTTGCCTTATCCTTCAGCGATTGGCTAGCGATGTGATACCTCCATTATGATATTCTCATTTTTGTTCTTGCATGTAGTGAAGAAAAATGAAACTTGCGCAACGGCGCAAGAGGGCCCGTGAACGAGCGGAGAGGCTTGGCCTCCCGATTCTGTCATATGTAAGAGGCCGCCGGTGGCGCGAAAAAGAAAAGGAGCACGAGAAACACGGGGTTCCGAACGGCGCGAGCGCGCGAGGCGCACGAACCGAGGCATAGTCGAGAGATGAACGGCGCTGTCCGTTGAGTTTCAACGTGGCACCGGGTCAGGAAGGTCGCATCTCCAGCTATGTTCTGGCGACGGGAGACTTGGGGGTCTGGTTGAGTCCGCGACGCTGGCCGTCCAAGGCGTGGCCGTCGACCTCGGCAAGTTCGGGCGAGGCTCCTGGACGGGCTGCAGCTTCTCACGGCAGGACCAGGCACCCCAGAGAGGATCCCCCTTCTGCGGCAGAACGGCACGTTCGAATCTCCACGGGACGCCACGTCGGCACTCCTGAAGAAGTTGCGACGCATCCCGACGCTAGGCCTAGGCAGGTGGGCCTAAGCTACGGCGAACGCCATCAATGACGAGCTGAGGAGCTCGCCACCGACGGAGCACTGATGAGCTAAACACCGACAAAAGAGACGACGCGACTACAGCGAGGCACAGATGTCTGCAGAATCGACAAGAGCGCTGAATTCGGAAAGAAAGGGCCGACGAGCTTCGGACTCGGACAAACGTGCAACGACGAACACAACAAGGTGACTCTTATTCGCAGCGTCTCGGCGTTTATACATGGTTGCCTGACTTTGGTGGATTAGCCGCCACAGACGAGTGTAGGCACACATAGGAACATTCTTAGTATATTAGGCTTTAGGTTGTAACCTCGTTAGTATTGTCCCCGCGGTGTGTTTTAGTGTGCTTGTTTATTTTTTTTTCTTTCGTTCGGGTCTTGGGTTCGTGCGTAATTAAAAATCATTTTGCTGTGTTGCCATGCGCCTGCCTTCTCCATCTCCTCTAACATCTGCACGCCCCCGAGATTGGTGACAAAAACATCACAATTGGCGAGCCTGCCAGGATCCGTTCCAGGATTCTATCTTAGCCCACTCACCGATACTCGGGAGTAGCAAAGATGGAGTGGGAACGTTTGGCGGCAATAGCCAAGGATTTAAACCTGTCTAAGTACGAGACAATGACTTTTTTTGAATATACTCGTCAAGAAAAAGAGAAGGAGCACGAACGAGAGCGTCAGAGGCATGAACGAGCACGCGAGGAACATGAACGAGTGCGCGAACAGCACAAAAGCGAGAAAGAAATTCTAGAATTAAAGATTAGACTAGCGGAGATGGGCGCAGGTTCTCGTGACGGCACAAGTTCACCCGGATCGGCGTCATCCAACTCAACTTCGCCCAGACCAAAGCAAATTTGCCCTAGGAAATTAATCTCTCCTTTTGATGAGCGTAGGGACGATTTAGATGCGTACTTGCATCGTTTTGAAAGAATAGCGGTCGGGCAAGGCTGGGCAAGGAACGAGTGGGCTAGCGCCTTAAGCCTGTGTCTAGTTGGTGAGGCTTTGAGTGTGTTCGGACGGATGCCCGTCGGAGAGAGTCTAGACTACGACAAAGTAAAAAACACTTTATTGCAAAGATTCCGGCTAACCGCTGAGGGTTTCCGCGAAACGTTCAGGTCATGCAAGCCGGAAGACGCGGAAACTGGAAAACAGTTTGCATGTAGATTAACAAACTACTTTGAGAGATGGATGGAGTTGTCGGAGGCCAACAAGACATATGAAGGGGTGCGGGACAAGGTCGTAGGAGAGCAATTTCTCGCCAGGTGCAGCGACAGTCTGGCGGTATTCCTCAAAGAGAGGAAATTAAAAACAGTGGAGGAGATGACAGCGCACTCAGATCAGTTTCTAGAGGCGCAGGGTCTATTTAGGAAAGAGTGGCAAGGATGCGCCAATGGCAGCTGCAGGTGAGACGAGGAATCGGGGTCCAATGAACAGGCAAGGGACGCCCCAAAGATGTTTTCTTTGTAATCGGCTGGGACATATAGCAATGAATTGTCGGGCGAAGGATAATAGACGTGGTCCACCAGTGGTTTGCCAGCTATGTCAAAAGAGAGGGCATGGAGCGCACGAATGCAGATCAGGATACGCAGACAAAGCTGCATGTATGATGAAAGGTAAAGAGGGTGAGCCGAGAGAAAAGAACATGCCCGTGGTGGAGGGAGAAGTTCAAGGACGCAGGGCCACAGTTTTGAGAGACACGGGGGCGAACACAGTATTGGTTAAGGAAAGTCTGGTACCGTCAGAGAACATGACCGGCTATTTCAAACCAGTCATTTTGGCGGACAGGTCCGTTAAGTATTTGCCAGAGGCGCAAATTCAAGTTTCAACACCATTTTTTACGGGATTGGTCACAGCTAGGTGTGTAGAAGATCCTCTGTTTGACTTGATTTTGGGGAATGTATCAGGGGTGAGAAGGGCGGATGACCCAGACCCTAACTGGAAGAGGACAGAAGATTTAGAGAAGAGAGAAAAGCCAGAAACGCTAGAAGAGGAGTCACCTGAGGTAGAGGTAGCAGCGGCAGTACAAACACGAGCAAGTAGCAAGGGCATCAAACCTTTGCCAGCATTACAGGTTACGGCCGTGAAGGGGTTAAATATAACAGTATCAGAATTTCGAGAATTGCAGAACAAGGATGAGTCGATAAGAAAATGTGAACAGAAGATAGGGGAACGGGTACAAAGGAAAAAGAGTCGGACAGTAGCAGAGTTTATAAAGAAGAATAATTTATTGTACCGGAAATGTATATTTAGTTCAGGTAGGGAAGTATTACAGTTGATGGTCCCAAAGGAGCTGAGGAATAAAGTACTGAAGTTAGGGCATGATAGTGTAACGGCAGGTCACCAGGGAATCAAAGACACGTTACAAAAAATAACAGAAGAGTTTATTTGGCTGGGAGTGCAGAGCGACGTGAAACGATGTGTAAAATCATGTGACGTATGCCAAAAGACGATGGCTAAGGGGAAAAACGAGGAGAAGACTGGTGTTTGTTTGGCGATTGCCGATGACAAGCACGTAGGGTTGACGATAGAGCCAACCAAGTGTGAGATAGGCTACAAGACTAGGGAATTTGTGGAGTACAAATTGGGAACGGGACGAGTCGAGCCCAAGGAGGATACACGAGATAAGATACAAACAGTGGGCAGGCCCCAGGCAGAGAAACAAGGTCGAGGAAGGATTTTCAGACCTACCCGAGCAAATAGAAGTTGGGCGGAGCGAGATGCAGTCTTTAACAGAGGAGCCCGTGCATATAAAGCTAAGCCGACGTATAACAGATATAATGAGAGGGAGCCTTACTTTCCACATAGAGTACATTAAGAGTCGACAGAATGTGGGAGCGGACTTCATGAGTAGGGCGATTGACAATTGAGACTGTGAAATATAACGCGGACGGGACTAAGGTGAATACATAGGTGAAATGTGCCCAAAGTGAACTCTTAAACGTGGTGAACAGTGCAACTGGTGAATTGTGCGGTGAAGTGTGTGGTGGTGTTGTGTAGTGCATCAAGTCTTCACACGAACCAGCACCAATGTCACTACGAGGAGTCACAGTCATCACCCGAACGTCACCCCCTCCCCCCACGGATCAGGAGTAAGCACCTTTTTGGAAAAAAAAAACTCTGCGTTTGGCGGCGGTAGCAAAGGATTTAAACCTGTCTAAGGACGAGACAATGACTTTTTCTGAATATACTCGTCAAGAGAAAGAGAAGGAGCACGAACGAGAGCGTCAGAGGCACGAACGAGCACGCGAGGAACATGAACGAGTGCGCGAACAGCACAAAAGCGAGAAAGAAATTTTAGAATTAAAGATTAGACTAGCGGAGATGGGCGCAGGTTCTCGTGACGGCACAAGTTCACCCGGATCGGCGTCATCCAACTCAACTTCGCCCAGACCAAAGCAAATTTGCCCTGGGACATTAATGGCTCCTTTTGATGAGCGTAGGGACGATTTAGATGCGTACTTGCATCGTTTTGAAAGAATAGCGGTCGGGCAAGGCTGGGCAAGGAACGAGTGGGCTAGCGCCTTAAGCCTGTGCTAGTTGGTGAGGCTTTGAGTGTGTTCGGACGGATGCCCGTCGAAGAGAGTCTATACTACGACAAAGTAAAAAACACTTTATTGCAAAGATTCCGGCTAACCGCTGAGGGTTTCCGCGAAAAGTTCAGGTCATGCAAGCCGGAAGACGCGGAAACTGGAAAACAGTTTGCATGTAGATTAACAAACTACTTTGAGAGATGGATGGAATTGTCGGAGGCCAACAAGACATATGAAGGGGTGCGGGACAAGGTCGTAGGAGAGCAATTTCTCGCCAGGTGCCGCGACAGTCTGGCGGTATTCCTCAAAGAGAGGAAATTAAAAACAGAGGAGGAGATGGCAGCGCACTCAGATCAGTTTGTAGAGGCGCAGGGTCTAAGGAATTTAGGAAAGAGTGGCAAGGATGCGCCGATGGCAGCTGCAGGTGAGATGAGGAATCGGGGTCCAATTAACAGGCAAGGGACGCCCCAAAGATGTTTTCTTTGTAACACGCTGGGACATATAGCAATGAACTGTCGGGCGAAGGATAATAGACGTGGTCCACCAGTGGTTTGCCAGCTATGTCAAAAGAGAGGGCATGGAGCGCACGAATGCAGATCAGGATACGCAGACAAAGCTGCATGTATGATGAAAGGTAAATGGTGAGCCGAGAGAAAAGAACATGCCCGTGGTGGAGGGAGAAGTTCAAGGACGCAGGGCCACAGTTTTGAGAGACATGGGGGCGAACACAGTATTGGTTAGGGAAAGTCTGGTACCGTCAGAGAACATGACCGGCTATTTCAAACCAGTCATTTTGGCGGACAGGTCCATTAAGTATTTGCCAGAGGCGCAAATTCAAGTTTCAACACCATTTTTTACGGGATTGGTCACAGCTAGGTGTGTAGAAGATCCTCTGTTTGACTTGATTTTGGGGAATGTATCAGGGGTGAGAAGGGCGGATGACCCAGACCCTAACTGGAAGATGACAGAAGATTTAGAGAAGAGAGAAAAGCCAGAAACGCTAGAAGAGGAGCCACCTGAGGTAGAGGTAGCAGCGGCAGTACAAACGCGAGCCAGGAGTAAGAGTACTAAACCCTTAAAACAATTACCGGTCACGAACATTAAAGGATTGAGCATAACGGTCGCTGAGTTCAAGGAATTACAGGAGAAAGACGAATCATTGCAGAAGTGCGTACAGAAGATAGGGGAAGTAGTACGAAGACAAAGAAGTCGAAACGTGGCGGAGTTTTTCAAGAAGAACGACTTATTGTACCGGAGGTGTATATTTAGTTCAGGTAGGGAAGTATTAGAGTTAATGGTCCCGAAGGAACTGAGGAATAAAGTACTGAAGTTAGGGCATGATAGTGTAACGGCAGGTCACCAGGGAATCAAAGACACGTTACAAAAATTAACAGAAGAGTTATTTTGGCTGGGAGTGCAGAGCGACGTGAAACGATATGTAAAATCATGTGACGTATGCCAAAAGACGATGGCTCAGGGGAAAAACGAGGAGAAGACTGGTGTTTGTTTGGCGATTGCCGATGACAAGGACATAGGGTTGACGATAGAGCCAACCAAGTGTGAGATAGGCTACAAGACTAGAGAATTTGTGGGGCACAAATTGGGAACGGGACGAGTCGAGCCCAAGGAGGATACACGAGATAAGATGCAAACAGTGGGCAGGCCCCAGGCAGAGAAACAAGGTCGAGGAAGGATTTTCAGACCTACCCAAGCAAATAGAAGTTGGGCGGAGCGAGATGCAGTGTTTAACAGAGGAGCCCGTGCATATAAAGCTAAGCCGACGTATAACAGATATAATGAGAGGGAGCCTTACTTTCCACATAGAGTACATTAAGGGACGACAGAATGTGGGAGCGGACTTCATGAGTAGGGCGATTGACAATTGAGACTGTGAAATATAACGCGGACGGGACTAAGGTGAATACATAGGTGAAATGTGGACAAAGTGAACTCTTAAACGTGGTGAACAGTGCAACTGGTGAATTGTGCGGTGAAGTGTGTGGTGGTGTTGTGTAGTGCATCAAGTCGTCACACGAACCAGCACCAATGTCACTACGAGGAGTCACAGTCATCACCCGAACGTCACCCCCTCCCCCCCCGGATCAGGAGTAAGCAGTTTTTTGGAAAAAAAAACTCTCAAAAAGGGGACCCATGTCATATGTAAGAGGCCGCCGGTGGCGTGAAAAAGAAAAGGAGCACGAGAAACACGGGGTTCCGAACGGTGCGAGCGCGCGAGGCGCACGAACCGAGCCATAGTCGAGAGATGAACGGCGCTGTCCGTTGAGTTTCAACGTGGCACCGGGTCAGGAAGGTCGCATCTCCAGCTATGTTCTGGCGACGGGAGACTTGGGGGTCTGGTTGAGTCCGCGACGCTGGCCGTCCAAGGCGTGGCCGTCGACCTCGGCAAGTTCGGGCGAGGCTCCTGGACGGGCTGCAGCTTCTCACGGCAGGACCAGGCACCCCAGAGAGGATCCCCCTTCTGCGGCAGACCGGCACGTTCGAATCTCCTCGGGACGCCACGTCGGCACTCCTGAAGAAGTTGCGACGCATCCCGACGCTAGGCCTAGGCAGGTGGGCCTAAGCTACAGCGAACGCCATCAATAACAAGCTGAGGAGCTCGCCACCGACGGAGCACTGATGAGCTAAACACCGACAAAAGAGACGACGCGACTACAGCGAGGCACAGACGTCTGCAGAATCGACAAGAGCGCTGAATTCGGAGAGAAAGGGCCGACGAGCTTCGGACTCAGACAAACGTGCAACGACGAACACAACAAGGTGACTCTTATTCGCAGCGTCTCGGCGTTTATACAAGGTTGCCTGACTTTGGTGGATTAGCCGCCACAGACGAGTGTAGGCACAAATAGGAACATTCTTAGTATATTAGGCTTTAGGTTGTAACTTCGTTAGTATTGTCCCCGCGGTGTGTTTTAGTGTGCTTGTTTATTTTTGTTTCCTTTCGTTCGGGTCTTGGGTTCATGCGTAATTAAAAATCCTTTTGCTGTGTTGCCATGCGCCTGCCTTCTCCATCTCCTCTAACACCTGCACGCCCCCGAGATCGGTGACGCAAAACACATCACAATTCAACGGCGCAAGAGGGCCCGTGAACGAGCGGAGAGGCTTGGCCACCCGATTCCGACAAGGGAGCAGCCAGCGGCAACCCGGGGGCCCCAACGGGTCTCCGCCGGCTAGTCCCTCAGGACCTCAATAAAAGTTCATTGACTGTCTGTCTGCGCAACGGCGCAATGTTTAGCGCCTCTGTTTTTCCCAGTGCACACTGGGGTAGTGA
Source organism: Dermacentor silvarum (assembly GCF_013339745.2). Taxonomy (NCBI): domain Eukaryota; kingdom Metazoa; phylum Arthropoda; class Arachnida; order Ixodida; family Ixodidae; genus Dermacentor; species Dermacentor silvarum. Next base: position 163,277,481 of record NC_051157.2, read on the forward strand.
CGATAGTTGGAATCCCTGTGGTGGCGACTCTAGACAATATTTTAGTTTTCTTTGCCCTACAGAGAAAGTGCAACTCAGGAGGACCTTCCGCGGTCGCTTAGGCGCTATGGCGTTGCGCTCCTAAGAGGCGGGGGTTCGATTACCCGCCGTGGGCGCCGTATTTCAAACAGAGTGAAATGCACAATCGCTCGCGTAGTTAGATTCACGAAAAATTTTATTAACCACAGGGAATTGAGCTTATCCGGGTTCTCCCACTATGGCATGCATCATTATCAGAGTATAGTTTTCGCACGTAAAACTCCAGAATTCCATTAAATAATTTTATTTAGGCTGACGACGGGGTGGAACTGTGTAGATACCGAATAACGTCGATGACGGCAGCGGTCGTCATTAGCGTTAACGGAATGGAGTGAGAAACGTAGTTTCGAAGACTAACGCTTGTCGCATGAAAAAAATCTGCGAGATAAGCCAAAATTACTCAGTACCACTGAAGCCAATATGTGCACCACGCAGTAAATATGGCTGCATAATATCAATGGCGTCTTATTTTAAAATAACAAACAATCCGGCGGCATGTCAGGTAATCCGGGCCCCTCATGTAGAGAGGTAGTCAAAAATTGAACGTACCATGCCAGGTAAGAGCAGTCAGTATACTTGATTATCAAACGCTTGCTCAGTATACTTGTACGCATACAAAGCGCTAATTACTGCCAACATTTGATCAGAGAAAATTTTAGATCAATATATTTCGAGAAGTGATGCAAACCGCCCGTCATTTTCTTTATTATTTCACGCAGAAACTCAGCCCGCCTGCGAGGCCATGGGAGGGGAATGCAACAGTACCTGCGTTGGATCTCAGAGAAATCATCACTGGAATTGCCCACCTACACTATTCTGTTGTGTATATCTGCAGTAGGAGAGTCTGCCACGTCGATTGGAGTGCTTTCTTTCCTACTCTGTACCAGATATTCTCTCTTGTCAATACTATCAATAATAAAGAGATAATTATGTGAAACAGCTGTCATTTTATTACTGTTGTAAGAAGTCGTTTCACAAAGCAATGATACATAATCAAACAAAAATACGGATCCTTCGTTGGTGACTCCTAAAAACAAATGACAACTTCATTGATTAACCGAAATAGCCGATTGCAGAAGCTGAGTTGGATGAAATGGGATAGAACAATTAATCCAACCACAAAGAGTTGTGCGAGTAACACACGTTTTTGGCGATAGACCCAGTATGCGCAACTACAGCAGTCACAGCGTTTTTTGTGGGTTTTGAAAGCCCTCTGCCTGACGCTTTCATTGGCGGTGTTACCTAATGTTATCTTTTCAAGTTTTTGCCCTCGATGCAGTGCTGTCTTACTACAGCTCCTTAGCATGCTATCTGAAACACCACTAATCCACGTGCCTCTCTGTGTCTCGGAAATTATTATTTTGAGGCTTCTCTGATCTCAGTGAGATGAGGTCCGATCGACCAGGGTGCGCTTAGGAGTGCATGAATATGCATAGCAGGATTTTGACGCATTGCTGCGTTTGTGAGCTTGAATGATCGTTTCAGTCGTCTCGAGGCACGAGCTTCCACGAGCAAGTGTGAGTCAGAAAAGCAGAGTTTGTCATGTTTTCTATGTGAGCATTCTTAGCGTTATTTAATTGTGTGCAGGCTTCATCTAGTTAGTACGTACATCAATGGTGCGTAGAACGAGGTATATGTGCATATATGTCATAGAAGGCCGCATGCTGTGTTAAGACACGTCAAAACAAGCCACCGACATGGCGACCTACCTTTGTTTTACCATAAGCTAGCCCTTCAAGCCTAGATATGGAAGCTTGAAGACCACCAAGGCACCATCCAAAAATTTATCCCGAGGTTACAAGAAGGGAAGCTAAAGTGTACTGCATATTTCATTTCCTGTAAGATGAACCGATGGGTCTGAAATCTCTACCTGCTTGTCCTGAAGCGGACAGCCATGGTACCACTAGATCCCGCCATGACGTAGGGACCGCTTCATTCTGGAACATAATTTTACTGAAAACGTAGCCATTATTCACCTTCCATGACATAAATTCAATCCGCTGATTGTTCACCTACGAATTCAAGCACACTTCAAATTCAAGCCAGATTCAAGCATAGTTTACATCATTGTCACAAATCACTGGATATCTCAGGCCAAGCTAAACAGTGATACCAGACAGCATCGTTGGCCTCAACGGCAAATGCTCAAGTAAAGATCTCACTGCCCACGAATTCTGAAAAAAAAAATGCACCGACCTAATATTGTTCAGTTGCCGGCAACGTTTCAGCTTGCGCTAGTAGCGTGTAATTTAATAACAGACACAAGAATGTGAAAAATCTCAGTGTCGCGTGTAACGTCTTCAGCTGCAGGACTTCACTGCCACATTTCATCACTGCGTGAAGGCTGTCAGTGCACTCAAAGTCTGAAACGTGACATCAGATCGCTCCCTGGTAGGAAAAGCCAGTCGGTTGCCACTTGCGAAAGCTGGCGTAATCAAAATGAAGGTCCAAAAATATTATTGATCCAGTCCACAAGAACTTTCCCGTCAATTCAGCGCGATTCGAACTGGATAAGCTCCTTGCCCTCAGTACACTGAGCATCCGGGCTCCCAGTCCACGAGGTGAATAAATGTGGGTGAGACGCTGGAAACGTATGATCTGTCGTCCAACCTTTCAATCAATTCTGGCTCGGTTGCAGGGAAGTACATATATATATATATATATATATATATATATATATATATATATAAAACAGCAGCCAAAGCGCTTCATAACTGGGGCCCCGTCTGGTCAGTTATAACACTGAAAGAAATTTATGTTTTCGTTATCATACTCTCCGGCTCCCGCGGGGGCTTCTACGGTTCCTCATCGCTTAGTGTGTTATAGTGTCATTGGCGTGAGGAGCCAAAGGTTTAACCATCTCGCGTTTAGACCTGCGTTGCTAGAGAGAAAAGAATCTAAGGCGTTGAACTAATGCTGCGCGCTAGCACCTTTAACGCCCCTGGGCGAAGACACAACACCTCTTGCGCTTCAGCTTTAGGTGAGCGGCATCCATAGGGTGACCCACCTAGGGAATTCGGCCACTCGTCTTTACCTACCCATCTACGTGCACGAAAGGTGCAGTAGCGCTCGTAAGTTTGGAGACCTCGGCATCAGCTAAAAAAATGTTTCTTCTAGCACAGCTGTGCAACGTGAAATATCCTTAATTCATGGCCCTGAACAAACAGGCGCACTTGGCAGCACCACTTGATTTCAGCTTTATGCCTAGGCTGCGAAAGAAGAAAAATATTTAGCGGCACCTCTGGTCCCCAAACATTTGCTCACAAGTGTACATGCGTTTAGTCAGTCTTTGAAACCTTTCACAGTTTCCGAAGCTCGTTCAGTGTACTCAATATTGCACAGCCACTGGAGCAATTCGCTCAGCAAACCGCATTCGTTTAGCTTTAATATTAAGCACCGTATTAAAATTATGTTCCATCTTGCGAGAGCTGTATTTTGTAGCCACAGGACACACAACTGACTGACTTGTTGTGCAATTTTTAGTGCAGTGTATAGACGTTTTCACGAGGGCGCTTCCGACGGTCTGGCGTGGAGAGTATGTGTCAGTGTTGCCTGTTCGGTCTGGACTGTGAGCTTGCCTTGCGCTTGTATTGCGGAGTGGTAGCTTTCCTTCGATGTTTCGGTTTATTTTTGTCACGAATGACTTACGCTCGTAAATAATGGCATATATACTCATCAAAAGGCTACAGGCCAGCACTGTGCAGTTTATGGGTGCACAAACAACCAGCGGAAAATAACGATTTTGGGGAGTAAGTGTGTCCACAACACAGAACTCCGCGAGACCACTGCCGATGTGATATGTTCACGTTTCGCCGGTTTCCTGCATCAGCTGAGGACTTGGCATTTCAGTCTAATGTGAATCAATGCACACATCAGTAAAATAACGCATTTTGGTAAACCTTTTTCGGCACATTTCCCAATAGGTTGCGAGAATTGTCAGCTCTTCGATGCAATATTTTCTCGTATGTAGTGGCAGAGGCTACATTTGTTATTCTTGCAAACACGACTTCATTCCAGTGCCTAATACGGGGGCCACACGGCGCACTTTTGATCGTGATCGAGGCCGATCTGGGTCGAATTTCTTGGTCGCGATTGGCTTATTTGCTCAATCTGCGGAAGGGAGCCAATCGCGGTCGAACATTCTGATCCAGATCGGTCTCGATCGCTATCAAAATGGCCGTGTGACACCGGTATAACACAAATTGAAGCACTCTGCGAGAGAACTAGTCGGTAAATACACTTCGCAACGATCTGGAAAAATCGTGTCCTATGGAAGATGTATGCAGACCCTGTGTCCACCAAAACATTGTCTCTGCGTTCACACGCACCCTGCGCGGCCCTGCCCATAAAGTTAATAACTTCAACAGTGTGGTGCCACATCGAGCTCACCCATCTTTGAGCGTTGTCTATGTGCTTGGGCAGCAAGAAAATGCAAAAACGAACGTGTCAACCTCATCAGCGCGGCCTAGCGCCAGTGCTAGAGTTCGGGAACCGTAATGCGCTAACTGTGCATGGCGTAGAAACGCGCTAAGTGAGACCGCGCAAGTTAGAACGTAAAAAATGGTATTCGCATGGGTACGCGCGGACAATAGCATCATACTTTCAAGAATAACAGTAACGAAAAAAAAATTATTCGCACAGTCGATCAAGTGAAATACTTACGTGTGTGCAGTGACCGCTTCGCTGACCACTAAGCGCTTTTCACTCACGGTCAGTAGTGGTTTACGGTCATACGCATATGTATTTATTCGACAATTGTCAAGACTCGACATTACTTTATTATGAACATTGTGCAGAAACTAGAGAAAGAGCAGAGATGGCCCTAACGCTGCAATATTATTATTATCTTATTTCGCTTCAGAGATGGCGCACATGAACAATTCTTTCCGTACGCGATATCTTCAATACAAACTTCGCGCACGATCTACGTTAAGGTTCACCGTGAGCGAAGCTTGTTCAAAATTCAGACATTCGAAAGAACAGTCATTCCAGGTAAACAAACGTAAAAAATAGGTAAACAAATATATCTTTATAACAAGTCATGTTATAATCCCTATTGGGATTGACAGTATGCATAAATAAATAACTACTAAATACTAAAAATAAAAATCTAGCACCTGGGCTGTATCAGTTGCGCTGGCATATCTGTGATCACTGTCGCGCGTCGGTTCGCTGCAGGTACCGCGATGCTCGATCGCCACGCTTATGCGTGGTTATAAGCACACTTTTGGTTATAAGCACACTGCACCGCACCAGATTCAATAAATTTTGCATGATTGAGCTGTTCAGTTGCGTCGGAAGCGTCGGAAGCGTATGGAGTAACCACCGCATATCTACCAACCACTGACACGCGTCGTCGGGCCGCCGGCGCCTGGTTCTAAGCATTCCCGACAGCTACGTACACGCCTGCTTTCGCTAAATGAGGCAACCCTCAACCGCGAAACCTAATGGTGATCAGATTCAATCAACGATACGGTCACATGTGTCCAGAAATAGCAATGAAATATACCGCTGATTAGCACGCCAGGTCTCGACGAAGCAGACGCGGCTGCCGCCGCTACCGACGACGAAACATCACATCCACTGGCTGGGCTTGCTGTTGCCATGACACACCACACTGAGCGCTCACGCGAGCACGTGAAACATGTAACAAGTCAAGCCGCACAATACAAGCGAAACGGAAGAAAACAATCGAAATAATGCGCGGCGAAGATCACACAACCGAAGTGCGGCCGGCCTGCTCTCGCAAGGCGCACAGTCCAAAATGGCGGCATAACATGTTCTGACGCTAGACGTCGCCCGCGTCGGCAAATGGCGCTGCTCAAACGTCGGTTTGTGAAAAGGTCTATAGTGTAGTGTTGAGTAGGTCCGCTCTGTACGCATGCGCACACAGGCAGAGCGAATATCCAGGGCATTTACTTAAAACAATGTTTCCTTTTTTTTGTTTAATGTTCTTTTTGTCGTCAGTGTCCCCTACTACTAATAGTTCTACCAACTAGTTTTATGGATTGCCGGACTGTGTGAGTTCCAGCAAACCCTCAGCACCACTAGTAAATGTGGTCAAAATGGTTCACATGGACTATACTATCAGGCGTGCCGAAGATACCAAACGAACAAAGGCCGTTAAAAGTACTTTCGTATGTTTAATATAACACACACCGGTGCGTACTTGACGTAGGCATAGTGAAAATGTTACCCCTTCGTGTGAGCTAGTGTAGCGTTAGAATGTTCCTAAAGGTGACAGCAATACGTCGCCTCGGTCTTCGAAACTTAGTAACAAGCTAAATGCATGTTACTCGACTTCATAAAATCCGTCCTGAGGAAACTGCTGCCTTGCCTGAAGTGGCCTCCTTAGTTTAGTCAGGTGTTGCCCACAAGTGCAAACACGCACGTAATCAAGCATCCTTAAACCACGATTAAGATAACAATGACCAAATGCAAAAGACGTCGACACAGAGGCACAACCTAGGGCAGTGGCACACAAAGCGCGCGCACGCACGATTTTAATCGTCTTTTTTTACAGCGAAGCTTTTAAGGGCTAGTTCCTCCAGGATCGTGTCCGCGTGCAGAAAAAAAATTAGCGTAGCTTGCACTGGAGGCGCATTGCTAAAGAGACGGTGAAGCTGATGGGCACCTAGTTATAGCTTTTGGACTAGGTTAAGCACTACCATGTCATCCCCAGAATTTTCCGGTAATATTGAGTATTGATCGATTATTGATTAGCTATTGATTGGCTATCGATTGGCTATCGCAAGGTATTGGCCACGTATTTGGGCTAGGGTAAGCACCATCAAGGCATCCCCAGAATATTCCGGAATTTATTTATTATTGATCGATTATTGATTATTTATTTATTGGCTATTGATATGCTTTCGCAAGGTATTGGCCACGTATTTGGGCTAGGCTAAGCACTACCAAGGCATCCCTAGCACTTTCCCGAATTTAATTATTATTGATCGATTAGCGATTAGCTATTGATTGGCTATTCATTAGCTACCGCAAGGTATTGACCATGTATTTGGGCTAGGCCAAGCACTACCAAGTAATCCCCAGCATTTTCTGTAATTTATTGATTATTAATCAATTGTCGATTAGCTATTGATTGGACATCGATTGGCTATCGATGACTAACTACCGTAAAAACCGGAATATAGGTCGAACTTATTTTCAAAATACCATTGCGAAAAGTCGACCCTCGTCTTATATACCGGACATTGGCGGAAAAACTACGGAAGTCTTACAACAATGGACAGATGAAGTAAACAGCCGCCTTCGCCATAGCATTCAGGCTGCTTTTTCACATTTTGTTTCAAAATGAGCGGAAGCCAACGGCAATTCACCGTCGCCTTCAAGAAAAAGGCGATTGAGTACGCGGAAGCCCACGGCAACCTGCCAGGTTGCCATGGGCTTCGTATCGTGCGACCATCGACCCGCGCGCTTGTCAGCACCTTGTCATCACAGCGCGGAGCAGCATTTAAATAAATACTGTCACCATTGTGCAACCAGTTGAGACGCATTTGTTTAAAGGTAAGGGTGTCTTTCGGTACTTTTGCCATAGAAAAACATTTTTTTTTTTTTCATTTTTAAAATTGGTTAGTTGGGGGGTCGACCTATATTCCGGTTCGACCTAGTACGGTTTTTACGGTAAGCTTAAGTTGTCCCAACCATGCTTAGCTAGAATTCCAGGTTCAGCTTCGCTAGTTCACAGGGGTATGTGCCATTGCGCTTGGACCCTTTCTGCACTACAGCCAGCTTCGGCCCACATTTTCTGTTTACGCGCCATGGACTTACGGCCGGCTTAAACAGATCCGCGTCATCTACGTTTCGGCTCCATGTGCGTGGCGGTTGCCCGCCAGTTGTGCCTTCTTAGAACAGGTGTCAAAACGGATAACTAACATGACTGATAGGTCATGACATCAATAACATCGCATGCTCGCCAATTACGTCAAGATTAACGATAACAAAATCTCGTTTGGCGCCAGGGATAAGAAAGAAAGAAAGACGGAAAGGAGAAAGGAAAGAAAGAAAGAAAGAAAGAAAGAAGAAAGAAAGAAAGAAAGAAAGAAAGAAAGAAAGAAAGAAAGAAATCTCCTGTGGCTCATACCCACGCTTGATATGTGGGTATGATCCGCGCAGAGCAGGAGCAGGAGAGATCTCAAAGGATCCTGACGCTGCCGTGCAGTGTGCCGCGGTTATTAACGCTGCGGCTCATACCCTAGTTTATGACGATGGGACGGACGTGGCGCAGCAAACGCACTATTTGGCCATCGCGCCGTGCGAAAACAACACGCCGATGCCCTTGCTCTTTGACGAACATACTGAAGACGCTCAATATAATGAATAATGATTATAATATATAAATTCACTATAGCAATATTTCTACAGCAGACCCACCGTAGTCATAGCTTCTCTGGTTTCCATCTTCACGGTAATGGAAAGGCCCGGATTTTTTTTTTTTTTGTCATTTAACTGCTCGCTGTTTGTAAGGTCGCAGGAACGAATACTGGCTACGGCGACCGCATTTGGATAGAAACTAAATGCAAGAACACTCGTGTGCTGTGATTTCTGTGCACGTTAAAGCATGTGGGGGTCTTAATCACTCATCAGAGACGTCATTCACAAGGGCGTCTCTTGCAGCGTGTGGTTTGGCTTGGGACGTTATACCTAATCAATGAATCGATCCTGCTCAATCAATTATTCCTTAAGCATACCCGGTGCTTTCTGTGGACAAAAATACGCAGCGTAAAACATAGTATGAAGCCATTACATGTTTGCTAGAACAAAAAACAGATGTCAAACAAAAGTGCAGAAGAGTCCATGCACTACGCACGTTTTTGAGGCGCTACAGTCGCGTATGTTTCTGCCTTAAGCCTCTCCGTTGTTTCGGCGGCACTTGTACATGCTGACAGGTTGTTCTCTCAAGTCATTTTATCAATCATTCATGCCAACAAAGTTATTTACATCACATGCAACGTTTATTTGAAATTGCTCGAGGTAGCTTTAGTCTGTGATAAAATCTGATATTTTTGTAAAATTGGGCATTAACGCCTCGTCTTGTTTAAAAATAATAACCAATAGGCGACGGTTCTCTCGAAATAACAAAACCAAAACAGAACCCGTATGTGCGCATGCTAGCATGCGCACATACGGGTTCTGTATACGGGTTCTATATTGAGCAGACGCACGCTAAAGAAAATGCGAGGCATGTGTGAGTCCCAAAAAGAAAAGAACTTTTTGGAAAGTACTTATGGCAGTGCTATCTGCAGGTGCTTAATAAAGCAACAAAATAAAGCTCCCTTAGTACAAAGGGAACTTTTATATTGCAATTAGGCAGCGCTACGTACGTTGCATCAATTCGAGGTAGTAGTATGTACTGCGTACTACTTGCGATACATCGTTTCTCTCCATACTTGCCGTTACAGCTGCCTTCCGACTCCACTAGGCATAGGAATCATCCACTGGCAAATTTCACAAGTATACGGGCTGACGCCGCCTATTCAGAAGCCGTATTGTCACAACGGGATCTAGTGCCGTCGGACTTCGCACCGCATGGTAAACCGGAAGCTTCACTCTGGACGATGGCAAAGCCGACGGTGAAAATCTCAATCCCCGGAATAACGAAAAAGTTCAAAATGCCGCTTGCGGGTCTCAAACATTTCGCGTTATCCTACATTGCTTACAAATACGGATATACCGAGCATGTTTTGCAGATGGTTATGCTACACAGACCTCTTCCGCGGCAGCTTAAACGGTACCTGCAATGGTGATTACGCAGCGTTTCAAGATAGGACACAAAACATCGTCCACAGCACCTGAGTTGACCGGCGTTCGAGAAGCAGTCCGCAGCATAATGCAACAAAATCTCGCTAACTGTGCAGTGTTCTGCGACTAAAAACCGGTGCTACAACTCATAAGCAATTATATAAATCAGAGAAGCGCATATAGTCTTCTAATCTACATCATGGCTCTGCTTACTGAGGCGTCTCAATCCGGACATACCATTGCGCTGCAGTGGACTCCCAGCCACTGTGGAATAGCCGGAAATGAGCAGGTTGATGCGGAAGCAAAAACGGCGCACACTGACGGGAAGATTATAAAACTTCCCTTTTGCCTTTACGACATCAACGCCTTGACACACAACTCCATCAAAACGTCTATGCGCGACAATGGGACAACCCCGAATATTGGCAAGAGCGCCTCCATAGACTTGACGCCGGTTTGCGATTCCGACTACCACTTCAGATGCGGAGAGGCCAGGAAACACTCATCCATCGATTGCGGCTTGGTGTGGCGTACACCCGCAAATACCTTCACAAGATTGGAAGAGAACGGGACCCTGATTGCAGCGTCTGCCACACTCCCGAGACAATAGACCACATACTTTGCGTGTGCCCTCAATATGCGTCCGAGGGAAGGACACTAAAGCGTAGTGTTGGCTGTTAGGACTCCCGCCCCCTTTCGGGAGCAAAGGTTTTAGGCAAGTGGAGAAGAGATGATCTAGCCCAGCGCACCATCAGAACACTTTTGAACTTTATGTGTGAGACGGGCTTAAACGGTCGTCTCTAGGACCTGTGAAGTGTGCAGTGTGCGAAATGTGTTTGTGCGATGAAGTTTTGTGTGGACAACACTACTCCTGCGTGTAGCATGTGAAAAGTGCACAACTGCGTATTGGATAATATGTGTAAATAGTAGCTCATTGTACGATATCATAATCACCCGCCACCTACCTCACCCTGTATCTCCCACTTCCCCTTACCCCAGTGAGGAGTAGCAGGCTAGAGACACGCTCTCCAGGCCGACCTATCCTCCCTTCTCTTCACTAAAATCTACTCCTCCTCCTCCTAATACAGTTACTCCAATAACTCTATATTCTTCATCGGCCCTACGACAGCCCTAGCGGACACAATGCGCAATATCACCCCGGGCAAAGAGAGTGCTCCGCGCTATTCACTATCCCTCCATGCGACGAACGTGACCACGTGACCTCGTACTCCTCCTAGCCATCGCATCGTCGTATTTCGCATAGCAGGCGCAGTGGCATCGCACTTGGCCTGTTTTATTAGCGGCCATGGCAGATATGTACTTTATGATATTCCACGGTACGAAAGCTTTTTTTTTCTCAGTCGTATCGACAGTTTAGCTTACGATGGATCTTCTAAACAAAAAATCACAGCATATCCACGAAGTGAATGATGATGAGTGGGCGAAGCACCGGGGGATCATTCGGGTAAACCACAGCTACGGACGAGAGATAAAGAGAGCGCGCGTCGGGAACGAGAGAGAAAATTACACCATCTTCCCGTAGGGGAACTCTGAGTAGTATGCGAAGCAGCCATGGGGTCCACTCAAGGTAGTTTGATCAGCTGTATAAACTTGGACATGCAGCAGCACCAGCAACGCGCCGAACTGTTGCCGACGCCGTCGGCGTTTTGCCCGCGTTCGCACCGAACGCGCGCAAAGTGGAACCGGAACCGTAAGTGGAAGCGGAACGCCATCTAGTGAACACTTCATAAAACTACAGGTGGCTACATACTATATCGGGGGAAGGACAGACCCGCGCCCTAAGGAGCTTCGCCCCTAATAATTCTAGCGATTTGTTTGTTAATTATACGGCTAAATTGGTGTGATTTCCGCTTGAGGGATGGTGTGAAGCCGCATGTCCGAGCTGTTTGGGCAAGAAATGTAACCAGAATTGATGCTCACTTTTAGAGATGCCTTTGTCTACATAAAGAGCTCACAATGGTTTGATGTATAGCGCCTAAGGTGAGTGTATAACGTTAATCTAGGTTATGGCTTCTTCAGCTACACAACTATATTTATCGTCTCCGCATAGTTTGCATTTCGAAAATCGAACGCCATGTTGCCTTGCGGGCGCTCCTTTTTTTGTGAGGAACGATGTTGCGTGCATTAACTTTGTGGTTAACGAATTGGCTACTTCTGCTGATACAGAATAGTTTTAAGTTACCATGTGCGATAATCACTTTTACAGCGAAGCTGTAGATGAATAGGATCCCAGGGTTTATTTCGCGTCCATCGACAGAAAACTATCATCATCGACGGCTGATACCCCCGTGACAGACAGACAGACAGACAGACAGACAGACAGACAGACAGACAGACAGACAGACAGACAGACAGACAGACAGACAGACAGACAGACAGACAGACAGACAGACAGACAGACAGACAGACAGACAGACAGACAGACAGACAGACAGACAGACAGACAGACAGACAGACAGACAGACAGACAGACAGACAGACAGACAGAGACAGACAGACAGACAGACAGACAGACAGACAGACAGACAGACAGACAGACAGACAGACAGACAGACAGACAGACAGACAGACAGACAGACAGACAGAGAACTTTATTTAGGTCCTGAGGAGCGCTACCGCTCAAAGCGGTAAAGCAGCGGGCCGCTTTCACGTCGGAACGGGTAGGTCGAGCCTCACCGCCGCGTCTAGGGCCCTCTGGACGGCCCTGAGTTGATGTGGAAGGTCTGAGCTCCTGAGCATGGAGCTCCATTCCTCTTCGGTTGTGCGTTGAGGACCCTGTAATGAGGGGCACTGCCAGAGCATGTGGTCTAACGTACAAGCGGTGCCACAATCCGGGCATGCTGGATCAAGGGCTTCGATGAACAGGCTGTGGGTATAAAGACTAGGATATGACCTGGTATGAAGCATGCAGAGGGTAGGTGCCTGTGCTATAGAGCGCTTCGCGTGAGGAAGGGGGAAGAACCTCCTGCCCAACTGATAATGCTTGATGATTTCATTAAAATTGAGGAGAACGTCCCTAAAGACTGCTTGATTGGAGTCTGAAGATCCCCCAGGTTGCCCAGCGCGGTAAGTCAGTTCGCGCGCTCGGGCGTGGGCGATCTCGTTCAAGTTGGCCATGGAGGCCAGATGTGATCCGAGGTGAGCCGGAAACCAGATGATTCTGTGAGGAGAAATATCCCTATCACCTAAAATGCGAGTTGCTTCAGCTGATACCGATCCGGACGCAAAGGCGCTGACCGCCGCTCGTGAGTCTGTGTAGATCTGTTGCTTAGAATCGTCAAGAAGAGCGAGGGCGATAGCTACCTGCTCAGCCTTAGCGGAAGTGGCGTTCCTGATAGAAGCAGAGTGGAGAACAGAACCTGTATGATCAACCGTAACGGCCGAGAAGTTGGCCGATCGGCCGTACTTTGCCGCGTCTACGAAGCATGCAGAATGTGGGTTTGGACGAACGTCTTTGAGCAGGGCTTCTCCCCTGGCCCTCCGTCTCCCCGCATTGCGCTGCGGGTGCACGTTGCGGTGTAAAGTAGAGACTGTAATGTAAGCCCTTTGCTCCTTAGTGAGATTATGTTTGTGTTCCTCTTCTAGAACTGGATTACATCCTAGGACGGTTAGGATGCTCCTGCCCGAGGCCGAGGAGGACAGCCTGGCCATCTGAGCCGTATGCTGTGCCTCGATTATCTCTTCCAAAGTGTTGTGAATACCCCGTTGCATGTGAGCAAGCAAAGAATGTAAAGGCTCATACGCCCGCAAGACTGTGGCCACAAGCACTCAACAAACTGAAGCGAACAGTGCATACATTCTTTGAAATCACGCATACAACCTATGGAATAGCACACGTTTCAATAAAGAACAAGCTCTAAACAAGTATCCGAACCACCTAACTATTTGACGATAGGGCGCTCGTGATAGCAATGTGAAGCACATAGCTCTCCCCGCATACGTTTCGCTGTAAAGATGACTGTTTCGCAAGCTGCCGCGGCGACACCAGCTTGCGAAGTGGGGAGTGACGTCTGTAGCCTTTTGTATATAAAATAACCAGGCTAGCAACTGATTTAAATGTTGTTGCAGCACCGCTATGGGCGGTGGCGTGCTACAAAATTACCATTACTCACATTCCCACCATTGCTCTAAAATACCATTACTACCATTAGTCTAGAGCCACAAAGCATTGCATACTAGAGCACTGCACGGGCCTGATTTTTCGGCCCGAGCCCGGCCCGGGCCCGCTTTACGAGGCCCGAGCCCAGCCCGGGCCCGTAATACAAAGCCCGAGCCCGGCCCGGGCCCGGGCGTACATGGCCAAGACCAGCCCGGGCCCGGCCCGGGCCCGTGGTTCCAAGCCCGGGCCCGACCCGGGCCCCACCCGGGCCCGTGTAACTGAGCCCGGGCCCGGCCCGGGCCCGGGCGTTCATTACTAAGCTTAGCTAGGGCCCGCGTGTGCATGACCAGGCCCGGCCTGTAACAAAAAAAAATCTTTTTTTTTTACTAACAGATTGTGCCGTATCTGTCAGCCTCACCTTCTAGAGGATTAATAAGCTGCAGTATATAAGCAATAAAAGGCCGAAATCTTTCTTTCTCCCACGGGAACATCAGTGATCCGGCCCATTGCCTGTGCTACTATTTTTCTGGTGGTGCGCATGCACTTACCTTGATTTGTACGATATAGTTCTATGATGTCATTTAGCATGCAAATATAAAGGGCGTTTCATTTTAGCTGAACCAAATTTTTAAAGATTCCCTGTGGCAGATAGCGCAATTATAATCCTTGATCTAAACTACTCGATGAGGTGGCCATTATTTCCATGAGAAATCAAAACGCCTAATTGAAGAATTAACATTATTATGCTAATTAACGTTTTACTTAATTATTTTATGGCACATCTTTCAATCTACGAATTATAGCCGCCGAGTTCGCAAGGCATATCCACCTGGAACGAATTCTCAGGATTAAACCAGTTTCGAGATAACAATTTTCAAAGTGTCCGACGAAATCAATCGAATCAAATCAATTTGTTGTCCAGTTTACATGCTGGACGGTCATTTTAGACTAAAAGCTACATATGTAGCTGGGCACGCCATGTAATGCGTAGGATGGATAACCGGTGGACCATTAGAGTTGCAGAATGGATACCTAGAGAAGGAAAGCGCAGTCGAGGTCGGCAGAAAACCAGATGGGATGATGAAGTTAGGAAATTTGCAGGCGCAAGTTGAAAACAGCTAGCGGAAGACAGGGGTAAGTGGAGATCACAGGGAGAGACCTTCGTCCTGCAGTGGACATGAATAGGCTGCTGATGATGATGATGATGTAGCTTGACGTGACCCAAAAGACCAGGCAAGGCAATAGTACAGCAAACAGTGTGCACACATGCACAATAATTCACATATATTTCCAGCTCTCGCTGGAATTCCTCATAGACGAAATAGCTATGAACGGAAAGACAAAGAATATTTGCGTCACGGCGAGTTAACAGAATTGGGAAAACTTTTAACAGAATGAATTTTAAACAACACTACAATTACAATACTAGCTATACAAAACAAAGCAACACCACCTATACAACATAGCATGAGACTGAATTTTACAAGATCAACATTTGCTAAGAAAACGAAACAGGATTTACATTATACACTCAGAACCATACACAAAGGCAGAATAATAATCACATCAGATACACTACAAGCGACCAAAATGTCAGCTGAGTTCTTTCTTACTGAAATTACCGCCATTTTTGTATCTGTTCAAAGTGAATGGTAGGTAATGTATTAACGACTGAAGCTTATAGAGTGTTCTGAAGTATCTCAGGATTTCTTGTGTTCGAATTAATGCGACGACGCTCTAAGGATGCTAATTGTTTTATATAGTTCCAAGCTAATTCTGACATTGATGGCCTAATTGCATATTTAACATCATTACGCGAATTAACTTTTTAATTAATTATTCTACGGCACATCTTTCAATCTACGAATTATAGCCGCTGAGTTCGCAAGGCGTATCCACTTCGAACGAATTCTCAGGACTGAACCAGTTTCGATATACTAACTTTCAAAGCGTACGACGAAATGCATGGGCGTTCCAGTTAACCTTTTGAGGAAAACGCTGTTTTATGCATTGAAGCACAAAAGTAACTGGCCTTAGCGCTAAAATAATGCCATAGTATTAAAACTGGTAATAGTGCGATCGGAAAAGCGGTAACATGGAAATGGTTTCAGGAGTGGTTCTCTGTATAATTTATTTTTCCTTACGCGGAAACAATGTTCGTTTTTGCGGAAAAGAAAAAAAATTAGCGTAGCTTGCACTGGCGGCGCAATGCTAAAGAGACAGCAGAGATGATGGGCACCTAGCTAGTCCTGGCTTCTGGGCTAGGCTAAGCACTACCAAGTCATCCCCAGCATTTCCCGGAGTTGATTTATTATTGATTGATTATCGATTAGCTATTGATTGGCTATCGATTGTCTATTGCAAGATATTGGCCACGTATTTGGGATACGTTAAGCACTACCAACTTATCCGAATTTATTGATTATTGATCAATTATTGATTAGCTATTGATTGGCTGTCGATTGGCTATCGTAAGGTATTGGCCACGTATTTGGGCTAGGCTAGAGTCATCCCCAGCATTTTCGGGAATTTATTGATTATTGATTGATTATCGACTAGCTATTGATTGGCTATCAATTTCCTATCGATATGCAATTAGTCCCCACCATTCTTAGCTAGACTTAACCAGGCTCAGCTTCGCTAGTTCACAGGTGTATGTGCTATTGCGCTTGGACCCTTTCTGCACTGCTGCCAGGATCGGCCGACATTTTTGGATTCAGCGGACACATTAGACCCGGCTGAAACGCCTCCGCTGTTAAAAATGAGAACTCCATCTGTTTTACTATTTTCTTTGATAAGATATAGTCATCTGATAAGATATACAGTCAAGAGAGCGGTTTGGATCTGAGAACAAACGGGGATAACCGATATTCCAGTTGACATTAAGCGGAAAAAATGGAGCTGGGCAGGCCATGTAATGCGTAGGATGGATAACCGATGGACCATTAGAGCTACAGAATGGATACCAAGAGAAGGGAAGCGCAGTCCAGGACGGCAGAAAACTAGGTGGGGTGATGAAGTTAAGAAATTCGCAGGCGCAAATTGGAATCAGCTAGCGCAAGACAGGGTTAATTAGAGATCGCAGGGAGAGGCCTTCGTCCTGCAGTGGACATAAATATAGGCTGATGATGATGATGACAGTCATCTTGCACGTGTCACTTCAGCTTGGCACAGAATGCATTGAAACATGCAATGCATAACGGTTGCGTGTGTTCGAAGGCCTAATTAGTCCCTTCAATGAGCGGGCCCGAGTCTGGCCCGGGCCCGTGGCTTCAAGCCCGAGTCCGGCCCGGGCCCGCGGCCTCAAGCCCGGCCCGGGCCCCGGCTTTAACGCGGCTTTAAGCCCGGGCCCGGCCCGAGCCCGCCGACAAACGCTTCGGACGGCCCGGCCCGGCCCGCGGGCCGGGCCGGCCCGGGCCCGTGCAGTGCTCTATTGCATACCCCCCTCAGCAGTTTTAGTGGTGGTTTCCAACAGATTTGCTGTACATCTACTTTCGCAGGGCCGGGATGGCGAGTTTTTATTTTTAAGTCCATAAAGGCCGCAAACAATACGGTCTATTTTGCACGTGATAGCTTTGACACTAATGGTCCTTTGCACGTGAGCATCCGCATTCGCTAGTGAAAAATACTGCAGCCTTCGTAAGGCAAGTCGATATTTTTATGGTTAGTATTTATATGCTGTTAGGTCGCACTATGCGACCTACCTTCTCGGCCGGAGGCAGCTCTATACTGTTCCTAACCCATTGCGAGTGCCAAATACATTGCTACACTAAATTTTGAATGCCTCTGCAATCGAAACCTGGGCCACAACAGATTTTATTGCCGTTTTGCTCGTGGCATCCCGTTTCTCTTTCTACGTTGCTTCCTGTATAGAAAGTTTCACAAAAAAGATCGTGAGCAAGTTACATTACCCTGTTTGCTCATTGTTGTTTCCCAGTCACATTTAGGTACTTCGATAGTGACATTTGTTTATACATTTTTATAAATATAAGTGAGCCTAATGCAGCGGTCGTTCATTGCCAGGTTGCCATCGTACTATCGCGATACTGAAGCTCGCCTTGGTGTTTATTTCCGATAGGAAAGGCCTGCACACGTAAGCACTAGAAAAGGGTAATTAAAAGTGGGGTGGATAAACCAGCGGTGTCTACTAGGTCGGCGTAAAGAGCTCTGTTTCTCCTGTTTGATTTGATACTGTGCAGAAGTGTTAAAATGTTTCTATATATGTGGCGTGGAGTTGCGGGATGTCCTCAAAAGCTTCAACTCCGAAGCAAGAGGCTACCCAAAGTGCTGCTTTCGTCTTTGCTACAAAGATCTTTAAAATTATATTGGTAGTTCACATATTTTCATAAAGTAACTGTTGCAGATTACACTCATGTACTTTACCGAGCCTGCTAAGACACGCTATCATTTCTTGCACGAGGAATAAGTACAGGATATTGCTAGTTAGCTTTTCCAATACAAATAAAATAAATATATTGTTCTCGGAAAATTATAGCTGATGTACCTGCTGATAATATTCACTACGAAGTTATTATCATGCCTCTTAAGAGTTTTATTATTTTCTTTACCAGTACAGCAAACGGCAAGGCTCTGACTGGAGTTGCTGAAGTCGGGAGGCGCTTTTTCCGTCATGATGATGGATTGGATTCTATAAAACTACTGCTAGGAGGGAACATGTAAACGGAAAACGGATGCCTCAGGCGGGCACATGAGATTATAATAAACTGAGTAGCGCCGCATGTCCACAGTACCAAAGAAGCAGCGCTCCGTGGAAAAGCGTGCATTATAATAGCATACTAATAAATGCCTGGTATTTTTTTGCCTATCATGTTACAATGTGCTTTTTACTCTTGAAAGCAAATGCCAAGGAACGGCTGTCATGATTCTCTTGGAAGTGCTACCCACAGTTCCTGCAGTAAAGGCATTACCGGAATGGTAAGCGCTCTCTAATATCCTTATTAGAACAATCATTGCAAAATTATGCCTTTGATATATTCACTTATAGGTGTAATAATGTCTTCGCAATAGTGGACTATGACGTTTTTTCTACTTTGTGAAAGCAGATGAGTGTGTACAAGCATATGCTGAATCGTGCTTCATTAAATTACTGTAGCGAATTGAAGAGAGAGTCAATGACTGGACAAGCATCTTCGATCAGTGCCTTCCCTCTCATTCTATCCCACTGTGCGGGTGTAGTGGCTTGGTGGTGCGAGATCGAATCCCGGTCGCAGCGGCCGCATGGCGATGGTGGCGAAATGCAATAACGTCCGTGTACAGTGCATTTGCTGCACATTAAAGAGCCCCAGATGGTCAAATTATTCCGGAGTCCCTCAAAAGACGTGCCTCATAATCACATCATGGCATTGGCATGTATAATCACAGAATATATTTAATTATTTATTATTGTTCTTCTCTGTTTATTTCCCTTTGAAAATATAAAAACTGCGGTGGCTCGCACACGTTATTTTATGGTTCTCCATTAGGGAGGGTGGTGGTGGTGGTAAAAAACATTTATTGAACTAGTTCCCGAGAGGTGATTGGGTTAGGGCCCTATTGGCCTCCTCCCCTCACAGTACTAGGTGGAGCCCCTATTTCAGGGCCCCATTGGCAAGCAACGCCGCCCGCGTCCGTTGAACCAAGGCCTTTTGGGTCTTGAGGTCTTGACAGCCGAGCAGGGCCGCCTCCCAGTCCTCTCTGGTGGGATTGGGGTTGGGGGGATGGATGGGTTTGAGTGGTACGCCCATACTATGTGGAAGGTGTCAGCCACCTCTCCACAGAACTGGCACGCACCGTCAAAGGATGGCTTGAAATGCTTCAGCACCGCCAGGCACAGTACAGTGTTGGTAAAAATTTTGATGAGGAGGCGCTCGTCAGCGTGATCCAGTCCCTTACAAGGGGCCGGGTAACGCCGGCGCTCCTCCTTATAGTAATCGGTGATTTCTTTGAATAAAAGGGCCAGATTGTCTGACTGGGAGTAGGCTTCCAAGGACAGGGAGACAGCCCGGGGAGAGAGTGCGCGGGCGGCTTGATCGGCCTGTTCGTTTCCCTGGTGACTGGGGGCCCAAATCAGGTTACGCAGAGTTGGATCAAAGTCATTGCCGACATACTTGGCCAATCTTCAGAGGAAGACCTCGAGGTGTAGGACGGTTCGTGAAAGGCTTTATTCAGCCTATTGTAGCATGAACTCACATAGGAAACCGATACGGTTTCTCAGAAAGAGGGCTCTGTGCATGAAGAAAATTCCGCCCTGACCCGGGGATCATACATGGGACCTACGCCTTTTTGGGGAGATCACTCTACCTTTTGACCGAGTTAGGCCTAGCAGAGCCTAAGTGAACGCAAACCGAGCCTAGCAGAAAGCAGAGCCAAGCTCAATTAGACGACAAAATGAACCACGAGTCCACGTAACACGAAGAATTTTCGTTCAGCTGCCAAGCTTTCTTTCTGAGCATAAGCAACCACCAGAACCAAAAAAAGACGACACCGCGACGCTGAACTCAAAACAACTTTACCTGGAGCCACGGTAAATATTTACATGCTCTTGAATCACATCCAATTTCCGCATACCTGTAAACTAACGCATTATCATTCGCATCTGAAGCTTAGTCCGACAAATTGCAGTCTTTTATTAGATAATAACATTCACGCTGAGCTAACGCACTGCTCGCCTAATCTAATAAATTTATGGCGTCTATTATTTCAAGCACGTGCCTGTTTTTAGGTGTAGTGATTACTTCGGCTACTTTGAATAGTGGCTGACATGCCCACTAATCACAGTGTAATGCAAGATCGCTTTCTTCGCCCTTTCCAAAGTTGTTATCATGCTCCCTGCATTTTAACACGAAAGTGTTTTATTCCGGGGTCCACCAAGACTTCACTGACGCATTTCCGTCACGGAAATACGTCATAGAACATAATACAAAGAAAGAAACCAGAAGAAAAAGTTCCACAAACATGCAAAATTTGGGAATCGAACCCACGACCTCTCGGTCCGCGACGATACATCGCCGAGCGTTTAACCCATTGCGCCACAAACGCATTTGCAGAGAGCTACACAGACGCGCCTTATATATCTAACACTCCTCCGTGTACCCGCGCTCTTGTTCGGGGCGGTGCCGCCGCCTACGAGCAGAAAAGAGAAGTACTGCATTATGACACTAACGCGCACCGACAGTGAACGCTTCGGTGGTCTCACCACTACGACGCCTCGATGCCAGCATTCGAAGGGACGCTGGCATCAAGAAGCACTACCAACGCCACCTAGGTGGCGTTGGTAGTGGCGTTCACCGTACTCAGCACAGCGGAGCGTGGCCTCTGCAATTAGCTCTGAAAATGTTTCTGAAGTTGATCGCGGAGGCTGCAATTACGACGTGCTGTACGCGCTGATTTGACTCGGTGACGATTCAGTTACGTGCTTTGTCTTGCGCGTTGTATTAGTGTGTCAGTTACGTGCTTCGTCTTTCGCGTTGTGCTAGCGTGTGCAGCGTAGTGCAGCTTCCATATTTTCGACATCTGAGCAGACGATCTTAGAGTGCCGGCTGAGGTGGTCTTCACGCCATGGAAGGCGATGAGGGTGCTGCTGAGGTTCCTCCGGACGAGCGACCTGTTTGAACGACTGTGACACTCCTGAGTTCCTTTGTGTGCGTGTGCGTGTGCGTGTGTGTGTGTGTGTTTTTCTGTTCTCCGTCTCTTTCTATGTTTGTGCATTTTTCTTTATCTTTCTGTCTCCCCTTACCTCTTCCCCAGTGCAGTGTTGCAAACTGGATATCTACCTTCTAGTTGACGTCCTTACCTTTCACATATCATTTATCTCTCTCTCTTGTCGACACATTGGCCAGTCCGTCCCACGTATTCCTTACCCCAATTTAAAGGAATCTTGTAGACTACACCTTCTACGCAATCGTGAAAAACAGTTCCGTGCTTCTTTGAACATTTGTTTGGTGATTGCAATTCCTGTAGCGCTGACTCAGCCTGCAGAATGAAGACAGTTTTTGGCCGACAGAAAAATCAACTAATACTTGCGATCCTTGTGCTATTTTCTTCAGATTATGAGACACCGCGTTCGTATAATGTATAGCAGCTTTCTTATTACTAGATTCGGTGCGTGATTCCCGCTTTTTCGTCAGTTCTCTTTTTTTTACATTTCAGTAACAAAGATGTGCACATATTCAAGGTAACCTGTTTTCAATATTCCATGCGACAGGCACTGCACAGCTTCTATCATTGAATGCGGGCAAGACTTACCCCCGTATTCAGAAATGCATCTTAAGTTTAAGCCCATGCTTGACTTGATATAAGTGACGCCTTGCATGAACGTGCCCAAGACGCTCTTTGTGTTTGTCTGGTGCGTTCACCACAGGCGTCATTTAAATCAAGTCAAGCAGGGGCTTGAAGTTAAGATGCATTTCTGATTACGGGGGTTATACAGAGCATTCTTAAAACACAATTTTGCCACATCTCCTTTCACCAATGTGAAGTGTGCGGATGAACTGATAACAGTGTTTTTGCTGGCTTACGCTCATACCGCCAAGATGTGTGATTGGAAACTCAAACAAAATGGCGAGAAAACGAAATTTCCATAAATCTGGGAGCGCATGACTTATTATTAGTGGGTTGGATCAGTCGCGTGCAGTTATAAGGATGTTACTAGCTTCAGACCCAAGGGTGTCTTGTTCGGAATCAAGCAAAGTCGCATAATCTTCAACGAACCTAAAACCTTTTACGACAGAACTATGCAAAACGCGGCTGCAAAGTACTTTGTGAAAGTTGGCTAAAAACAGGTCACCTATAAAACTCTCACAAGCTCGTTGCAGCACTGTGGCAGCTACACGAGTTCTTAGCCAATAGGAAGGCCGAATTCCCCTCGAGATGTTCTCACTACGCCGCGTGGTCTGCTCAGCGCCTGCTTGCCATCCTGTTACATGCACCATGGTTGATGGATCGACGCAAAAAGAATTTTTACGCCGTAACCATAAGCTGCGTTTACATGCATGCGGCAGCGAGGCTTCGCTTTACCTGTACACTTTCTCTGCAGTTACCTTGCCGCCTCCTTGGCAACTAGTTCTTGCTAATGCCCTTGCATATGTTCACCTGCGCCACGTCTGCTCAGCGTCTACTTGGCGTTTGCTCGCTACCCTCATCACGTACCATGATAGAGCGGGGTAGTAAATTATAGATGCGGTGAAAAATTTTGCTTTTATAGCATCCCGCATCGTCAACGCAACACCAATGCGAATGCTGTGACGCCATCTGCTGTCTAGAAATCAAACCAGTTTTACCGCTCGGTGCCCTGTCTGTAGTGTAGTCCTAGCAGCGTGAAAACAAACAGCCGATCTCAAGAATTACGACAAAACGTAACTGATTATCTGACCTCAGCTAGAGATGAGACTTAGCGATGACGTATTTTGCCGTTTGTTTCTTGCAGACAGGGCGAAGAACCAGAAACAAGCGCGAATTCGGATCGAAAAGGGTGGTAGGCGCTGTATGGGCGTTGCCATGTTACCACGGTTAGGGTGGCTATTGCGGCTACCGGTGGTAACTGCCACAGCAATTTCAACACGGCATTTCAACACAGCCACAGCATTTCAAAATTATCTGCTCTTGGACTTGACTCACAAAGGATATCATGGCTTCGAAATTTCTTGACATTACGCAGGCAGCTAACAGTAGTAAATTCTTCTTCTTACTTCTAGTGCACCTCAGGGTAGTGTTTTGGGTCCTCTGCATTTTTTAAATTTACAATAATGAATTACCCTCTAACATTACCTCCTGCATGCGACTTTTTGCCGATGATTTCATTGTATATAGAGCTATTAAAACTTCTGATGACCACATCTGGCTTCAAAACAATCTTAGTCTAGTCTATTCCTGGTGTTATAATGGCTAATTACCCTCAACTCATCAAAGTGCAATATAGTCTAATTTTCTTGTAAACAGAAAAATTTTAAGTTTTTCTACACAACAAACAACTATCCAGTGGCTCGGGCGCAGTCATATAAGTACTTGGGCCTAAATTTCACGTCTAATCTTTCATGAAAAACCCATATCACGAGCATATGCTCTCAGGCATCCCAAACATTAGGTTATTAACGTCGCAACCTAAGTCACGCACCTGCTAGCACACGCAAATTAGCTTATGTTGCCTTAGTTCATTGGCAGCTTGAAATCGCCGCGTCCATTTGGTCACCTCATAAAGATTACCTCTTTCAATGTTAGAAGCCGTACAAAACAGAGCCGCCAGATTCATCTCGTCCAACTGTGGCCGGCATTCCAGTGCCAGTGGAATTATAACAGTGTATTCTCTTCAACAATTATCTACCTAGAACTCATCAATGGCTGATTTTATACACCCAATGCACGATCTTGTGGAGGCGAATAGTAAAGATCCTGCACGCGTATTAAAAATCCCCAGTCCTACGCGAAGACCGGGCTCTTAAGAATTCTACAACTTCATCAAATTTTTGGTGCAAAATAGTGTTTGCAACGAAGCCGGTTTAGATTTGTTTCCAAGAATTGTGATAGTGGCTTCTTGCCAGGGATCATGCTCAGAAGCTATGACTCTGAAAGGCCATTCTGGTTTGTGAGTCTTTGCACGAAAGCATACACTAAAGTTGTCTGTTTTACTGCTACCTATAGCAGCTGCCAGACAGGTGAAGTTCACATTTTCGCACAACTTCCTTCCTTCTCAGCATAGTTTTCAGCATGAAACACCAGGGTTGCTTTCAAAAACACAACTTAAAGCTATATTTGATTTTTCGCTGAAAATGTCATGTTTAAGAACACAAATCCTGATTCTTTATCAGGTGTGAGAACGCGCAAGGATTGTTCCACCGATAACGATAACACCTTCTAAACCATGTGATTGGAATTTACTGGTTTACATCGGCTCAGAATGCCCGCTCCTTCAACGACACACCGGTCTTTGTCACTTTGCGAACCAAGGTGGGCTACTTGATGCACCATAGCGAGAAGTTCTGGTGAGGATTTCTTCGGTCCCACTGCGAACTTGTGTCCTAGCAAGAGGGTGCGCTTGAAGTTCTCTGGAAGGGCCACGACCGCTGTTGCTTGAAATCGGGAAGCGGGTGACTTCGGTGCTTGCCCCCTTTTTTTTTCAATTGCCTCAGCTCGATCAGCTGTTGGCTCTAGATGAATTCGGTTGTTTGGTCTGCCAGACGTACACACTCAGAAAGCTGCCTGTTTGCGGTTGCCGAAGGCGCTGCTTGATTAACCTGTGCCGTCAGGCTCATTAGGAAGGTGCAAGTCTGCCTACGCCACTCACTGAGAACTGTCTTCATCATTCTGATACCGCGGCCATATGACAGCTTGAAACCTCCGAACAGAAGTGGCACATCTACTGGCAGTTTTTTAGCACGAATGCAAAAGAAAAGCGTTCTCTCGCGGTCCTCTTGCTGGGACCGAAGTTCGCAGTGTCCCCGAAGAAATCGTGTAGTTCTCAAAACTACGATTACAAGGCAAGAAGTTGTGCAAAATATGAACACGGCCAGTATGGCAGCTGCTTATAGGCAGCAGTAAAAGAGCCAGCCTTAAGGTTTTATTTACAGCAAAGACTCCCGAACCATAATGACCTTTAAAAGGAATAGTTACTGAGAATTGTTCCTGGAAAAAGCCAGTAACACAGTTCATAAAAGAAAATCTAAACTGGCTTCCTTGCAAAGATAATTTTCCACTAAAGAAGTCTGATGAAGTTGTAGAACTTGTAAGAGTCCCGTGGTTGCGTAGGCTTGGTGTTTTTTCAATCGACGTACAGGATTCTTACTATTCGCTTGCACATGCTAGCCTATTCAGGTGCACATAATAAGCCATTCAATAATTCAGTAGCGTCGCCTTTCAAAATGAACCAAAGGTTCTCGTTAGCAAGTTTTTGAGAGATTTTCTCATTTCACTTCAGGTGGACATTTATAAAATGGTATATGAGGAAGCCTATCTGCTAAAGTGTGGTGAGTGTATAGGCTCCACCATAGCCCCGGTTTTAATTGACCTGGGGCGGTATTCTGTATGAGTCTACCTAGTCGACTGTCCATTTCGGCTGTCGCTGATTGGCTGCTTTATGTGCAGGAAGGTGCCAGCCAGTTTCCTTCCTGCACGTCAAGCAGCAGCCAATCAGCGACAGCCGAAATGGACAGTCCACTAGGTAGAGTCTTACAGAATACCGTCCCTGCTCTTAGCCAACCTGGGCAAAGCACTCTGAAGCCGTCTGGCGTATGGCTCTGTCGTAAAGATTTTTAGGTTCGTTGACAATTTTATGATCTTTTGATGCCAGAGCATCAATGGCTCACTGCACAAAAAAGACGGTGCCCGACGTCTGTAGCAGCAAAGCGGCACCTAAATTTCCCTTGAATACGGCACTACCTCTCGAGCGCGCCTCAGCGGAGTTCCCATTAGTGTGTGACGCCAAGAAACGAGCGCGCCTAAACGCAGAAGAGCGGGCGAAAGGATACACATGCTCGCTGAGAAGCGCGCTAGGTCTTGCCTGAAGGGAGAGGGCAACACAGCGACGCCACGTCACCTTCGCTGTCACTCTCGGAAGCCTGTGTTATCCGCGCTTTCCTTGTCCGCCCCAACTTTCGGCGGCGTTCCATCTGCGAGAGAGAGAGAGAGAGACAACTTTATTCGTCAGAGTGGGGAGCTAGTTCATGGGCTCCTCAGGAAGGCCAGATGGCCGCCAGGCTATGCGTGACGGCGACCTCTTCGGCTCGCTCCACGGCTCGGAGTTGTACGTCCGGACTGGAGCTAAGCAGCACTTCCTCCCACGATGAAGGTGAGGGAGAGGCCAGGAGAGCGGGTGGAGGGTGATCCTCTTCGCAGTCCCAGAGGATGTGACTGAGCGTAGCTAGCTCGCCGCACAGGTGACAGTACGGACTTAATCTATCCGGGTAAATGTAAGAGTATACGTAGGGGTTCGGATATGAGTATGTCTGTAACCTGCGCCAGGTGACCTCCTGACGCTTGTTTAGTTTACTATGTGGTGCGGGCCTAGTGTGTCGTATAAGACGGTAGTACTGGGTTATGTCGTGATATGAGTGCAGGACTTCGTTTGAGGTCTCCGGGTACGGGAGGCCCACTGCGATTCGGTCAGACCAAATCAAAACGCGCCAAGCGTCTCAACGCACTCGCTTGCCCGCGAGGAGATCATAGCTCTAAAGACCGCTCAGCTGCGTTTAATTGGACGTTAGTGCTATCGAATTCACAACTCACAAGAGGTCCCTTAGGTGTCCTCGGATTTTCTTCTTCTGTGTACCTTGAACTACATTATTCTTTCGCGGGCTTGTTTTTTAGCACTCGTTACATTTGTTTACTCGCATGTCTTTACTACTATTAGTTGATTTGTTCTTAAATATGCATTGTCTGTCTCTTTTTATATTACATGTTTTAGCCATGCTAAAATGGAGCAGTATGTAAACAACAAAATAAATAAATATATAAGGGAACTTGTGGCCTGTTCAGCCTACTTCGTCATCTTAGGACGACACTCATGCATGCTGGAGTATTCGCTTGTTCTGGAAGGTGCTTGTTTAGTTTAGCAGAAAAAGGAAACATTTGAATGTACTTGGAACGACGCCGTAGGGCCAGGTAAAAGTTCCATGGTGTGAAGGCATCACAATAGAAACAAATAAAATTAATCTCACGTTATTCCTTGAGGAAAACAACCATAACTGCTAAAACGCGTCCTCGGAGGCAGCCACAACGCTCACTTGGTATACTATTGTCGGAAGCCTTTCTGAAAGCAAAGAGTTATCAAGGTGCTCTCCAGTAATAAACGCGGAAAACGAATATAACTGTCTTTTCAACACGTTGCAGAGGAAACACCTAAATTCTCTACTGGAAAATGCAGTTTCGGTGTTCCGGAACCAGCGTGAAAAAGTGACAAAGGCGTTTCATGAGTGGGGACATCACGGTTTTTGGCGTCATGCGCTGACTTAGTGGCAATAAATATATGGTGGTGGCCAAATGTGCCCACCTCGAGCTTACACATGGCATGAGCCTTCTCATAAACGACGAGACAATGTACTCCCAATGTACACGTAACCTTTCTGACACGCTCTATTGCCACGTTGCCTCTCATGACGTACAGTCAACCACAAAAGTTTGCGGACCACGCGAGCGCGTGGCCAAGAGCCTCTTCGCGACACTTCCGCTACGTCACCAGCGATCGACAGCAGCGCTACGTTGAAGACGCATCCCTCTTTAAATCTATGGCCTGTCTATTTTCGCACTGTGCGCAAATATTTTCTACCTATCTCTTTCAACGTGACGCGCTCTTTGTTAGCCAGGGCTACTTGCTTATATTTTGAGAGCAGAATATCAGTACAAGTAATCAGACAGCGTATTCTTCGGCTGTTATCAGTTCTATTTTAGCGTAGCCACGCTGTTTTTTTTCGTGAGTGCGTGAGTGAGCGGTGAGGCAGCCATGGGACACAGATGCTTAGTCAGTAGGCAGAATTTTTCCGTTCCTCCCCCATCGCTACGTGACAGTAGCGGCCGGGATTTGATCGCCTGCGCCCAGGTTTTGCTGCGCAAAGCCCGAACCACCGCGCTGCTATAGTGGTTACATTTAGAAAAATAAGAAATAATCGGGTGCGATGACTCTTTTTATAACCCTTTGCGACACGGCGTCCTCGTTTGGGGACTCGAACTTCGTAGGCGCGTCCCACGCCACGTGTTTCTTCAAATGACCTAAAACTCAGTGTGCCAATTCGTGTCCGCTTCCTGATGGGACAACTAGCGGTCAGTTAACTTCATTGTCCTGCGTATTGCTGCAGATGATCACTTTGCTGGAGACACTACCATGTTAGACAATCGTTCGACGTGCCGCGTTCCAAGACCAACGTCAAGAGTATTTTTTTTTTCTCCGGTCGACACGAATACAACCGAAAAAGCAAGTGTGCATGCGTTTCGGGCCTAATAGTTGATTCTTTTTATGCAAGCATTGAAGCTGACGGATTTCAGAATAATTAGATAATGAGTTATACGCTAATTAATTTTTTTTACTGAAACTCGCACAAAACAGCACATTGCTTCGTCTTCTTTCTTGGAATGTAAAAGTGAGCGTCTTGAAATGATGCCATGCGCATTTGACGCATTTGCAGACAGTGCATCATAATTCGTGTCTGAAGGGGATGAATTTATTCACAAGACATTTACAGAAGTGTCATAAAACATAGGTCTCTCAATGATCTAGTAGGAAGTGAAATGTCCGCCGTTTTCTCGCACCTTATTGATGCGTGTGGGCATCGACTCGTACAAAGATTCAGTAATCTCCGGTCGACCGCGCAGGCTTTCCCATTCTTGTGCGATCGCTTGCCACAGCGTATCGGCCGTGCGGCCGCGGTTGGCTCGTGTGGACAGCCGTTTCTTCAACATGCCCCAGACATTTTCTATGGGATTCAAGTCGGCGCCACATGGAGGCCACTCAAGCTGGCAAACAGCATGTTCTTCTAGCAATGACTGGACGATACGTGCTTTATGGATCGGGCTGCGGTCGTGTTGAAAAAAATAGCAGCCGTCGCTGAAGGGACCGTCCAGCGCATACGCAACGAGGTGTCTAGTGATGACGTCGCAGTACCGTGACGCAGTGAAGGGCCCTTCTAGACGCACAAGGGGACCAAGGCCATCTTTGCTGATTGCTCCCCACACGCTCACGGAACACCGTCCACTGGATAGAACACTCTGTGTGTAATTAGGCAGATATCTGCAAGAAATAGCATACAATTGGGTTCCAGCGGCGCGTCTAAAAATGTTGTGATTCCTCTTGCGTATGAACTTTATAATGCTGTTATAGAGTTGCAATAGAAAACGTGCAAACATCATTAGATAGTACTGAAAGACCCACTGGCAGCTTTTAATTAGCTTAAGAGTAAGTTGTACTATGAAACAATCGTTAATGTTTTCAACATAATACCACTACAGAAAAATCTCGTAATGTCCAAAAGCTCATTTTACGTGAAACATGTTGTGATGCAGAATTAGCTTCGTGAATTAACTGCCAATACACTATAAACACACCTGCAGTTTAGTGGACGCCAAACCCGCTTCCGTTGGTCCCAGCGCGTGGAAAAAGTTGACTCGTCGCTAAAGATGACATCGCCCCATTTCTCCGGTTTCCAATCTTTCATTGCTGTAGCGAACATGAGTCGTTCTTGTAGCTGGCTGTCTGAGAGGCAGGGCTTCTGTGCTGCTACGAAAGACTGCAGGCCAAGCTCACTCAGCCTTCTTGTTACAGTCTCAGACGATACTATGAGCGAGAGCGCTTCTCGGATATCCTCTGCACTTTGAAAAGGATCAGCCACGATGGCGGCCGTAATCAGGCGGTCCTCTTCCTCAGTCGTGGCCCTTGGACGCCCACTGCGCTCCATATCTGTGAATCTGTCATCGTCGCGGAAAGCTTGAATAATCCTATTCACGGCAGTCCGGCTCCTGTTGGTTCGGTGGCAGATTTCGCGCTGAGGTATTCCCTCTATAAATAAACGCACAATGTGCCTTCTTTCGTCAAGTGGAACACGCAGCGGCATCTTTCCAAATAGGCAATCACCACGTGGCCTGAAGCA
Source organism: Dermacentor silvarum (assembly GCF_013339745.2). Lineage (NCBI taxonomy): Eukaryota > Metazoa > Arthropoda > Arachnida > Ixodida > Ixodidae > Dermacentor > Dermacentor silvarum. The sequence continues at coordinate 163,308,006 of NC_051157.2, forward strand.
AGTCTACTACGTTTTCAGCGACTGATGCGAAGATGCGCCTATGTGTGAAAGAAAATTTTCTATGCATCCGCTTTTTCTTTATTTTTGAGTGACAGTGAAACACCTCCCTACCCTTTCTCTCAAGACGCAGAAGCAGCAACACTCATTGGACCAAGATGCTGCCAACCAAAGTGCGCCAGTAAACGTCGCGTAAAAAAATCGTCGCAGCGCTTCGTGAAACTTATCTACCCACTGGCACACCAGTCGACAAAGGTTGCAGTGATTGCTCCGATACTGCTATCAAGCCAGATATGTGGCGGTCTTATCGCAGACAGCGCTCTGCGTCAACACAACGAACTAACAATGTCATGCACGGGAATAAAAAATTAACAGGCAGGCGAGTACCAAGAGGGCTCATATCCGGGAGAGCGCCCCTGTCGCCGCTAGGTGGCGTACCGCTAGGTGGCGCGGATAGGCAGTCTGGCACGCGCTCGCGTGGTCCGCAAACTTTTGTGGTTGACTGTACTTATAAAGGGGTTTAGGCAGCAGTCATTCCTGTGACTGACAGGTGACTCGCTCTGGCAAGAAAACTTCGGGCCATTTTTTCTGAAGTTATATGTGGATGAGCACATCCGATTGGGGTGTGTATTTCGTTGATGCCTGCAGTTCAGTAAATGCGGCGCAATATCCCGTTACTAATCCCGATGCAAAACTGCATCGCAGTAAAATCAAAATATAAACACGGGATGCATATTGTGACAAAAATCTATATTTTAAAACTGCAGCGCAAAAAATATGCATGCGTGGTGTTTAAGTAGTGGGTACAGGGTTTCTCGCGTATTTTTAGTTAAAAAGTCGTTTTTTAAGGCAGCGCCGTTGTCTTTTGCTTTCTTTCTTTGTCGAGCCCGTGTACTGGTGCTGCAGTTCTAAAGTGCATTTCACTCGACTAGCCAAGGATTGGTCCCACTGAATAAATTGCAGACTTATTCTACCCAGATCACTTGCGTTGCTGCAAGAGGATCGCATTGAACGAAGGTACCGCAGCCGATGTGAGCTGTAGGCATTCGATCAGCATACGTTGAAACCAGGACAACAAGCACACCTGCAGTTTTCGGCTATGAATAATCTATAGCGTAGTGACACTTAAAAGGATGAGGCATTGTGCATTCCCAACAGCTGCTTCTTATACTCCAGCAACTGCCGCTAGAGGAAAGTGAACTTGGCGCGAGCGGCGTTCGTTCCGCTGTGGCCTTCGCCAGCGGCCTCTTACCGCGTGCCCCCACAATGCGGACTTGGTAGAAAGGTGGACAAAAATAAAAGTGTATATTCGGAATGTGAAGATTTCAGTGGCCTAGCTACTTCTATCGAGAGTGCAAAGAAAAACAACGAAGCAACGCGTCTCGATTGCAATGAGGTTTCTCGTTTTGCTCTGCTTGCTTTGCCTTGTTTTGGATAGTATTGGTAAGTAGTTCTTTCTTGCAAAGTTTACCCTCACAAACATTATATGAAGCCACGTTGGCATAGCGATAAATGCGTATATACATAATAGGAGCAAAATGATCAAAAATATAAGTGGTCTTATATTAAAATGTGAAATCCCTAGAACTTTTTTTTATTATTTTAATAACTTTTTGCTATCGCCCCGATGCGCGCGCGTGTCCAAAGCGCATTCAGGTGAAGTCCCAATATGACCTGCCGAGGATGCTAGCGTCATCTGGATATCATTTCCGCAAGAAAAGTACCCGAGCGTGCGGCTGTGGGTCTGGTAGAAATGCTGGAAAAGGGGTTTGTGTTTGAGTTTCCTCGTAACAGAATTATGTTTTCTCGTACATTCAAATAACAATCCGACGCCGAATCCGACGCCGAATCGTAAAGTCGTACTTTGACATTTTCTGGTGGATTTCACGGTGATAAATTTTTGTTTACCAAAACCTTGCACCACATGAAATGCCTGCGCAGTTGGGGTGGTTGGGGATAATTTTCTACGCCACGGATGCCGACATCACACGCCGACGCTGGACGCCGATGCCGACGCTGATGCTGATGCCGACGCCGGATTTTCTGCGACACGGGGCCCTTAACGCGCGTTAAAATTTTATTGAGCAGACGGTTGCTTTTGTCCTATGGTGGGAGGCGTCCCTCAGTCAAAGAACCCTTGGAGACGAGCCATCCTCTCTGCCCGGTCCACCAGCTTGCGCTGGTTATCCGGGTGGGTGTTGGTCAGTTGGCGCTGCCACTGCTCGAGGAAGGTTTGGAAGTTGGGTACTAGGGATATGGCGTGTGGGCATTGCCACATCATATGGGACACCGTACAGGGTGTTTTGGAGAGTTCGAACTAATTCTGACGCACTGTAGTAGTGGTCAAGGAACTGAGAAAAATATTTTTTCCGTTTTATTGCCATGTTCCCTACACAGTAGAACGGAAAATATCCTTCTTTCTAGATTTCCTTGATAACTACTACAGTAGTTGAGAAAATCTATAGTTTTAGCAAGAGCGCAAGATCACGAAACATGGCTGCTCTAGATATCACAGTGCATGGACGCACTGTGATATCTAGAGCACTAGTTACCTTAGCTCGTTTGGCGTTCCACGTACCAGAAAGGTGGAACACATCCGTTTAGGGCGAGTAAATGTGCTATGGCAGCGCGTTTGTGTGTGACAACAACGTCAACAATGACAGCTACTGGACTGCGACGACGACACCAGCAAGAATGTATTTACTACGACAGCCATACGAATGACTTGACGATGACCGCTATGGCATGACCGCTACCGTGATGATGTCATGACGACGACAGTGACAACGAAGACAGCATGACGGCTGATGCACTTATTCTCTTAGCATGACGAGAATATAAAGTAATAATAAAGTAATATGAAGTAAGGCTGTGTAACTGGGCCGTTGAAGAAGGTGGTGTGATGTCATTGATTGTGTGATAGTGCTAGTAGCGACGGTTAAAGTAAAGTATAAAGTGGCGCTCTATGGCTTGTAAAAGTAAACTGTTGGTATGTGATGTGACACACGTTCCATTCCTCTCAAAGCGCTAAAGCCGCCACAATTCAAGTAGAGGGGTGAGATTTTAGGCTCGTTTCGTGCTTGAGTGCAACAGCAACGCCTGCGCTTTTTCAGATGCTTTCGAGTGTTTACATGGGTGCCGCGTATTCATTTTATAGAAATATTTCTCATTTATGTTTTACAGCGTGGCTTGTTTATATAGGTTAAAATAGTTATATGCACTCTGATTAGTGAACAACGGCTTTTTCCGATACAAGAAGTGCTACTTCCTGTTCGTTTTACTGTACTAGCTAATATATATATATATATATATATATATATATATATATACATTGTCTCCGCCCTGCTGCACGTAGAGCTAGATTGTATTCTGTGCCCGGGTTCCACGATCAAAAAGTAATGTAGCGCGTCTGACGCCGTGAAGATTAGGCAAGCGATGTGACAGAGCACGATCTCATTGCAGGATGGTCTGCTTCACATAGGCGACTGCTTACTTTAATGTCATTCAGATTGTGGACATGTAGTGTTTGTTAGTACCTGCTATATCACAACACGGTGACTCGTGGTTTTACATAATCATGTAATCAGGTATCGTCTATTACGCAGATTACTCGTGAAAGTCATGGAAATATTCTTGAATGAAACGTGTAAAAATGGACACATAATCCATAAAGATTCTCCAAGGCCTCAAATCTAGACGGCTCTTGTGCAAGACTTAAGTTAGAGTTTTTACAACATCACGCCCACAAGAAGCCGGTCAAGGTCCCCGTAGGTCCTCTCCAGTCAAAGATTGATCGGTATACTTGAGCTAACGTTGTACCAATCATTGTCTTTGCACAGAATATCGTGTTCCTTTTCTCGGGTACTTCGCTCTCCTCGCGGTCCGGACTGTCTGCACGGCCACTGAGATGCAGGTATCGCCGAGTGGATAGGTGCTCAGTGTCTTATACTGCTGTAAAAAGTAAAAATATGTCTGTAACGGTGGTATTCTTATGAAGCGCAACTCACTTCTACGATAAGAGATAAGAAAATAAGAAAAATAACAATAACTATGCCGTAGTAAACACTCCCCGTAATCTAAAGATACCCGTCTCTAAAAGTGACTTTTGAATCTAATTATCCTGAATAACCTCAAACTTCATCCGAGGCTACGCTGATTACCGAGCCACAAGGCACATCCGCATACTACTAAAGCAACGCGTTATGTCGATCCGAGAAATAGAGAAATTAGTTTCTAAAAAATTACTAAATGTTTAACAAGATAGTCCCCACGCAGGAGACAGTGAATATACTGAAGAACTGCAAGCCAAGGTGACTAAAACCCATTCGAGCAATTCACTGTGGCGGAAAAGACGAGCTAAATCAATGCACCCATATGTCTTAGCAACCAACCAGTGGCGCGCCAACGAAGTAACAAGCAATACTTTGCTCGTCATGGTCATACTCATACTCCAATAACAGAATGTCGCTCATAGTCACAGACTGCTCCTAAGAAAGCTACGACAACCTGGCCTAAAGTGATTCGTTATTCCCATTTGCTTTCTACAAATAAAAACCCTTTATTCGATACAAGATTTTCAAGCAGTCATATATTTTTATATAGAAACGTCTACTTTTTCATCGTTCTCCGATGATAACGTTTCACCGACTAACAAATTTTAAACTTTATCGCATGACACCGAACGCGCCTGTTATAGTATCGGACGTTTCTCGCACGTTATCGATGGTTCTATACGTTGCCTGTTGTCACCGAGCCTTGTGTAATCTGACTGTATGCGCAGTAATCTGAATTGTGCAGTACTTTCTGGAAGACATGCGGGCACCAGCGATTGCGCTGGAGCCTTTGACGAGTCATGTATAAAAGCCGACGCACTTGACCCGCTGATCAGATTTTGACAATCGCAGATTGTGCTCGCAGCTATCGTTGGGCCGCTTGCTTTTGTGGTCACAGGTTCTCCTTATAAAGAGTGCGTTTTGTGATTCACAGCTTTTGTTACTGTGTTCTGTGTTCTCCGTCACCATAACGTGCCAATATATGTGTATATATATATATATATATATATATATCATAAGAAACCACGATTTGAAGACCTACACGATACATATATACATATGTATATATATATATATATATATATATATATATATATATATCTTGGCATCATAGCTAACAGCTATTGATGCCAAGACAAGCATAGGGGAATTGGTAAATTATGAAGCAAAGGAAGAATGAGCGTTATCAACATAACTTGCCGCCGGTGGGATCCGAACCCACAACTTCTGCATTACGCGGGCGTCGCACTACCAATTGTGCAACGACGACTGCTGTCAGCGCTGTCACTAAGTCGGGTAATATTGTGTACATGATTTCGGCCTGGGGTTCCGATTCCACCGGCGGCATGTAATTTTGTGCCAACGTTCACTTTCACTTTTTTTTATTATATTCTTTTTAATTTCAACCAAAGATAATTTCCCTTGTGCTTTCCTTGGCTTCAACGTCTGGTGATTGACAAACATTTTCCTTCTTCTCATATATGCATGCATATACGATTTTTAATGAGAAATTTGCGCATCTAACTGTTATTCTCGGTATGAGTTCTAAAGTGCGTCTCAGCTAAATTTAGCAAGGCTGCTCAACGAAAAAAAAAAACGGAATAAAAAACACCGCATATCCACGGGGTGAATGATGATGAGTGGGCGAAGCTCCGGAGGGAATCATCGGTAAACCGTGAATCTTCCGTGTAATTCGCCCAGTCTCGCCGCACTAAATCGAACGATTTACTTCTACCAATGACACGCGCCATATGTGACGTCATTCCTATTTTATAACAGCGCCCTTCATTATAATTGCACCAGCTCCCGCTTAAGGGGACGCTAGCACGAACGCGTTAGAAACGTGCAGTAGTCTAAGGGGAAGAGGCCACAGCGTCTTACGCAGCCGTTTACACATGCCGGAACGTGCACCGCGTTTGCCGACGCCATCAGCGTTTATGAATACGGGGGTAAGGCGGAGAGGCCACAGCGTCTTACACCAGCTTCTTGCACGGGCCGTAACGCGCTAGCACAAACGCGTTAGAAACGCGCAGTCTTTCGTTAATGTTAGGTATTTATTGCCATCGTGGTGCGTCTGTCCATGTGCGCTTCGTGGCGTAGTGCATTCTTTCGTCGGCTCTCGTGTGCGTCGGACGCTAGAATCATGTGCTCCCTCGGAGCGGCTTTGGCGGGTGTTACCCGCGGAAACAGGCTCAACGAGAACGACGATAGCGATTATCAGGTTGTTTTGCCGCAGTTGCCTACGGGTCGTGTCGCTTTAAACACCGTCTTTTTACACGGCGACATCCGAGCAAGGCCCTATAAGGTGGAGGATTTTCGTGATGCGCTGCGCCCTACCGGACTGCTGCCTGAAGTCGTCGCACTGGGAGCGTACCAGATAAATCATGTCTGGGCGGTCACTATGTGCGGTGCTGATGCAACAATGAGGCTACAGGCCATCAAGGAGCTTCAGGTGAAGGGGCGTCACTGCCTCATCATCGATCCCCAGGACCGGACGGTGAAGCTGCGGCTCCACTGGCTACTTCATGGCGTCGAGGACGAGGATGTGAAGACAGCGTTCGCGGCCTTTGGCAAGGTGCTAGAGGTGAGCCGGGAGCGCTGGCGCGTCGAAGGCGTCAGTGACAAAGGATCCATGACGAGGTCTGTGTTGTTGAACTTCAAAAGCGGTGTCACCGTGGATGACCTGCCTCATCAGATCCGGGTCGCCGGTGAGCTGGCTCTTGTAGTTGCCCCTGGACGGCCGATGCAGTGCTTGCGCTGCAAAGGAAACGGCCACGTACGTCGCGACTGCAAAGTGCCCCGATGCTCACTCTGCAAACGTTTCGGGCATACTGACGCCAAGTGTGAGCGGTCTTACGCCGCAGCAGTTGGCCAGGCTGAGAGTGATAAGGCAGCAGAGCAAACCATGGACGTGGTTGAGGCCGAAGACGCGGCCAAGGGCACAGGAGACGCGGCGAACCTACAAGAGGTGACCCCCACAGAGGCACTTGACGCGGAGGAAGAACATGTGACGCCTAAACCCGCGACTAAATCAACGACACCGGCAACGGATGAAAAAGAAGTCGCGAAAGAGGACTATCTTCCTCAAGTTGCTGTGGTCGGCGTTCCGACCGCCTGCCAAGACCACACAGCGTTCGGGGCCACCCAAACGCCGGTTGCTGGTGCGGCCGTCAAGCGACCGCTGGAAAAGGAAGAAGACCTCAATGGTACCACCGAGGCAAGCAAGACGGACGGACCGCCCGCAAAGGCACCCCTGGGTAGACGTTCTCGCTACAAGCCAATGTCCAACGTCGCGACAGAGAGGCAGATCGGGGACAAACCGGCGTCGCAACAAAACGACACCGGGCAACCGGGCAAGCACGGTGACGTCTAGCTATGTGCTAGACGTTAAAGGTAAGCACCATGCCTCGGGTTCACCTCTAACACTGTTAGTGAACGATGGCTTCCAACCAGCCTTTGAGGTTCGCCACACTTAATGTGCGAGGACTGGCCGCCAAGAAAAAGCAGAGTCAGGTCTATCGACTCTTGGTAGACCAGGATCTAGACGTGTTGGCAGTACAAGAAACTAAAGTGGCAGGGGAGGAGGAAACTGGAGGCATGGTGCTTCGTTTCACGTCTAAGTATTTTGTTATGGTTAGTCATGCCGTTGGAACATCTGCTGGCTGCATTATTTTTGTTAAAAAATTACAGGGCCTTGTGATACAAAATTATTTTTCCTGTGTGTCGGGTAGGGTCGTGTCATGCGATTTTTCGCTGGGCGAGCGTGACTGGCGGGTCGTTTGTGTGTATGCGCCAAACGCGGTTAACGACCGCGTCAGTTTCTTTTCAGAAATTAAGAAACATTTAAACGTTACGAAACAACTGGTTTTGCTAGGGGATTTCAATTGTGTACTGAGTGGGAGGGAACAGAACGACAAAAATTGGATCGAACGATAAGAGCGCCGAATTTTTGAAAGAACTGATACAGGAGCATGAAATTGTCGACGTTGCCGAATGTCTCGAAGGGGAACGCGAGGTGCAGTACACACATTTTCAGGGCTCTAGTCATGCTCGCCTAGACAGGATTTACGTGTCCCTTCAAATTATACCTACATGTAACATTTACAATGTATTACCTGTTTCTTTCTCGGACCATTGCTTAGTCAAGTGCGATGTGGGCTTTAAAAAAAGAAGTAATAGTTTTAACTGGGACCTATGGAAACTTAACGTAATGCTCTTACGGGACGAGTCTTTTATAAATTTTGTGTCGGAAGCAATACGCGATGTTAAACTGGATGGTAACAATAACATAGGTGTAGACTGGGAACTACTAAAACAAAGATTTAAAATAAAGGCAATTGAAAGAAGCAGCGTGTTAAAATACCGCGAAAAGATGAGAGAGAGTGCATTGAAAGCAACATTGCAGAAAATAATTGCGCTGGAAAACAAACAGCCTGGTCTGTTTAAAGATGACCTAATCAAGATAAAACAACAGCTAGAGCAATTCGAGGAGCACCGCTATCGCGGCGCGCTCGTTCGAGCCAGAGCAGAAGCATGGGCCGTGGGTGAAACGCCCACGAAACGCGCGCTAAGTATCGAGAAGACGCATGCACGCCGCAACGAAATAGACGTTATTGAAGAGAATGACCAAGAACTGAGTGACCGAGAGAGCATCACATGTGCTTTTAACCGATATTACCAGCGGCTCTTTGCCTACAAGCCGGTGGATATCAAAGGGTACAAGGAAAACTATCTGTCACGTATGCCCCAACTATCAGCTGAAACGAAGTCGCTTCTAGAAGCACCCATTACCCTTGCGGAAATTGAAAACGCTATAGATAACCTGAGTCCTAATAAGTCGCCAGGTCCGGATGGCCTTAGTGCAGCTTTTTATAAAATGTTCAAGAACGAGTTGGTGCCTTTGTTGAAAGCGGTGTTTGACGTGGCATTTGCGAACAACGCATTACCACCATCATTCTCGGAAGCACACACCGTCCTTATTCCTAAGACAGACCAAAAAGCAATGCTGAGACTGGTCACATCATACAGGCCCATTTCGTTAACCAACACGGATTACAAAGTTTTAATGAAAGTTCTTGCAGGTCGACTACAGTCGGTCATTAAGGATCTTGTTGGACCACACCAGACTTGTGGTATAAAGGGACGCACTATCGCCACAAATATACACACGATGAGAAGCATTCTGGAATGTTGTGACGATTATCAGTATGTTGTTGCCATTATGCAGATAGATTTAGAAAAGGCTTTTGATTTTGTCCCGCATGATATTTTGTTGTTAGTTCTTGAACATGTGAAGGTAGGATCAATCATCACTGATGGGGTAGCTCTGGCGTACCGGAACTGCTCAACACGGCTGATTATTAATAAGACACTGGGGGCCCCCATTAAAATAGAGCGTTCCGTTCGCCAGGGATGTCCACTGAGCCCGCTTTTGTTTGCCATTTATCTAGAAAGCTTTTGTTTGGCAATCATTCAGAACAGTAGCATAAGGGGCTTCAAACTTATGGAAGCCGAAGTGAAACTCTTAGCATATGCAGATGATGTAGCAGTGTGCTGTACGTCGAAAGAAAGCATTACAGAAGTAACCACCATTGTTAAACATTTTGGAAACACAACAGGGAGCACAGCAAATTGGAGTAAGTGTCTGGGTTTTTGGCATGGTGAATGGCAGTCAACACCGGAAACATTCGCCAACATCAGATGGATTAAATCGCCAGCTAAATACTTGGGCGTACCACTCGAACATTACCGTCGTAATGAGGACTACTGGCTTGAAGAAGCTAAGCGAATCAAGGAAAAAACAACTAATTGGAAAGGCACTCATCTGTCAATGTTTGCGAAAGCCACTGTATGCAACTTGTTTTTAATAAGCAAGATATGGTACGTCATGCAAGTTTTATACTGTTCTCGTAGAAATGTGCAAAAAATCCACAGAGTTTTTGCTGTGTTCATTTGGGCATCAGAATGGGAGAGATGTAGCCGAATGAACTTGTTTAAGCGAGTCAAAGACGGGGGCCTAGGCCTGTCCCATCTTTTCGTTAAACAGCTAGTGAACAGGTTTACATTCTTTCGAGACGTGCGCGACCCCTTTCTGCGCACCATGTGTCAGTTGCGACTGAGCAAGCATCTGCCGGCTTATGTGGTAAGCAATTCAAGTATGCCTGGTTCTCTTCGAGGGTACCTAAGGGAAGTAGTTGAAGTGTCCGTTTTCTATCCGTACGTTTTTCTAATGATTACCTTTTTTCGGTGTCACGGAAGAAATTATACAGGGATACACTTGACATGATCATACCGGTTCCCATGTATAGAGCCATAAACAGTGGAGGACAGGGACATGACGTTTTAAAGCGTGTTAAAAAAATGCAGGTGCAGCCAGGTACAAAATCCTTTTTCTTTAAATTACATACCGGGACTTTGCCAGTACGGGGCTTTTTACAAGAAAAGGGTTTTTATTTACCTTGGGGAGCAAACTGCCTTATATGTAAACAACTGGAAACAATCGATCACGTTTTTTTGCATTGTTGGGAAGGGGTTTATTTTTGGGACGTTCTTCAAAGAACACTACAGAAAGAATTGCCCTTAAATTCATTAGGTATTAGATTTTTAACTGTAGAAAATGAGGACGGACTGCCTTTGGATCTCATTATGCTAATGGGCCTCCACTGTTTATGGCGGGCTCGAATGGCAGGTTTTTATTGTGAGCCTGACCGAAGGCCTGCGCGACAACTTTTCCGGGAGGATGTTTCCAAGTTCATCGATGTAATTAAAGATCAGGAATGCCCCCCGGATTGGCTGACGAGGATTGAGCCCCTCGCAACTTTAAAAGAATTTTAAACCTGACATGACATGGCAGCCAAAATATGGCTGACCGCACAACATGGATGCATGCAACTGTGAAAGTATGTGTATATGTATGATTATGTATTTTGTTTTTTGGCAAGAACTGTTGAAATTGGTGTCCACAAAGTGAATGTTCCGGCAATAAAGAAAAAAACCAAAAAAGAAGCTTCGTGGCGTAGTGGTTAGCGCCACGCGTTCAGAAGCGAGGGGTCCCTGGTTCAATTCCGCTACGGCCACAACTCTCGGAATTTTTTTTTCTCATAAAAGTAGACGTGGCTACCTACTACGACGACTACTACTACTACAGAGGAGGGACAGACCCACACCCTAAGGAGCTTCGCCCCTAAAAACTCAGTGCAAGATACAATTATAAGGCCTGCAGTGTTTGGTCCCCAGAACTCTGGCGAGCACAGTAGGTCTTAAAATCGTGTCTTGCACCATGTGTGTCTTCGTTGAGCAGCTTGGATAAAGTTAGCCGGGACACCCTATATATTCAAGCACATGTTTCTTTGAACCCTTTAGATGCATCACCTCATGCCGCTGCCGCGTTGAATTCAACTCGCAGACGAAGGTCACTAATAAACTGTTTGTTCTGAATCTGCATGCTTTCTCTATTGGGCCTCTCTGCTGGGTAAGAATAATTGGAACCTGTGGTGAATCATTCATTCAGATAGGTGTTTTTTTCGAATGCATTACTCGCACTAATTTTATTGGTTGATCGTAATGTATTTTTGCTTGCTTTTTTTACCTTTTGCAGCCTTCAAACTTCCTTTCTTCTGTCATAATTTTTTTACCTTTTGCAGCCTTCAAACTTCCTTTCTTCTGTCATCTTTCGGGAAACCAGTGCGTGCCACAGAATGAATGTCCCAACGGCAAGAAGTCGTGGATTATTGGTTGCGGAAAAGGCAATGTTTGCTGTAAAATTGGTAAGAAACCTTTCTTCCGGTGCTTGGTTTTATTATTCAAAGCCATCATATTCACATTATAGGGCAAAAATAAACGAATGGCTCGTGTAGGAAGACGATTATTTAGAGAGGGAAGTGTAGGTGGGCATGTGATGTTATGAGTAATAGTGCACGAGACAATATAAGAGAGAAGCCATTGAGAGAATCAGGGCATTATTTTCTGATCTGAAATTGGCTAAACAAGAGTTATTAGCCCCGAGAACGTTGAGTTGCGCCTCTTAGCGTGTGACGTCAGCTTGGGGACCCCGCTGCCGCTCCTCTTGAGTGCTCGACACCTGAAGGCTTCCATGACGTGACGGGTCTACTTAGCCTGCCTGAGTTTATACAGTGACGCTAGTCGGCAAGCTTTTACTGCATGGTACGGGATGTACTAGGACCCTAGTCACCACGAAATTGACCGGAATGTATTGATCATGGAGTCGTTTGCCGAACATGACTGCGTAACGGCGTGGACAAGTTGTAAAGACAGTTGCGTATTCGTGGAGAATCTATAGAAACTTCCCGGCTTCTTTTTAAAAATCAACTGCAGCGTTGGGCGCTCGCCTGCCCTGTCAGTGCAGTAATAATATAAGTGCTTACCTCTTTAAAGCACACCCAGCGTGGTCCGTAGCACTTTCAGTTGAGCATGAACGTTTTGATTTTGTTTCAGAACAGCACATTAGGCTTATTACAGACACCCTATGGCATTCGCAAGAAACTATGTGGTTATTAGGTTGATGCTAGTGCATGGAGTGCTTCAGTGACATTGCTCCGAAATGCGGTGTTTTACTGTTATAGGGCGAGAGCGGAAAAATGTGACATTACTTTTGTGGCTTAAATACCAGCAGGTGGAAATGGCTCGGCATGATGCAACCTGAGCGTGCTTTATCAACATTCCTAGATTCAACTCACATTCGAAGTGCCCACAATGCACTAAGAAAGGCTGAAAAGAGAAATTATGTGGGGCAGTGTACGAATCGCCCTAAATTTCAATTTTCTTTATGCTATTCATTAATGGCAACAGGAGCATTTCAACACCAGAAAATAGATGAAACTCATACCATCGTCAACACTTCAGTGCATATTTTCTACCGCCTATATATACAGCTATTTGGCGGTTCTGAAATGTCTTGAAGCTCTGGTAAAATGGCAAGCAAAATTAGTGGGCAAAGCAGGCACTGGTATGTCGTCATGTGCCACACTGCTGACCTGGATTTTGAAATTAAGCTTGATTGTTTCCACCATTTCTCAGTTTCGGCAGTGCATGCTACAGTCGGGTCAGATCAGTTTATTTCCTTAAAAGCCCCTTTGTCAGCGGTGTTACATACGGGAGTCAGCGTAAGCCAACTCTTATTCAGAGTTTTTTCTTTGTCCCCGTAATGGGTAGCGCGAGCTCAGCGAGGCTTGTACTGTGATGTGAATAAGTTCTGATGTAATAAAAACAGGTCTCGGCCCAATATTTCTTGCATTGTCTTCAATGTATTTTATTCTATAAGCGCCTCACATGTATTCTGAAACTGCGAGAATATAACTGAGGGGAAAAGTTTGGGTTTCTTATTCGTTATCTAAACAAGTAAAAATCTCGAGCAATATACGAAAAAGGACAACTTAAGCGACACATGCCAGCGCAATACAATGTGCCTCTTACCATGACTCCCTTATAAACAACGTTTCCTGCTTGTTTTTCTGTCTTTTTTTTTGGATGGATCAAGAAAACGTTTTTATTTTTCCAGTGATAAAGTCCTATTTCAGGACAGCTTTATTGCTTTTTTAAAAATTGATTGAAAAGAAATACGCTCGCCATGCTATCCCCCCAAAAAAGCTACAATCAATATTTGCGATTCAAATTGATAGCGAGATATCTTTGTGAGAGGATAGTGTAAAACATACAATTTTCACCCATAATAAAGCGTGGTGCAACTGGGGTTAGAAGTGGCCGCTTATCAGTGAGATTATGAGACTTCTCTTGTAAGCAAAATTTTTATTATCTAGAACAATGCACACAAATCGAATTGAGTAAAATGCCATGATCGTATTCAACCGCACTGCCGCTTCGTGGACAGAAAATTTCGATAATGCGCCTTAATATCCTGCGTTGCTTACAAAGCTGCGTAGAATTCAGTTTACTTACTGAGCGTTATCTTTTGCGAGAGTCATGAGAATGTGTCTGTGACCACAATTGGAGTGGTGTTATTGAAGGCATATCAACCCTTTCAGGCACCAGTTCTGTTACTTGAAAACTTACTTTCACCGCATTTCTTCCATCTTCAGAACCATAATATGCGTACAGCTGCAGAGCAGATTAAGACTTTTGAATTCTTTCGTGAGTTTTGTCATGTTCAGGGAATATGTACTCCATGCAAAAACGTAGCATAGGAACGTCAGATATGAGAACATCAACCATTTCATGCCTAGCAGGCTTGAAAATCACCTATCCAACCACTTGTTAATTATGACCAGAGCAGCAGATTGCTAAAAGCAATTAAAGAATTGACCCTCCTATATACAACAACGTATTCACGACGAGCAAAAATACGCGACCATCTGCCTTCCCACTCGTTTTACTAAAACGTTGTGCAGATGTTTTTGCACAGGTTTCGCAAACGTTTTGCAAAGATTTCAAGAAGGATTCGTTGCAGAAAATGCAAGAAATTTTATCTGCGATGGCCAATAATAAGCGCCTATGCAAAGGTATTTCATAGAAGTAGTCACGCGAATTAGTTCTCGAATGACGAACAGCTCTCAAGTGGAGGACGATTTGCTTGCTCAGGTTTTATTGAGGGTCATTGAGAAGCACCTATAGGGGCGTTGCAGGCGTTGCACATCGATGTTGCGCGAGGTGAAACCGAAGGAAAACAGTCGACGTTAGTCACTGTCCAAAGAAATGAGTACGTAGATTTGCCTTGACGTTTGTTGTCCCTTCAGGTCCGACCAGTGCATGCAGCATGGTACGGTACACGCGTAGCTGGTCCACAGAAACACTAATGTGTGTTAGCACAACGCGCGTGCCAGCAGCGGAAGCCGCAACGTTGTCCTGGCTCGGGTAGGGCCTATCGTGCAGTGCGTGACGGTGCGTCCACTATGATTCTTCGCTGTTGCTGCTGACGTTCTATACATCTACTTGCGAGCCACGCCTGCGCTCCACAACTGTTCCAGCCACTGGCAGTGCCACCACCAGCGACGGCCGCGCATGCGCCTCTAGCGACTTCTAAATCGCTTTCTCAAATAAATAGCTCTCAAATATCAACGGAAAACAGGTTAGCTATATATATATATATATATATATATATATATATATATATATATATTAGGCGGGACCATGCTCACCCTCAATGGATCAGGCTAAATATTAAAACAAACGTTGTTTTTTATTCCTAACAGCATCATTCAACATGCGGAAGCGTAGTCCTCATTAGGCAGTTGCAGAAGTTTTCTATTTCACCAATTTAAAACTACTTTGTCTTGTTTCGTACTCACACTGAATTCCTCTACCACGCAGCAAAAAAGCCTGCGTGCTCGTCGTTGGGAGGAACGTGCGAAGCAGTTTGCAGCGGTCGTATCAACAGAAATGCTAGCTGCCCTGGACTCAAGGCGTGTTGCATTTACATGATCTAGTGTGCATGTGCCGCTGTTGACCTCCGCACAGTACTCGAGTGCACCGAAGGCCAGCGACGGTGACATCTGCTGTGTCGTTCTTTTTCTCCGATTGGACAATACGAATAAACTATTGCAAATTCTATGAAGTTCGTTTGTAGATTTCGCATACAACTTTAAGTTGTGCACAGTCTAGCAATGAACTTGGCAAGCACTGCTACGCGAAGCAATGATCACTTTTCGTTTCTTGATATTCTATTGAAATCCTTGAGCTCTTTTGTGCGTGATGCTGTAGCATATTTAAATACGTGTAACCAATTTTAAATGAATTCAGACCTTTCATCTTCTTTGCCACTGCAACACAAACAGCCTTTTTATGGAGAGTTACCACAGATGTGAGTTTAATTTTCAATAGTCAGTCTCACATAGCAATACAGTACTTCATGTGTGAATGAGTAAATGCTTAATAATGATTGATGAGTTGTGGGGAAAAAAGTAATGCTGCAGTTAGAAAGAACCTATAAGTCATGATATGCTTCTTGCTCAACATGGTGCGCATGCGAAGTTAACTTTTGGTAAGAATCTGTAACTATGGTGCTTTGAAATCTTGGATTATAGGAGTGCTTTATTGAACAGTTGTACATTACGTCATTATTCATTGATGTTTGCCTTCGCGCAGATAAAATGAATGAACAGCGTTTTCGTAAAAGTACGTGGGGTGCCATTAATCGCGCACCAGTAAGATCAATTTTGCAGTTAGCCATTATTGCTGCAAACTAGGGAGCTAGGATTGCTATATATAATAATATATGGTAGTGTCGTACATGCAAAGAATCGCAATAGCATTTGCTAGGTGAAGAGACACCCCATCGACATACAAAGACTGCAACCTGGGGGTTTATTGACAATAATATTTTACTACGCGTGTGTAATTTTTGCGCTATATATTTCAAATGACTCTGGATATGTGCTAAAATTGTATCAGTAATTCTTTATCGACATAATTTGCATTCAAGGTTTTCATGATTTAAAGACTCAAACGCATTTGTAAAGAAGATAAAAAATCCTGCTAGTATACATCGGGAGTCTATTGGTTTACTAATGGAGTCAACTAGACTCAAATTGCAGTCATCGTACATTAGTTAATTTCTCAATGTTTAGTGAAAGGACAATAATTTCGAAAGCAGCTATTTGCTACGCCTTTACTTTGTCTTCATATAATACAGGACGGCGAACCATTTGAACATAGTGAAATTGCACAACGTCGAGTAGACAGACTTTCTCTTTCACATTTCGTTTGTTATGATGGTCATGACTAACAGCGCGGTATGATGAAGGCCAGTAAGGAAATAGGCCGCTAGACTTAATGCACAGTGAAGATATTTGTAGCGATGGAATATTAAAATTTCTGCTTGGTATTATTGTCACAAAGTACACCTATCATGAAATTGAACGCCAGAAGTATCAAATAAACCCGGTACCAATAATTTTGAAATGCGTTGACTTTTTGAAGTTGATGAGCTGCACCGCTTCAAATTAATGGTTTACTCGAGATGACAAAAAATGTTCAAAATGATTTTTCCTTTGACGCAAGGTGTGCGCACAAAATCCGCGCTTGCAGCTAAAGCCTGCACATGTTTGAGGGGCATAGAACACCAGCGTGATTATAGCAGCTGCAAGCAAAGCGTAGCACATTTGTTTTATTTGCAGACATGTGACAATCAAGCGCTATGGTTTCGAAGCGGAATAGTTACAATAAATTGAATGCAGAACGCGAAAGAAAGTTCGCAGAAGCCGCATACGCCGCCTAATTCCAAATGTATCAGCTGCTCGCTATGTTCTTGCCTCTTCCAATGACTCTGCATTCGGCACGGCTCTCAGCTAGAGACAGCTGAAGCGGCAGTGGTCGACCGCAAGTAAAGAAATCCAGTGCCAACAACTGCGGCAGCAATGAGGCCCAGGATGACGAACGGCAGTATCGCCCACGATGTAGCGGCGCCGGTACTGCTGCCCGATTCGCCAAGGCCGTCCGAATCTCCAGGTATGTGCTGCAGGAAAAAAATGATTGTGTTGTTTATTGACACACTATACCCTCAAACATTTTCAAAGAAATATGAATCCAGGATACCGGAGTGTAATCACTTAAATTGACTAATAGAAATGGATGCATACATGTGCCGATGTGGAGACTTGCTTCATCAGAAACATTGCAAACCGTAGTTTCGAACCTTTTATAACTGTTCCTTGAAGGTGTCGCGAAGACGCATGAAATTATTATTCAATACACACACACACGTTTACGGATCAGGATATACACGCCCAGTTGTTCATAGCTAGTACACCTATTCTTACATATCGGAAGTTTTATAAGGGGGCAAGTATATAGAAGGTACCTTGCGACTCGACAGTTTATTTAAAGCAACGATAGCAAAAACAATAAATATTATGGGATACAAATAGCTCCAGTGACATAAGAGAATAAATCAGAAAGCACAACAGGCTGTTTTTATGCTTCATGACCTCTAAATGTCAGTCAGTTCATTTACTTGCCGTTCTCGGTATAGCTTTTCCAATTAATATTGTCACTTTTATTGTTTACAGTTTTAGCATAAGTAAACACAATACCTTAGGTTTCTCGTGACTTTTTTCTGGATTCAAACAAAGGCGATATACAATGTCATTATATATTCGTCTCCCTAAATAACTGGTGCTCATGAAGTAAAAGAGCACACGTGCCTTCCCAAACAGGCTTACAGCCACAATGACAGGAATGCAGCAAAGGATGAGAATTCGGGAAACCTTCTGACGAACTGCGGTTCTCTGGAAGTGTGATGTTTAAATGTCGGTCACTCTTGTCTTCATATAGTTTTTCACATGTAGGTGGGAGAATCCTTCTCCAACGACAATGCATGAGAGAAATCGCAGTGTTTAATTTGACGGTCCATTTGTGCAATCATTATTTTCTGTTTAGGTGCCTTTGAACGAGCGAACAAGCACTACCAATCTTACCCATTGCCAGAAAGATAATGTCCATTATGTTTTTTTTTTATTCTGGCATTATTTTTTGACACAATGAGACACGCCATGAGTGGATCGCGACCATTCTACGGCCCTTCTCGCCCCGTTGCATTTATACCTGTGTGCCACCGGTTCTTATAATAGTTCGCTCAATTTTGGATAGGTCGCGTCGGTGTAGAAAGCATCAAACTGTGAAATGAGTGCGGAATTTCTAGGCGTGGGTATCAGACACGAAATCAGCATACAAAGCGATTCAAGGGAACCACGGGCTTTATAGTATTTTTATTAGCGTTCGCAAGAGCGTGGAGAAAGTACACAATACGCTCACGGGCAAAACAAAAAGACTGAGAAAATTCCCACGTAGTAAACGTAAAAAAATTCAAGGGCACTTAGGTACCCCTACGTGGATTAATGCGAAAGCATCGCGACCTCTTCCCGATGAGGACTCGTTTTACGAAAGGTAATGGTATTGTTTTCACGTTCCCTTATATCACTTCTCGCATCACGAGACTCGTTCGCGTACTTGCGTGGATGTTCAAAGGGGCTCGGCGTAGATATACTGACTGAGATGTCGAAGTCGAATGGTTCGTCCATCGGAGCGCACGATAGAACTCATCGAAATCACCGCACTGACTGGCATTGGGCCCGTGCCGTAAGCGCGTTCACAGAGGGAGGGGCAATATGGGAACGCTGACACGATGAGCGGCATTGGAACCAGTTGTGGAAGAAGACGACGAACGCGCGAACAGTGGCACGAGCGCGTCTCTGTGGCCACGTGACTTTTGTATCTTGCGTGTAGTCGAAGTGTTTTCGCTCAAAGACTTTGAATGTCGACTGAACGATGAGACATATAAGGCTTCCGCCTTAATAAATGCGCACGCATGCAAAATTGCAGAGTGAGTGGCCGGCAATGGCCTCAGACAAAATAAATATGTAACTGTCATGTCTTGTTTTTTACGAAAACATGACTGCAATATTGGTGTATTGTTAATGAAAATACCTTGTGACTGCCAACAATTCCTGATGTTAAAGTTTATTTAAAGCGTTTTGGACACGTCTTTGGTATATATATATATATATATATATATATATATATATATATACGCCTATTTGCGCAAAGGCAGAGATAGCTGCCGTTTGGCCCAAATTTGTAGCTTGTGATTTGAGTTAGACTTACGCACAGGCCATTGGCAGTATCACAGGTTGTTCCATCTGGGCATGCGCTGCAAACTGGCCCTTTCTTGTACATGGATGTACCAATAATGTTTCCACTGTAAGGGAACGAGTAAAATAGCGACAACAATGGTCACGAAGAGCTAACGATATCCACTATAGCGCAGCGCAGGACACCTGCGGTGTTAGTAATCCAGGCTCGGTATCCAAATTTTATAGTGAACCTTGTCATGCCTGGTTACGTCTAGTTGACAAGACATTATGGGCATGTGATGTGGTACAATCAGCGTCTGCCGAAATTTATCGCTACGAACTGACCGCGTTTCTCAGAAAGACCATCAATTCTTGGCTAACAAGCCTATGCGGCTGCCAAGTGAAATCACCACATAAAATGGTAAGTTATGGTGAGAAGAATCATTCTATTCATAGTTGATTCCGAGAGTAATGATCTGTCGCTTATTTTATTCTAAGAAATTCTATCCTACGAGGACCCGCATAATCTTTTTATAATGTTCTTGTAAAACAATCTGCCAAACATTTTGTTCGCATTTCTGAAAGTGGTCCATGCTATTATTAGGATTGCCGCATTTTATTTTCGAAGACCAAAGAATAGCACGACACCTTATACCCTCAACTCAGCAATAGACACTTTGGACTAACTGCATACGTTATACTGTAAAGGAATAAGAGAAAGCTGTCACCAGTAATAACGATGGGCTTCATTAGCAAACCCAATGGAACGGCATACGGACATGCGAATCAAAACAAGGTTTCCATTCCGTTTTTGATGTATGTCACCTAGCTCTTAATCACACAAATAAATGCCCTCAGGAAGTAATAACGTGCGTGCTCTTCAACAGTTTCGGCCACCTCCTAATTGCTATTCAAAAATTGTATTGCAGATTCTCACCACATAAATGGCTGGTAAAAATAACGCATACTTAAGTCAGGTATTCAGCAATAAAATAAAATGAGATTTTCACAAAAATGATGATTTGAAAATGATACAGTGCTCAACAAGCCAACAATTTTATTCAATAAGCCTGGAACTAGTACGTAGTTTCAGCATGGAGTATTAGCTGTTTGCGGAGACTCATACGCAAAAAGTCGCACTGGACCAACAATACGTGTGTTCTAGACGCCCACAGTTAAGTACTGTGGCTCTGCTTTGCACAGTAAAAAACAAGAACACCTTCTTTCAAGTGGTTACGACTATTGCATGGTCTAGCATTGTCACAACGACGTATCTAATAACCAGAGACAAAACAGCTTAAAATGTAGTTGCTTTTAATAGGATCATTTTCATAGAAGCAATACGCAACACTTTATTTTATTGCACAAAACTACTAATACTAAGGGCGAATACGGCTGGAAACGCGCTCCTTCAGCGCCATAATATTTTAACTATCTATGAAAGCCGTGAAAAGCGGGCTTAATTGAAACTGCAAACATTGGCCTGTGATCGTAACTGGCTAAGTTTTCTATCGTGTCCTGCGCATGCTCATTTGGGGCCCGCTATTTTATATTGTACGAGAGGACCGCGCGTCCGCTTTAACGTATTTCAAAAGCAACTTTATCCGTATATGTAAAGCCATTGCAGCGAAGGTTACAATGAAAAGTGTAGGTTGTCATAAAGTACATTTTTAACGGAAGTGCAAGCATGAATATTAAGCAGCATGACAACTTGATTTCGTCTAATTCATGAAATGTACTCCTTGTGATGTTTACTTAAGGCGCGAAACGAGATTGAGCTAATTGCTTGTCGAGTGGAGCTCGGCAAGTTTATTGCGTTAAGAATTATACACACACTCGGGCTGCCTTTTAGAGTCACCGCTGTCACTGCGCTGTCCTGTGTGCAATGGTTTAAGTGCAGTCGACAGTTCTAGCAATTAGAGATGCGAGAAGAAGAATAAGAAATTAACAGTAGAATGCTGCACTTACAACTGTCCCCTCGACCCAGCGCCTGGGCTTTCTGTGAGCATGACAGTGTTAAGAATAGGAATGGCGCTTGATTCGGCTATCATTTAGGCTACGCGGCGCAGCTCCTAACGGCTTGCTGGAAGTCATGTAGTCTTCCCAGGGTCCAAGGGCGTGCAGGAGTAGAGAAGGTTCATGGGTTGCGCTGTGTTACTGCGCACCGTTGGAGGTCACGTTAGATTCGGGATTTCTGAGGCGCCACGAAGTTTACATAGTGTGAAGAGCATCTGGCGCTCTGCCGGCGCTCCCCACCATGGAAGCTTTGTGAGTGGCAAGTGCTCGAGGTGATCACGTGAGCTCAGTTGCGTGCTTTCTTGAGTGTGCAGCACCACTCTTGTAAAACTAGCAAACGAATCTGTACTGCTTTTATACGCCCCTAAACATACAAGCCATACCTGCTGTAATGATTTCATACTTTGATATTGCTGATAGTGCTTCGACTTTCGGCGAAAGAGCATCTTGTGCTAGTGAATCGCTTGCAGAGCAAATAACAAAGCAAATGCGCAATTTCAAAACTGTTGAATATACTCAAAACTATCGCCGTCCTTGGGTACGAGTTAACTGATGTGTTCGCAGAGAGCAAATGGTGGTTGTAAAAGAGCAGGTATTGTAAGTGCTCTTTGAAATAATCCTGTAGTTCAAAACGACCTTCATGTGCTTCGAACTTCCCATCACGCTTGACAAAGGAGATTCATGCTGCAATATTTCTCTCTTGGCATGACTTCAGTTACCAAGAGTAATTTAACTTGACCTGCTGATTAGTGGCCTGACCTACGTTACCTGCTGTGTATTTTCATAATCCACAGTATAAAATATATAAAGACTCAAAAACGAATAATTTTTTTATCACCGACAACGCGAAGTATGGCACGCTGATAGCTGGTGAAATACAATCCCCAGTAAGCCTTAGACTATTCCGTGCGGTTTTTGTCGTAATGAACATTCTCAGGTCCGAGTTCGAAATATCTCTTCGAGAAGCAAAAGAAGTGTGAGTTACATTCGTTTGTGACACTTCCCGGTAGTGAACTGGAAAGAGTCAGCTTTTGTTCGTCATCTCACCTACCCGGAATTAGCAACTTTTCTCTACTAAAGCAACCCGTACAATTCTTACTGGTGTATTCATTTAGCTTTTCTAAAATCTACATTTGGGCTACTCAAGTATTACGCCACACGTTAATCTTGGGGAAATAACAAGACGACGTCAATGCTATCCACTAATAACGAGAAGCCGGGCGCAAGAAGAAGACGCATGATGACAAAGCAGACACGGTGAATCATTTGCACTACGTGTAGCAGAAAAAAAAAACACCACGTATCCACGAAGTGAATGATGATGAGTGGGCGAAGCACCAGGGGATCATTCGGTTAACCGTGAACCCCCCGACGCCGGCAAGCGGTCCCAGAGGCGGCGAGAGCGCAGGAAGTGGCGGCAAAACGCCGGAAGCGTTCTCTACGAAAAGTTGGCGGCGCCGATGCTCGGTTGAAGCGCGAGCTTGGCGAGCCCTCAGCTCCGGGTCCGCTTGCCGGCGTTGCCGTTTTGCTGCAGCTTCCCGCGCCCTAGAATCCGGGTCCGCTTGTTGTCTGCGTCGCCGTGCTGCAGCAGCTTTGCAAGCCCTTGACTCCGCTTGCAGTTGAGCCGCCTCTTTCTCGCCTTTTAATCCATAGCGGGCGCGCCGTTATCAGAAGCGACCGTTATCATCCATGGCTGAAGAGAGAAAGCGCGCGCCCGGAACGAACGCCCTTGTGCACCGCAGCGCCCCTAGCGGACTCCATGCAAATCACAGCTACGGACGACGACGACGAGGGGGGGACAAGGCTCGGCCCTAAGCTGCTTCGCCCCTAATACTTAATTGAGGACCGCTTCCACATCTGGGAAGGCGATTGTGCTGGAACACAAAGAGGTGTGGATGTCAGCTCTATCCAGCTAGTACACAGTTATTGAGCGGAAATTAGCCCAACACCCCCTAGACATTTTAATGCCTCCATATTGCTTCCATAAAAGCTTATTACGCTAACATTAGTTATGTGAGGACATATTTCTTCGTATGTCCGTGCGTTTCTTTCCTATGTAAATACGTGTTTGCAAGTGATTGGGAAACAACAACGTAACAGGAACCAAGTCTGTTACATGTGTGCATATTTTTTTGTCTTGAAGGTAGATTGTTAATAAGTGATTGTGAACCAATAAATAATGAAAATGGTTAAACTAGCACGATCGAACCACACTGCACGGAAAGAATACATTGACAACAGGAGCACTAACATACGGGAGCGAAGGGTTTCCTAGTAGTGTCAGTCGTAGGTTAGCATACGTGTTGTGCGTGTTTTCTTTCCGTACTGTAGGTTTCGCGCTAGTTTAATCATTCTAACGATGTACCAGCTAGCTCAAATATGTACACTTCTGTAATAAGCGAGTGTGTGTGATAGGTCACATGATCAACTACCTAACCTATTCTTTATAAACAAACATTAAATTTTCTTTTCTTGCGGTTATTCTAATCTATGCTTGACAGTAACTTTCTTCAGTACATGCGTGTGCGACCATACTTGATGCTCTTCCTATACAAAGTCTGCTTTGCGTTTTATTTTCAGCTTTTAAAGTTGTTGGCAAAAAAGAAAATGGTGTAGGATTTCTTATTCATAAGGACATAGCGAACAAAATAGATTTCTTCTGCAGCATAGCAGACATCGTACTAAAGCTAAATACGAGATATAAATTACAGGTAGTACAAGCCTACGTTTTAATCTGCAGTCGCGATGAAAAAATAGCACAGTCTGATGAAGATGTTGAATAAGCAATGAGAAAGGTACAAACAGTGTACTGTACTCATGGGCGACTTCAACGCAAATGTGGATAACAAGCAGGCTGAAGAACACGCAATTCGCAACTACAGCATCGGTCCTACGAATAGCAGAGGACAGCTGGTGGTAGAATTCGCGGAAATAAAACGACTCTGAATAATGAATATCTTCTTCAGGAAGCGCATTAACAGCTAGAAAGTGCACCTGGAAAAACCCTAATGTAGGAAGAAGAAATGAAATATGCTTCATGCTCTGTGCCCATTCCAGCATAGTGCAGGATTGTTTGGTAGGGTAAAGGGCAGTGATCATAGGTTAGTGAGGTCTAGCATTGCTCTCAATTTGAACAGAGAAAGAGAAAAATTTCCATAGAAGCACGCCAAGGTTGACGCGGTAAGGGAAAAAGCAGACGAATTCATGCTGTTGTTCGCTAACAAATATAACGCTTTAGAACCGGAAGATGAAGATAACATAGAGGTAATGAAGGAAGCTATAGCTAGGCTGATTTCAAAAGCAACAATTGAAGTGGGAGGTAAGGCATCCAGGCAAAGCTCTCCCAAGTAACACAGGACCTAATAAATAAACGTCAAAGCCATGAAAGTGCCCAACTCAAGAGAGCAGGAAGAATTCGCCGAACTGTCAAAGCTGCTCAACAAGAAGAAAGTAAGCGATGTTCCAAATTATAACGTCGGAGGCATTGCGGAAACAGTAAAAAATGGCCATAGTATAAAATCAGTGACATGAAAACTTGGCATAGGACAGGGCAAGATGCATACACTCAAAGAATGCCATCAGCAATTTTGATTGAACAGTAAAAGCAGCCGAATAATTTTATACTGACCTGCACAGTACCTGGAGCAGCCACGCAACCTTCATTGGAAGTTGTGATGAATACTGTACAGATGATCGTTTTATAACCAGCGATCAAGTTAGAAGAGCCTTGCGAGACATCTCCTGGGGACAAGCGGTAGGAGAAGACAGAATAGCAGGCTGATTTAATAAAATATGGAGGAGATATTATGCTTGAATAGCTTGTGGCCCTTTTTTGCGCCATGCCTCACGATTTCAAGTGAACCAGACAGCTGGAAGAATGCCAACACTATACTAATCCATAAGAAGGAACGAATTAAAGAATTGAACTATCGGCCCATTAGCTTGCTTTCAGTATTGTATAAAATATTGGCAAAGATCATTTTCAATACAATGAGGGCAACAGTTGACTTGAATTAACCAAGATAACAGGCCGACTTCAGGAAGGGATATTCTACAATGGATCACGTTCATGTCATCAAACAGGTAACTGATAAATCTGCGGAGTGCAATCAACACCTCTAGGTGACTTTCATAGATTATAAAAAGACATTTCATTGAGTTGAGATACCAGCAGTCATGAAGGCATTGATTAATCAAGGAGTACAGGAGGCATGCGTGAATATCTTGCGAAATATCTACAAAGATTCCACAGCGACGTAGCTTCTTCCCAAGGAAACTAGAAAAAGACCGATCAAGAAAGGGCATCCGGCAGAGGGACACAATCTCTCCAATGCTGTTCACTGCATGCTTAGACGAAGTATTCAAGCGATTAGACTGGGAAGTCTTAGGAGTGAGGATCAACAGCGACTACCTCAGCAACCTTCGGTTGCAGAAGACATTGTCCTGTTCAGAAACACCGGGGTCGCCTTACAACAAATGATTCAGGACGTTAACCGAGAAAGTATAAGGGGAGGGCTGCACATTATTATGCAAAAGACAAAGATAATGTTCCATAGCCTGACAAGGGACAATAATTCAGGATCGCCAGTCAGCCTCTAGAGTATGTACAGGTGTACGTTTATGCAGGTCAATTATTCACAGGGGACCCTTATCATGAGAAGGAAATTTACACGAGAATAAAAGTGGGTTGGAGTGCATAAGGCAGGCATTGCTAAATCCTGACTGTGAACTTACCACTGTCGGAGAAAATAACGGTGCACAATCATTGCATTCTACAGGTGCTAACATATGGGGCAGATGTTGGAGGTTAACAACGAAGCTAGAGATCAATTTGAGGACCGCGAAGAGCGATGGAATGAAAAATGCTAGGCATAAAGTTAACAGACAGGAAGAGAGCGGTGTAGATCAGAGAGCAAACACCGATAATTTAGTTACCATTAAGAGAAAAAAATGAGCTAGGCAGGCGATGTAATGCCTAGGGAAGACCACCAGTGGACCAATAGAGTTACCAAATTTGCGCCAAAGGAAGAAAAGCGCAGTCAAGGATGGCCGAAAATTAGGTGGAGTGATGAAATGAGGAAAGTTCCAGGCGCAAGTTGTAATCTGCTATAGCGCAAGGCATGGGTAATTGGAAATCGCTGGGATAGGCCTTCGTGCTGCAGTGGACATAAAAATATGCTGATGATGCCAGTGATGAAAATTTCTGAACAATTTTAATAGCAACTGTTGCAAAGATTCATTCCGTTCCTAAATACAGTATAGCCGCAACGTACAAAAAAATAAATGGTGCTCCACCGGTGGCAGCTACCTCTATCGGAACAGGTATGTGACGTCACGCGGGCAGTGCGGAGGCCTGAAGAGTCTAGGTGGTGTTAGTTAGTAAATCATAGTAGCTGCTGGCGCGTTCGCACTCTTCAATATCAGTATGCTCCGCAGCTCTAGCAATGGCACAGTAGCTGACATGAAAAATCTTGGACTGCGAATCTGTTGGTCGTAAGTTCTGATGCTTGCGATACACTGAGAGATACTTCTTTCTTTACAATGCTCTCGGAAAGATTTTTGGGACTCCAGCGGTAGCAATTGCGGACATCAAAACAACGAGAGAACTGAGCCCATACCAGCTATCGCTCTAAAAAAGAGCGATCAAAAGAGCCACAGCATAGTAATCAAGGGCCGCGTTTGCATATATCAGCTACGGGTAGCCAGAGCAGCTGGTTTAGCGACGGTAAAGTGGGCTAAGTGAACTGTTGTTACAGAGATTATGTTGTGCGTTCTACCGGACCTATATGTAAGCGCAGCTCGCATGAAATTAGCTAGCGAAGTATGTTCCGTATCGGGGCTTACTATTGCCCTGATTTATTTAGGATTAAGATCGCTAAATGACCATACCTGAGCATGCCTCATGATCCGTATTGCAAGCATTTGAGAAAATAAAACAATGGCTTAATCATACACTCCGAATTTCATGTATTGCTTAAATTAAAATAAATTACACAAATTGATCAAACAGAATGTTGCTTTGCAAGCGCTGCTTTTAACCACATTAGTAAGGAGTGATTTACTTTGGCGCTCTAAGCTTCTGGAGTTCTTTAATCTAGGGAATAAAGCTTAACCTTCAATTTCTTACATACACTGAACATGACAGCTTTACCCTCTAGCTCCGGCTACAATCACCTTTACCCGCCGTGGTTGCTTAGTGGCTATGGTGTTGCGCTGCTAAGCAACAGGTCGCGGCATCAAATCCCGGCCCCGGCGGTCGCATTTCGATGGCGGTGAAAGGTGCACGTTAAAGAAACCCAGGTGGCCAAAATAAATCCGGAGCCCCTGACAACGGCGCGCCTCATAATAAAATCGTGATTTTGGCACGTGAAACCCCATAATTTACTTATTCATTTAAACACCACTAGCTTTACCTGATCACCATCAGTGACATTTTGTTGCAGCAACTCTGGTTAACATCAAGTAGATTCAGAGTATAAGTCACGCTAAAAAATAATAATAGTTACTCTTCGTCAATACAAACAGTGATCGAGTCTATATGTTTTCCTATCAGCATGATCTCACCGCGCATAAATAACTATTCTGTTGTCGGCAATAATAACAGTCGTTCTCATTATTGTCTATGCTAAAACTAACACTCTTTCTGTCTAGTTCCTAGTTTGAGTTCATGACTGCATATGAATCTTTACAGGGAAACAAATTTTCTTCCCTTACATTAGAAGAAAGGGGCACTCAGCGTAAAGTGCTTGAAGCTTTGTTACGTCACATAACCATTCTTTAATAAACATATCATGCTTAGCCTCTGCCTACTTACGTTTTCCACTAGCTTGCCGGAGCAACGAGCGTCTAAAGATTCGTTATCTTGATTTGAACTGTTCAGTTATATACCACAGAAGTGACTGCTATCTTCGGTTGTGTTTACTTACTATTACTGTTACTATTGGGCTCTTAGATATTGACACAATCATTCCATTCTAGTTTTGATGCCTTTTCAAAAGCTTTATTGACAGTAAATATTTTCCGGAGCCCAAGCTGCAAATAAAGCTGCTTGAATTTCCGAAGAGAAAGTGAAGATTCAATAATTGCTACATTAAACATTTATCACAGCCTCCCGCAAATTGCAGCGTATCTGAACCAAAGTAAATACGCGAGTAAATATAGTGAAGAAATAACCTACCCTGGTGCATAGTTGCAGGCAAAGAGCTTTTTAAACGGCACGCTCGGTTCGGGGTCCTGGTGAAGCTTGTAGTGCGTGTAACCACAGCCTAGGTACCGTGTTTCTGCCCATGTGACCTGCAGTTACGGAATAACATTTAAAAACTAGTTTTTGTAGAGCCTATAGTGCTTGAGTATTGAAGTGACGTGCGTCGTGTGCGGTTCTGTTTTCTACTTCTGTCTCTAATCTGTTTCTATTCCATTTTGCTGCGAGCCCTCCAGGATTGGAGAAAAGTGTTACGGCCAACCCCCACTTCGCTAGCCTGCCCTTTTGGTGTTCTGTTTTAGCGGCATTTTTAACCTGCCATTTCCCGCCGCCGCGATTTTCGACCATTCGCCGCAAGCTAAACGCGGGGAAGAGAGCCAATCCCAGTCGCCGGGACGTATCTGGTTGTTTACTTTCACTGCGGTGGCTCGGACCCACCTAAACTAACTCCACTTCCGCGTATTCCTCAGCTTTTGTCAGCCGATTATATAAGAAAACCTGTCAAACTCGACAGTGCTATCTGCTTTCCAAACAAACAAAAGTGACTTCGTATAAATGAGGAGAGCGTTTGATTGGGCAGTTCAAGCAAAGCTGTGGGTCAGCGCCCTATGCTTGGGTCGGCGTTTGCATAAATTTGCCGTAGGGACGTTGGAATAAAATCAGGATAGAATAGTATACGTTACACTACTCCTGGTTTAATCAATTTTTGATGACAACAAAAAACCATTTGAAAGCGAGTATTCCCATTTCTCACAACATTTTCCGGGGGCTCACACCTTTGACAGTGATCAAATTACGACGAAAACATAGATACGGTGAAGCCTATCCTAGACGGCCTTTACAAAAAACGGTCTTTGTAATTATAGGACGCCTTGGGATGTACAGGTGCCCACAAAATAACTCGGAACGCCAGACCGGTGGCCGCTCGTCGGCGAAGCACAGCCGCGGAAAAATACAGCCTTGGTCTGCGCGTGCGTGGCATCCCTAGCAAGCGAACCTCGCTCCCTAGTGCATCTAGATAGCCGTTGCCTTGCGCCAAAAAAACTTGCGGTTGGTCCCTCTTAGCGCTGCGACAACACATCTGGGGGGGAGGGGGGGGGGGGGTTGTAGGCTACAGCGTGCTCACGGGCTATGCAACGTAATCTCTAAACGCACGCGCAATCCTTGTGGCGTATTCTCGTCGGAATCTGCATTCATTATAAGATAGTCATGCTTTCTGGATAGCTTACATGCATGGGATCCATGAGCGTTTATAGCTTTTAATTATACCTAACGTCTTGCATATCTGAATCAATGAAGAAACTATGAATTCATAGCTTATCTTTCATCTGGGCGAGCGCCATGGCCCGCCTATAATAGCACTGTATAGCGCCTTTTTCAACCGAATTATGGTGTTGCGCGATTTATTTTAGTCCTTGTGCAATTCTATTCCGAGCCACATTTACTACTCGATAATAAGAACAGCACTTTGACTTTGACAGAACACGACAGCTCCTTCAACAAGTATGACTGCGTGTAGTAATAAAAGCTTTAATTCACAATGACATCAGACGGCGTATTCCAACACGCCAATTTCATTCACAGGAATTAATTTTATGCATGTGGCACTATAATAAAGGTCTCTTCAATGCTTCGCAGTCACAATGAACATAGCATATATATTGTGCGCTATTTAGTTACGAAATGTGGCTGCTTCGTTGCAGTTTTAGTAGGGAGTACTCTAACATATGATCGCGTGTCTGCGTTGGTTGGCGCGAACATTCAATTTTTCGTTCAGTTTGGTGATACGTTGCTAATCAAGGGGGTGTTCAGCTGTGTAAGTTGAATGTTTAACAAAAAAAAAAACGTTCATTCGGGTCTTATATCGATTGCTAAGATGACTTTGACGGCGAAAGCTTTAATGTGTTGACGTCACTTCATTTGCGATTGTTTCCTTATGTAGGTTAATTAATTTAATAACTACTATTTGGTCGTAATTCAATTTATTGTTTTCTTACTTGATCTTACGGAGTCTTTAATTGCTCCTAATTAGTAGGTAACTGCTCTTTTAAACTCTTAATTAGTCTTAATTTGGCGTGACTAGTCTTAACATGGAGCCTCGAGTTGATCCTAAGTAGTTTCTATTACTGTTCGCAGCCCTTAACTACTTTTAAATAATCGTAATTATTCTCAGTTGTATTCTCAGGTGTCGTATGATGTCCGCGTATTGTTCTTGTTAGTTACCCTAACTACTTTTAATTAGTCATTGGTACTCATGAATTACTCTTAATTACTTTTAGCGACTTGGTGCTAAATTCACTTTTACATGCTTTATTGAACGGTAGAGGGGTAGTATGCCGCTTTCTGATTTTGGCTACCGCAAGTGTTGTCCACGATGGTCACATTACGCGACTAATGAGCCAGTTAAGCGTTTCGCTTTAAAAGGCGCCGATGCCCAGTAGCGCGCACGCACAGCAAAGCTTATGCTCCATCGCGTGCACAGGCGCGCACACAGCGTTTTAGAGACCGCATCCGCACAGCCCGCCTGTGACAAAGCCAAAAGTCACCCAACGATTTTTCTTTGGAGCAAGCCAACACCTATTTAGATGCACTGGGGAGCGAGCCGAGCTTGTTAGGGAGACCGCGCATGCGCAGACCCTGGCACTACTTTTTCACCGGCGCGCTCCGCCGGCGAAAGGCCACCGGTCCGGCGTTCCGAGTTATTTCGTGGGCACCTGTACGAGTGACACTAAGCGCTGAAATGCTTCACCATTAGTGATTACAAAGGCATCACTAACAATTTCGGAGCAATGTACGTACAGGTGCCAGTCACAGGTGCGATCGCGTCAAACAGGGGGAAAGAAAGTTGTTTTATGTTGTTGGCAACTTTTCGAGAGCAGATAGGAAATATTCCGAAACGTTAGAACCACTTCATTTTCTGCGGTTTTCCAAGGGAATCAGGCTGACGTGTGGAATAGTATCTCCCGGAAATGCCTGCATTCTGCAAACAGGACACCGCCCTAACGTTATGTAGTCTAATCCAATGAAGAGTTGTTGGCAAATTGTGAAATTTCATATTTTGCCGCTCTCCTGCGTGCGTTGCGGAAGCAAGGAAAGTGGACGCCTCTTTCCGTGTGGAAAGCTTTCCCATTGACGGCACGACACTCCTAAGAATTATAACGCTTGAGAATGTCTCAAACGTAGGCCATGAGGTGGTCGCGGGACCCCGTACCAGTCACATCGATCAAAAGTGCAAGACAAGGGCGACAAAAGCGTCGCTGCGCGGACAGCGTAGGGAAGAAGTATGCCATTTATGACTAAAGCAGAGCTTCAGTTATATGTCTTGTTGCTCTCATTGGTCGTTTTCTGCCCTTGTTCTCCGTACAACCCTGGCAAGCGTGTCGGTTACTACGAGACGGTATTCATGTGGCACCTTGTACTTCCAATAAACGTTACTGTTGTTTGTAAAAGTGTTATGTTGTGTTTGGTGCTTGCCCTTGCACCGCTGGAGCCGAGCCATCCAGGGTGAGTTCTACGGAGTTGACCGTCCAGCCTAAGCCTTTACGTGAAACAAAAGATATGGCGGGAACCCATTTCACCAAGTTCGATGTGCTGGATAACGTTCGATGTGAATTGTCAATTGAAATAAACTGTGTTTGCACTTATTGCTTTCTATGACTCTTGTTCGCAAATTTTAAATTTTTTGCGTCATGATTTGGGCAGTTGCGAATGTTGTTATTTTAGTTGTAAGAAATCCCGAATTAGCAATTTTGGACGCCCCAACAATATATAAAAGGTGTGACAGGACCCATAATACAATTGCTTTAAGCAGCTATGTCAACAAAGTGAGAGAGAGAATACTATTGTCGAGATTGCCTCCTCAAGGGCAATGATTGTTTTTCTTTTCGATTTTATGAATGGTTTTGAGAGCCAGTCTTCCATTCACGATGTCCTCAACTCGGTCTCTGCTCCTTCACAGAATAATAGTCCATGTCACTTAGCGGGGTATGTTTCGGGGATATTAAGCGTGCCTCCAAAAACATGCTACTATATGGGATCCCAGATACGTTTTAATATTTAGGTGATCGCATGCCACCGAATTATTTGATTGCCACTGATCTCAGATTGCATATGAGCTCCCTGACATGGTGAGAATCAGCGTAATGCAGACACCATCCACGGGCATTCAGAGCTGCCCGCCCCTAAATGTCTGCGCGACTACAATGCAGCGTGACAACTGTAGCCATGTATCTGCGGCATCATAAACTCGAACTGCCAATGGCAAAATGTGCCGCGATCTCATTTACGCGAAATGAATTGCACCGTCTCCAATTATTCCTACCGCAGCAAGAATAATTTGTTCTAACAAATTGTTGTAACATATCAGAGACTCCTTGGTGTAGCTATAGTGGCCTATCGTAGTATAAACGCATTACCGCGTCGAGGTTAAAGCTAAACCCGGTTACTTCACAGTATTTCCCATTATTTCAGGAACTATAGATGGATTCTATTGGAATGTTGTCTACTGTGATTACACCAAACAGTACTCGTTGTCTATATACAGTGCACCATGCCGATGCTCTCAAGTATGCAACCTAACTGTCGGAGCAGGCTGGAGAACATTCAAGGTCAACATTTGCACCCATCAACCAATGGACCTAGCTTGAGTTTCTCCTACCTGTTTATGTATATGCTGTGAGCCTCTATGAGTGATACCTCAGTTTGTTGAACTCACACACGCACTAAGCCTTGTGATCACTCCCTACCACCCTCGTTGGCTACATGTTTTCACGGACTGTAAAATAATTCCACTTTCAAGATAATCTCCCGACAATATTCCCAGAACACTTCCGTAGCTTATGCCTGGAACTCGACGCATACTTCAGGTCCCCTTGGCCTTCAGCAACTTACCCTGTCTCACATTTCACAGTGCAATACAGTACAGCAAACGTCTATACCAATGAATCAGCCACGCCATCTGGCTTTACAGCGGCTTCCGTCATACCGAAGCTCATCCTCGCTGAAAGATTTACACTGACCATAGGCCACTGTCCACTGAAGCAGAATATTTCGCTGGCCGTGAGCCGGTTTGTTTTTGTTCCGGATAGCTACCTCACATGCTTATGGTATTCTGCGATACCAGCCAGCTCTGCAAGCAATGCAATGCGTCGTGAAGTGACGCACGTATTATATCGGAACTCTGGGAAATTACAAAGCTCCTCCTTCTTTGGCCACAAAAATGGCCAGAAAATCACATTTCAATCATCGGCTGCATTTTCTGGTTGAGAATCACCAGGCCGAGGCTGAAAGAAAAATAGACTTCAACAATGCTTGTAAATGACGTACTTTCTCGCGAGCTGGCACAAACGTCCTTCTTAGTTGCGTCATACACAATTGTACCTTTCAGCACAGGACCGAAACAGGTCAACACGAGAAGCGTTTGCGTCGGTGGGACTGACGAAACAAGTATTGTGCACCAAAGTGCCTTTGAAGCCAAGTTCATCAAGCGCTAAAGGCAGCACACTGGTTGCAGTGACACTGGTCGATTTGTGAACACTGTCACGTGTCGCAAACTTCTGCACACTTGTTTAGTATCGGTCCTATATCAGCGCTAGGACGGCGGCAACTGGTCTCTTCTATCCCACTGTTGTAGCAGAGCCATATTTTATGACACTGTTAAGTCCGTGGCCGGTTCAAAAAAAATAAAAAAGCACAGCCATGGTTATAACGCACATCCACCATTATTTACATGCAATTGGACTACAGCCATGACTTTAGAGATACCACAACTATTCGGCATGACTCGCCTCTGCTTAATGTACTACCCCTGTCCCCAGTGCAGAGTAGCAGGCCAGAGCCCTCTATATGTCATGCCGACCCTTCCGCCTTCCTGTCAATTAATTCCACTCATTCTATAATTAATGATTTGACAATATTTCATGTAACCGTGTTTTATTTCATTCGGCTGGCTAGTTGCCGAGCTAAATTATTTAGAGAATAACATTTTGTTAGAAAAGAAAGCGTCAGGTAGAAATCCTTCAGCTGTGCATTCAATCAAGCGAACATTTCTTTATTCGAACGCTCGCGGACTGTGGCCGCCACTGCTTGTAGAATAGAATCGGCGGGGTCACACTGTACAACGTCGTTGTTCGGTCTACTGTGCAGGATATTTGAACAACATACCATAAGAATTGGACACAGACGAACACATGTGTTCGTTCATGTCTTGTTTTATGGTTACTGTAAAAATTCCAGCGCAGTAAACTGAAAGATGTACCAGTGAGCTCCACTCGAAGACTTATGCTACGGTGCGAAATGTTCATCATAAACAGCTCTTATCATTACACATTTTCTAGCAATTCAGCTGACTCGCCAGGAAAGAAAAAAACCTACCTGCGTAAAATGAGTAACCACACGCCCAAAGCCGAGGCGGAAGGGATCAGCGTTGCTCGGAGTGAAGTCCTTGTATTCGTCGAACCAATCCTTCACACGACCGGCGCTGTCCACAACTGGAGTGTCCGTCGACTCGTAATTCCAGGCGATGTTCTGACCCACTTTGGGAAAGTTTGCTGCGTTGGTCGCACATAGAACGCAGGTATTTCAAAAAAGGCGTGCACTAGCAATAACTGTGCGCACAAAAGCGGGCACGTAATGAAACACAAGGTTCGTTTAGCCAACTTACAGATTGCCACTGTGATTGCTTTATATAAAGGCTGTTCGATAACGTAAAAAAAATGTGGTTGATCCCTCTTATATAGGAATCGGTATAGAACACGAAAGTGAAACGTGTCTTCACAGAAGTAGTGTAATGTTTATTGCACATTGATATATAATGTCTATTGGTGTTTTGTGGCTAAAGCGCCCTTAGGCGTTGATGCACCCACGCTGACGCCTGGTGGCACGTCTCCTCCATCACGACTACCAACGTCGATGACCATGAGCAACCGTCGTGCATATGGAAGCTGCACTACGCTGCACACGCTAGCACAACGCGAAAGACGAAGCACGTAACTGACACACTAATACAACGCGCAAGACAAAGCATGTAACTGAATCGTCACCGAGTCAAATCAGCGCGTACAGCGCGTCGTAATTGCAGCCTCCGCGATCAACTTCAGAAACATTTTCAGAGCTAATTGCGGAGGCCACGCTCCGCTGTGCTGAGTACGGTGAACGCCACCTGGCGTTGGTAGTGCTTCTTGATGCCAGCGTCCCTTCGAATGCTGGCATCGAGGCGTCGTAGTGCTGAGACCACCGAAGCGTTCACTGTCGGTGCGCGTTAGTGTCATAATGCAGTACTTCTCTTTTCTGCTCGTAGGCGGCGGCACCGCCCCGAGCAAGAGCGCGGGTACACGGAGGAGTGTTAGATATATAAGGCGCGTCTGTGTAGCTCTCTGCAAATGCGTTTGTGGCGCAATGGGTTAAACGCTCGGCGATCTATCGTCGCAGACCGAGAGGTTGTGGGTTCGATTTCCAGATTTTGCATGTTTGTGGAACTTTTTCTTCTGGTTTCTTTCTTTGTATTATGTTCGTGTACATTGTAAGCTGACGTATTTCCGTGACGGAAATACGTCAGTGAAGTCTTGGTGGACCCCGGCATAAAACACTTTCGTGTTAAAATGGTCAAAATATCAGGTTATTACCAATATATCTAAGAGAGAAGACACAATTGCTGAGCTATTGA
Organism: Dermacentor silvarum; assembly: GCF_013339745.2. Classification (NCBI taxonomy): domain Eukaryota; kingdom Metazoa; phylum Arthropoda; class Arachnida; order Ixodida; family Ixodidae; genus Dermacentor; species Dermacentor silvarum. The sequence continues at coordinate 163,344,477 of NC_051157.2, forward strand.
TCACTAAAGTTGATGCGCAATCACGAGGTGTAACGATCAATGTTATGCGAAGCTGTTTAACTATATTTTTTTTTCGCCGGCTTGATAGAATAATTGGGGGTTTTGCGAAGCGTCACCAGAAGAAGCAAATTTCTTCTGTAGGTCAAGCAGTTGTGCGTCTGCGCTTGTGTGTGACACGAGCGTGGCCGTCACGACAGCTGATTTTGGGTAGTGCGGCAAAGAAACGTTGTAGGCTGTTTTGTTACGCCTTTGGTCGATCTCGAAGGCTTTACGGTCTAACAGAGCGCCTCAAAGCGTTAGAAACTGTGCAGAATGAATGGCATGCTCTCACTTTTATAAGACACTCATTGCTATGCGTAGGAACGCCCAGTACGAAGTTTGTTACATTGCTAAGCTTGAAAAACTCGCTCGTTTTCTTCCCAAGTCTGTGGCAGAATGGAAAATGGACCATGCGCGCCTGACGTTCACCGCGTGCCAGACATCTGAAGGAATTTCACGCGTTGCCACAAGAGAAATATGCGTCCGATTATGACCTAATTTAACAAAAAAGAAAAGCAATCGTGGCCTAGTGGTTAGAGCATCCGGGCTGCTTTGTTGGGAGCCGAGGCTGGATTACTCCATCGGACAGCTGAATTCATTTTTAAAGGAACCTACATACTTTACAGGAACCTACCTTCATAACGCCGTGTACATGAGATGAGCAAAGGAACGCTTCGCATTAAATTAACATTAGTATTCTTTCTGTACAGCTGCAATTTTATTCGCCTTTCGTCGTTTTCTTTTTTTGCGCAGAGCACATGCCGTTGACAATACTTTGTTGTCAATGCCCTCCATGGTGCGAACTTTGGCTTGATCGTGATTTATATTAAACGTGGCAGAATACTGTTATTGCGCCCATATTGAAGCTTTGCGAGAGAGAAAGGAATAAACTTTCATTTTCTCAAACGGTAATCTCAGTCAGGACCCTGTTCACCCTAGGTGGCAGGATTCCTTATTCCAGGTACCCTCTGGTTTGAGCTGCCTCCTTGGCCCGAGCGACGAGACTGCGTTGGTCGTCCAGGTCGTCAGAGGAAAGCTTGGCCTCCGAAATTTCAGTGGTGGTTTTGATGTGCGTGGAGTTGGGGTGCTCTTCTTGTGCTTCCGTGGGGCGTCCTTGTTTGTAGTCGTCTTTGGAAGCTTGTGAGGTGGGGTCTCTGGAAGTGTCATGTAGTGGGCAATCCTGGACCAGACATACCGTCCAGGGTGTCAGGGACGTCGCAGTGGGGGCATGTGCACGAGCACTGCGTAGGATAGAGCCTGTGCATTGTTATTCCATGTACATAGGTGTCTGTAGGTAACGAAGAATGACTCCTTCCTCTTTGCTCAGGTTCCTGTGTGGTGTAGCGTACATTCTTTTGCTGAGTCGGTAGTGTTGCAGAAGCTTCGAGTATTTGAGGGCGATGTCATCAACGCTGGCGGCCGGCCTGGTTTGGGACGGCAGGAAAGCCCGGCTGGTATGCTCCCGGGTGCCAGCGTGTGGCGCCACATTTCCTGTCATGCCCTGATGACCTGGAATCCAGTTGATGTGGGTGTCGGAGAGCGGGCGCGTGCGATGTGATTTCGAAGTATCTTGAGTGCGGTTTCTGATATGCGTCTTTTTTGACAGTTGCGAGCTGCTGCTTGGCAGTCAATGAGGATTACTGTTACTTCAGAGCAAGTTATCGCAAGAGCGATTGCCGTTTCCTCTGCAGTCTCGGCGGCTCTTGCCCGGATGGTGATATCTGTGAGTTCTTTGCCTTGGGGAGCCGTGACGCTTAGGGCAAATGCGTTTAGTTTATTATTACGGGCAGCATCGACGTACCTCGTATCAGGGTCTCTCGCGTGTTTCTTACTGAGTACGGAGATTTTGCTTTGCAGCCGTTGCTTATGGTAAGTCGGATGCATATTGCGTGGTATACGTGCAACGCTGATACACTCCAGTAGTATGGATGGGATTCTTGCTTTCGGGTCTGTTTCGGCCAGTAGCTTTCCCTGTAGTTTAGATGGCGCAAAACTGCAAGTCCGGTGGGTAAGAGCTCGAACCGCTCTAGTTGGCTGATTTGATAGCTCTCCAAGGCTGATAGCCTTGGAGAGCTATTCCCACGTACTCTGGACGCAGAGCTTCTCGGTTAAGGTCCTCAATCATTTGCTGTAATCCGTCCCCATTGTTGCTGAATAGGACAATGTCATCTGCAAACCGAAGGTTGCTCAGATATTCGCCGTTGATCCTCACTCATAAGCCTTCCCAGTCTAAGAGCTTGAATACTTGTAAGCATGCAGTGAACAGCATTGGAGAGATTGTGTCTCCTTGCCTGACCCCTTTCTTCATAGGTAACTTTCTACTTTACTTGTAGAGACCCAAATTTGCTGTGCAATCATTGTAGATATTTGCCAAGATATTGACGTAAGCCTCCTGTACTCCTTGATTACCCAATGCATCTATGACTGCTGGTATCTCTACTGAATCACATGCCTTTTCATAATCTATGAAAGCCATATAGACAGGTTGATTGTACTCCGCAGATTTATCATTTACCTGATTGATGACATGGATATGATCCATAGTAGAATATCCCTTCCTGTAGCAAGCCTGTTCTCTTGGTTGGCTGAAGTGAAGTGTTGCGCTGATTCTGTTGGAAATTACCTTGGTGAATATTTTATACAATACTAAAAGCAAGCTAATGGGTCTATAATTCTTAAAAACTTTAACGTCTCCCTTCTTTTGGATGAGTATAATGTTGGCTTCTTCCAGCTTTCTGGCACACTTGAAGTCGTGATGCATTACGTATAAAGGGCCGAAAGCTTTTCAAGCATGATATCTCCTTCATCTCTGATTAAATTGATTGTTATTCCATCTTCTCCAGCAGCTGTCTCCTGCTCACGTCTTTCAAGGCCCATCTAACTTCATCGCTAGTTATAGAAGGAGCCTCTGTATCCTGTTCAAGACTATTTCGAATGAAAGTAGCTTGGCTGCTCTGGGAACTGTGCAGGTCAGTGTAGAATTCGAATTCTACCACTGCTTTTGCTATGTCATCGAAGTTTCTGATAATATTACTGTGCTTATCTTTCAGTGCATACATTTTGCCTTGTACTTTCTTCTTGCTAATCAGTTTTGACAGTTCAGCGAATTCTATCAGATCTCTTGAGCTTGACACTTTCATGCTTTGTCGTTTTTTTAGGTCCTTTGTTACTTAGGAGAGCTTACCAACTGTTAACCTTGGTGCCTTACCTCCCACTTCAATTGCTGCTTCTGATATGAGCCTAGTTAAGGTTTCATTGATTACCTCTAAGTTGTCTTCATCTTCGTGTTCTAAAGCTGCATAATTGTTTGCGAGAACCAGCCTGAATTGGTCTCCTTTTGCAATTGCTGCATCTAGGTTGGCGTGTTTCTTCTTTACTAATTTTATTCTTTCTCTTGTCAAAGTGAGAGAAATCCGAGACCTCACTAACGTATGGTAACTACACTTTACCCTTCCTAACACTTCTACATATATGCTGGGATCGGCAGAGAGTATGAAATCTATTTCATTGCTTGTTTCTCCATTAGGGCTTTTCCAGGTCCACTTCCTGTTGCTGCGCTTCCTGAAGAAGGTGTTCATTATTCGGAACCTCTTCCTTTCCGCGAAAAACGTTGGGGCGTAGGCTTGTACTACCTGTATTCTATAGCTCCTATTCAGCTTTATTACGACGACTGCTACCCTCTCAATAATGCTGTGCAATTCATCAATTTCGCCCGCTAGGTCCTTAGGAATTAGAAATCCTACTCCGAATTATCTCTTATCTGGAAGACCTCTGTAGCAGAGGACGTGGCCGTTGGTCAGCACTGTATAAGCCTCACCAGTTCTGCTAACCCCACTAAGGCCAATAATATCCAAGGCAATACCCGAGTATTCCTCAAATAGCCCTGCTAAGCTAGCCTCACTCGAGAGGGTGCGCGTGTCAAGTGTTGCTAGGTTCAGTTTCCAGTGGCCGCCTGTCCGGACCCAGAGATTCTCAGCACCCTCTGCCGCGTCGCAGATCTCACCGCCGCATTTGTCAGGTGCTCCGCAGCCGCTGGGGACTGAGGCCCATGGGCCATGGGTTTTGGCCGTGGGTTGTTGCCCAGTAGTAGGTACTTTAGTCCAGAGCGTGATGTTGTCGGCGTAAAGGGCATGGTATAGGTTCGGGATGGCGTTGAACGGTCTTGATAGTTTGATCATTGCGATGTTGAAAAGAAGGGGTGAAATAACTGCACCCTCTGGACTTCCTTTGTTGGGTAGCCTTTGTCGGTGTGTCAAAAGCTGCTGATGTAGGTATATATTCGGCCTCCGCAGCCTGTATCTTCGAGGTTGTGGAGGATAGTTCCGGGGCTCACGTTGTCGAATGCGCCCTTTACGCCGATTGCCAGGACTAATGATTGGCGTGTGTGATCAAGGGGGTCGAGCAGGTCTTCCTTGAGGAGTCTGTCCACGTCCTGCGTGGACAGATGCTGTCCGAATCCGAACATGGTAAGCGGAAAGCATCCGTTGTCCTCGAGGTATGGTGTTAACCGGTTGTGCGCCATGTTCTCGCGGAGTTTGCACTCGCATAATGTGAGGGAGATGAGATGGAGGTTTCCGGTGCGAAGGGGCTTTTTTGGGTTTGGGGATCATGGTGACCTCCGAATGCTTCCGGGCTGCTTGTAGGCCCTCTTTTCCAAGCAGCCGCTGTAGCAATGGAGCAGTGCTGTGGTGACCGATTGAGGGAGGTTGCGTAGGAGGTTATTAGTAATTCAGTGCTTGCCGGGACTGGTGTTTCTAGTGAGTTTGGCTAAGGCTGCGAGGAGCTCTGCTTGCATGAGGAGCTTGCGCTCGCAGAATGTGAGGGAGATGAGATGGATGTTTCCGGTGCGAAGGGGCTTTTTGGGGTTTGGGGATTATGGTGACCTCCGAATGCTTCCGGGTTGCTTGTAGGTCCCCCTTTCCCAGCAGCCGTTGTAGCACTGGGGCAGTGCTGTGATGACCGATTGAGGGAGGTTGCGTAGTGCCAGCCGCGACTTGTGTTTCTAATGAGTTTGGCTGGGGCTGCGTGGAGCTCTGCTTGCGTGAATGGTCGATCAAGATCTGCGTTTGGAGCGCCGTCGTATGCCTTGCCGCTCGCCGACGTAGTGGGCTTGTCGCTGCTTAGTTTCTGCTGAAGTTCTCGACGTAGATCGTGCTCCGATCGAGCGTGGTTGTGGATTTGTGTGCGTAGAAATTGCCTCTGTTGCGTTTTGCTGCGATCGGTAGCTAAGAGAGCGTGTAGGAGGTGCCAGGTTTCTTGGTGCTGAGTGTAGATTGTATGCTGTTACGAAAGGTGTGCCAATTTTGCCGGCTAAGTTGCTCCACGTAATCATGGGCCTGTCTAGTGAGAAGGGTGATTCATTGCTTAAGTTTTATATTGAGTTTCTGCCGTTTTCACCTCTTCAGGAGGCTTGTTTTGGCCTCGCCGATATGAAGGAGATGCGGGTCGATTATGGGGGTGTTGGTGCATGCTCAGGTGGATGTTCTTGGCGTGGTGTTCTGTGGTGATGAGAAGGTTCTTGAGCTAATGGTCGATGTCGTCTATTTGTATGTTGCCGCTGAGGTTGTCTCTGAAGTACTTCCAGTCTGTTAGTCAGGCAACTCCAGTCTTGGTCGGTTTCGGTTGTGGGTGATGTCAAGTTGGAGAATGCGGTCGTCGCTTCCGAGCGTCTCCGAGAGTTGGCTCCATTCGACGGGACGTTCACTGTGAAGGTTAGCTCCGGGTTTGTGTCACTGGAGACACTATTTCCAACTGTCGTGGCCTGTAGCATGTGGTCCCAGAGGGTCAGCCGGTGTTGTAGTGCGGTGTCGTGTACTCGCGCTACCTTCTTGGTGGTGTTTGGACAAGCCCATGCTGTATATGGGGAGTTGAAATATCCCATATAGACAACTTGATGGCCTTTCGTGCGTTTCCTGAGTTCACGGATAAAGTGGTTGAATTCCGGAAGTTGGTCACGAGGAGGGCTGTATATTTTTATAATTTTTTATTTCAAGAAACCACTAAAGGCCCTCACAACGAGGGTATTACATAGGGGGTGACAAAAATTGTATGGCAATCTAAAGAAGGAATAGGCAACAAGAATAAAATGTGGCAGCACAGCAACAATCAATGAACCATAATGAGAAAACGCAACATAATAAACAGCACACACACACACAAAAAAGAAAAATCAAACATCGCGGTAAATGGAACAGAACTAGGAGAAAAGCTACTTATCACATTCATTTTTTAGAAGTTCTTGAAATTTCGATGTGTTTATTTCAGTTGCGATTGTAACAGGCAGCTGGTTCCACTCAATAATGGTTTTGGGTATGAATGATTTCGCAAAAGATGAAGTGCGGCAAATGATGCGTTTGATCTTGAAAGGATGGTCACGGCGGGGAAAGAAGGCCGATCGTGATTGAAAGAAATCGTTATGAAGCAACGGATGATGGTAAATTTTTTGAAAAAGAGTTAAGCGAGCAAGTTTGCGACGATGGGAGAGGTTAACAAGACCAGCACGAGCTTTTAACGCCGTGACGCTAGTGAAACGTGAGTAATCTGAAAAAATCAAACGAGCAGCACGGTTTTGCAGGGATTCGATGTTATCTATGATATACTGGCAATAAAGAGGCTTTGCTGTGTTTTCCTGTCTGGTAAGATCTCCACTAGGGTGTGCTCGATGGGGATGTCTCTATTTCGTGATCTTGCGTTAGTTTTTTGGTTAGGACGGCCGTGCGCTAGGTTTGTGTAGAAGTGTTATCTTTGAAGCCGAAAATTTTGGGGGTTGCTTTGCTGTAGCGAAATGACTTTGGGGTGGTCCTGTTTGACGAGTTCTTGTAGGTTTGTACAGCGGGGCAGAAGGACCGACAGTTCCACGGCCAGATGCACAGTGGATTTTTGGGCGCTCTTTGTTGTGATCTTAGGTGTCGCCATCATTAGGCTCTTCAGTTTCACAGGCAGAATCACTGTTTGGTGAGATCTAGCGGGATGCTTTGTGACTGTTCGTGCGAGCCTTCTTTCTGCCCTGCTCGGTGGTGTTAAGAAGGCTGTCAAGGCAGGACTTGGTTACGTAATTATTTTTTTTGCGTGGACTATGAAATTGTTGACCTGGGCTTTTAGGCCAGTCACCTGGCTTGTGAGAATGGGGAATTGATTTGCGAGGCTGGTGACTTGGGTGGTAAGGGCCGCAATCTTCTCAACGATAGGCTTGGTGATGTTTTCGGTCATATCGAGAATGTTCTTTGTAAAGGTATCCTCGAAGGGCAGGAGGTGCTTCTGAACTCTAGCTTCGATCACGGTATCAACTGCCTCCGCAGTTATCGTTGTAGATGGTTGTTTGCTTCTATGTTCCTATTCTTTGCCACTTTGGAGTAGTCTGTCTATGAGGCTTTGTTTATTTAGCAGTTTGCTCTCGAGGGGTCTTCCGGCTACCGCTTCTGCTCATTCGACGCTGGCACTGCCGGAGCTGCCAGCTGGTTTGGCGTAATTCACGGATTTTCAGGAACGCGATCTTCATCGTGATCTTGACGTTGGTCTTCTACTTCTTGTAGTGCTACTGGTGGTGTTACTTGAGTTGGTGGCGTATCCATTGGCAGAGCCTAGTTCAGGGAAGTCGTCACAGCTGGAGTTCCATCGACTGGAGCGTTCTTGAATCATGTTTGCTATTTCTGTCTTACTTGGTAAGGTGGTGGGTTAGGCTTGAACATTTCTTTGTATTCTTTCCAGGTCGTTTCTTGTCCTTCTCCGCAAATCTTGCAGGTGGGTTAGCAGTCATAGTTTGAAGGTTGGTTTGTTTTGCTACATTTGTAACAGAAATTTGGGGTTGGTTTTGGGTAAACGTCTAGGTGATGGCCAAGGTTGCCACAGGTTCGGCAATATTTAACTGACTTGTGGTAGGGCTTGCAGTCGCCGCTCTGATAAATGCTGCTGCTGCTGCTGCTGCTGCTGCTGCTGCTGCTGCTGCTGCTGCTGCTGCTGCTGCTGCTGCTGCTGCTGCTGCTGCTGCTGCTGCTGCTGCTGCTGCTGCTGCTGCTGCAGCACAATGAAAATGCCCAGTTTATCTGCGTGCGCGAAGTCTCCGCGATGCATTGCGAACACGAGCGTGCTGCCCAACGACACAGTTCGTCACTTGTCACCGCTTGCCCATTGAAGGTGCCTCCGTGCGCATGTGCGCAGAATTTGAGTGCGTTGTTCACTCCAATGTGCTTGCCGATTGCCTCTGCTGCTGAGCTAACAGCGATCGCAGATGGATATCGTAACGACAGCGCAGCAATCGCATTTTGGTGGTGAGGGCTCTTGTGGTGCAGTTAGGAATTAGACTTCGAACACAGGAAGGTGTTGCAATTGTTAGTGCGCCGTGCTTGTGATGACAAAATGCCATTGCACTGGGTGTTTTGCGCTGACCGCTGACCGTGTTTGCTGCACTATATCACTGACAGAGCAGGCCATCTCAAATGACAGCTGCGATACGTTGTCGTTGGAAACACTACGCACTGCTCAAGATCGTCATCCACCACGGGCGCATCGACGCCTTGCAAGCAGCTACAGTGACGTGCGGATAAATATTTGCTGTGCGCTACGTAGCCACAAACGCAGGCAATGAACCGTGTTGTGGGGGTCATCACAGCCAAGAGACATATGCATAATGCTGCGAAAGTCGCTTTTTTTTTTATAGCTGCTGCTGAGTACTCACCGATGACAGTGCGTGCTGCGTGTTTTATTTCGCTGGTCAAGATGTTAATGCTGCTGCTCAGTTCTGCACCACGTGCTGCTGCGAAAAATGCTGCTGCTGCTGCTGCCCAACCGTGCTGCTGCTGCTGCTGCTGCTGCTGGGGCTGCTGGTGCTGCTGATTGACACGCTGAACTCGGGCCAAACTCGTACATCGCTGAAACCCCCCTCGAGTTAAACTCGGGAGCATGGCGGCTGGCAGCAGCTGCTGCTGCTGCATCGCTCCAGCTGCTGCAAGCTGCTATGCCATCTGCGACCCCTGCTCAGCTGCTGCTGCTGAGTTTCTGCTGCGTTTTTGCTGCTGCTGCTCCAAAACGCAGTGCTGCTGCTGCTGCTGCTGCGAGTTAGCTGAACGCTGCTGCTGCTGCTGCTGGAGACTGCTGTGCTGCGGCTGCATATTATGCTTTCCGAGCACAGACTGCTGCTGCTGCTGCTGCGCTGCTGCTGCTGCTGCTGCTGCTGCTGCTGCTGCTGCTGCTGCTGCTGCTGTGCTGCTGCTGCTGCTGCTGCTGCTGCTGCTGCTGCTGCTGCTGCTGCTGCTGCTGCTGATGATGATGATAATGATGATGATGATGATGATGATGATGATGATGATCTATGGTGTTTAATGGCGTAAGGGCCAGATATGACCAAAGAGCGCCAGGCCAGTGTTCATGAGTTGACAATGGAGCAATGAATTGCGAAAGGTAGATGTGACATGGCTGTAAAAGAGCCTAAAAACAATCGCTGTAAAACGCGTAAAATGTTTATGTAATAAAATTATGGCAATGGCTAATGAGGTTCACTATGATCACGAAAGAACAAATTGCAAGATAATGACGATAGGCGAAAATATATCACAGATAAATCTTTTTAAAAAGCACTACTGCCTTGACAGACCCTTTGAAAACGTTAGGGCCTGGAGGCGCGCGCTACGCAAAACTACTATCGCGGCGACATCCTCTGAAGAGAGGACGCGCTACGAAACTATTGGGCAAATAACATGCAGTACAACATCGCTCAGAAAATCCAGAACAGCTTTAGTGCTAAACAGAGGTTCGTCACCAAGAAACATAGCGGGGTGGAGAGAGAGACGGTACTGGTACGCTAGAGGGAAGTGTCTTTTTCTCTCTTTCAGCTTCCCTGCACTCCACGAGCACGTGTAGCACGGTAAGCCTCTCTCCACATCTACCACAGGTTGGCGGGTCATTTCCAGTTAAGAGAGAATTGTGGGTGCCATATGTATGTCCTATTCTCAGACGAGAGAATAGGACATTAGTTCTTCGTATTTTTGTAACAGATGCCACGGGCCAATCTGTGGCTTAACTAAGTGGAGCTTACTGTTCGTTTCGGCATCCCACAAGCGCTGCCAGTGACTTCGAAGTTTCTTTCTCAAGTAGGGCTTGAGATCTGTGGCAGGGATAGAAGCGGTAGGGTTAAGGGCTCGCGATGTAGTTGATGTGGCCATTTGATCAGCCAGAACATTGCCCTCTATGCCTCTATGGCCAGGCAACCAGCACAAAATAATATGCTCGTTAGACATGTATGCTTTGCACAGAGCAGAATACAGTTGAATGAGTACAGGGTTTTTGTGTCTATGTAGAGTCATGAGGGCTTTTACGACGCTTAGGGAGTCTGTAAATATTATCGATCTTTTGGGGTTTGATTTCCCTATACTCTTCACAGCCGATAAAAGTGCATAGGCCTCAGCCGTAAAAATGCTTGTTTCTGGGTGCAGTACATCTGACTCGGAGAACGACGGTCCGACTAGTGCATAAGACACCCCTGCATGTGATAAATTATGCTGTAGAGGACGTGTGGACCTTCAAAACAGATGACCGCCGCCGTAGACTGTCCGAGCTTGCGGGCGTTGAGGACTGTATATCACGCTGGCACTCGGATTCCATCCACTGGCTCCTTACTGTAAGCCCCAGGCCTGATACCGTAGAAAACACCTTTGCTAACATCTTCGCGAGTTGGCTTTTACGTTGTAATTATTTCCTCCAAGCTGTATGTTGATGATGTTGGCTAAGTTTTGAGCGTAGTTCTTTTTGGCTCTCCTTGCAATACTGATCGTTTTCTTTATTTGGCATTTGTGCACGGACGTTGCCGCGGAACTTTCTTGCAGTATACTACTGGCTGTTCCGACTTCGTGAGTGATTGCGACGAGTGATCATTTGGCGAGTTCAAAGCCAGCTTGTGGGCGGTAGATGATCTTGATGTCGTCCAAAGGTAGGGATGGCATTCTGGACTTCCGCGGCGGTGTCGGCATGGCTGGCTGTTGTGTGGATTGAGGGGGTGTGCCAGCTTTGATGCGCGTGATTTCTTTCTTGCATTTCCTTGCCCATGTCAGCTATTGGTCATCGAGGTGAATAGTTATGCCACTGTTTTACTATAGGTACAAGATTGCTTTCTACAGTAGTAAACTAACAAGCCGATCTCATTTCGCAACCCTAGAAGTGAATGGAGCCGAGCCACCAGGCTGGTCTAATAAGTAGTATCTGATAAAGTCAGGTTGTTCTGGAGTAAATAGTCTTATGAAAGCATGCGCGGGATAGCAGCGTTAGAGACCATGCGCTAGTGTCATCGCTTGTGAATTTTGCGCGCCATTATTGCAACACCTCGCGTATGACTGATAGGTTATTGCGAACTTTGTGCAACCGTATGGCATGATAATAAAGGCATTAAGGCCACGGTATAAAACTGTTGACTTCAACCCAAAATAATCTCGGCATGTTACAGAGTTTGGCATGCCAGAATACTATACTCCACCTTCCACAATTAGCGAAGCTGAATCACTCTTCTTCGGCTGAGACTGCATTAATGCGAGAGCATTATACGCTCCATTACGCAAACATCCGTCGGCGTCGGCGGGACCGAAAGATGGCACCAAAAATGGCCGACGGTGCAACAAGTAAAAACACGTCAAAAGTCCTCGCATTGACGTCAAATTTTGGTCTGGGTGGGAATATAAAACGGGCCTGTGTGGTGCAAGACAAGCCCGCTTCCCCGATATCAGGGCGACTCCACGGTTCTGGCTGACTAAGGATGTACCTAGTGCGTGCGTGATTGCACACGTCACATCGCAGTCATCTGGCTGACTGAAGGTGTGCCGTAGTGCGTGCGTCATTGGGCACATGAGGGCGCAACCAATGGGCAGGAGGTGGTGCCACGTCACGAGTGTATAAAATGAGTGAGTTTATAATGTGTCTCTGCCGAATTTTTTTATTCTTTTCAGCAACCTGTACTTTTTTAACTTTTTCGTGAATGTGCGATCCTACCCCGCACTCGAACGTTGCAAATTCCAAACGCTTTCTAGCTCATTTTTCGTCTTGTCGTGCAATTTCATTATCCCTTTAGATGATGGGTTAATGAGTTCTTGCCCAACTACCTTTATATATTTACATGATGCGAATGCGTGGTTTTTAAGTGCGTACATTGCGCGTAGAGTAGGTACGCGGAAGATCACATGTTGCCTGTAAAGGTCAACGTCTTATTGAAGATTTACCCAATTTCCATTCCAATTCATTGCCGCGTTCGTCCTCTTTTTTTCATTGAGGCCCATGTGGGCTAGGAAGCAGGAAACGCATTTTCTGGTGGTTATGTCCAGCCTCCTCCTCACTAACAAGACACCAATGCCTGTTCTTCACCCGTTATTTTGTTGTCACCTAAAGCGACATCAAGTTTGTTGACTTACCTGTCATTCGCTCCTCTTCTTTATCGTGATCGTTGCCGCACTGGTTCGTGAACGCCTGGGCCACATCAGCTAGCTCGTTGTCCCATTTCTGGAGTGAGAAATCGTAACGTTTATCTAGCGTTTGTAAGCTACTTCAATCCACTATGCTTGAATTGAGTTATGGGCTTTTACGTTCCAAAACCACGATCTGATTATGAGGCACGCCGTAGTGGGGGACTCCGGAAATTTGGACCACCTGGGGTTCTTTAACGTGCACCTAAATCTAAGTACACGGGTGTTTTCGCATTTCGCCCCCATCAAAATGCGGCCGCTGTGGCCGGGATTCGATCCCGCGACATCGTGCTCAGCAGCCCAACACCATAGCCACTGAGCAACCACGGCGGGTCCCACTCTGCTTGTATTCGTGCGATATTATACCTAAAATAATGTCAGAGGAGTTTACTGAAGTTGCAGAAATCTACAACAGGAAATATAAAAAAATAATCACACAATTATTTGATATCCACGGTTGTGGGGGAAAATACCGGTGATAACACAACATTACTAAGCCACACTCATTTTTAAAAGATAAAGTGCGTCTTCGTGGGGAGAAGTTCCTGCATCCAATCACTGCTGAACTCAAAAAAGCTTCATTGTTTTAGAAAGTCCTCATGTGTGTATGGCAGAAAGGCTCCATCACCTTTTCTTCAGCATATGCTTCTGTATCGAATTGCTGCAATCCTGGATGCACCTGTGTCGAGCACAAAAAAAAATTCTACTAGAACCATTATCGAAAGTGAATGATTGTGTGTATTCATTTATTTCTGATTGCTATTCAATGCAAACGCCTGTATGAATTATCCCTATACTACATATAAAGTAAGTACCCAACTCACACACTACGCCATAAGTTGTATTCCAGCGTGAAACGGCGCTTCGAATGAGGGCTTTGGCTCAGAAATACTTCTTATTGCTCATCATAGAAACATTATAAAAGTCCGAGCTAATGCATGTCCTAGTCCATGCGCAACACTCATTGATGAATACCAAGCGGTACATGTCGATAGCCGCTGGAAACCCGGGCAGTCGTCCTTGGGCAACCTGGGAACGGTAGTCGTTGTGGGCCTTGAGCACTTCGGCCTTCTCAGCCGCGCTGAGCCCCGTCGAGATGAAGGCGCAGTTTGGGTTGGGAGGCTTGCAGGCCGTGTGCACCAGACCACCCGGTAGGTTCTGGTACTCGGAACGGCAGGTAGAGGGGAGGGCATCGCCAGGCACCGCAGCAGCAAACAGGAACAGGGCGAGTAATAAGGCGTCGACAACATGTCCCATGACCACGGCGTTGTGCTTTTCCTTGGAGCCAGCGCCATTAAGAATGTATCTGTGGATAGATAGGTGAGAATTGGCTTAGGTATCATTAGAAAGCTACAGAAATGAGCACTGACCAACGCCATGAATCATGCAGTATATGAACGCCTCTGTATTCTTCAGTCAGAAAAGTTAAATTGTCTTAGCAAGTGTGATACTCTAAAGAAATGTATCATACAGAAAAGCGGGTGCGCTAACTAATTTTTAGCACTCACGCGTAAATGTCTGAAAGGCACCTATTCATAGATGCTTGCATCTCATTTATTGAAGTAGTAAATCTGGGAAACGTTTTATTGCGATAGCAATTATATGGACACTTCAACCGCATTTCTGCCGTCGCCGTGAGGTTCCGTATAAAGTCCAAGGGCGATAATATCGTCGCCGCGCACCGCGAGCGAAAGCTCGCGGGGGACGCGCGCTATCACGGAGAGCGAACGCACGGCGGAAAGCAAAAACGACCGTCGCGCGAAAGGCCGTAGGGGTATGGGAGGGAGGGAAGCGGGACGACGCTGTGCTCCGGCACGAAAGGCGTATCTTGCAACCGGACATAAGGGGAACTTGCCACTCAATCTCCCACGCGAAAGCAAGAAAGCGGGAAGGCAGCGCAGGAGGGAGGAGGGGCGCAGCTTCTACTCTGCCAACAACTGCGCTCGTACTTTGCCCGCGGCTGTGGTGGTCGCCCGCACCGTCTGTTATCTCCACATGGCTCTCACCTTTGTATGCGCTGTGCATTTGCCGCTCAGTTTCCGTTGAAGCGATAGACCGCACGAGCCTTCGCCTGCTGCGGTGGCTGCGCTTGCTGACAGCGTTTTGACAGTCGTTGTCTGCGGTCATTCAGTGTGATCTATTCATGTTTGCTTGTGCGCGCTGACACCACGCTTTTTAATTCACTTAGTAAGCGAATGTGTCCAAGTTTATGCAGCCGATAATACTACTATCCCTACTCCGAATAGCTGTCTACTAATTCGTTATCGTAATTGATGCTTCGCCTTTCGGGCGAAACTGCGACAGTTTTTTTTTTCGTCAGAATGTTCCGTACACCTCCATCCATGCAAACGTATCATAGTATGCCTTCATTAATTCACCGTTATTACACGTTTGCAAACATCGTGCCATGTCTTGGCATTTCTGCACAATGTGACATATGTCCAGTGACTGCTGCAATCATTTCCTCACTCAAGATAGGAGAACGGGACCACGGAACAAGATTACACTAGAGCCCGAATTACTTGCTAATTACATAAATTATGTGGCCGGATAATTTCTCGCTGATATACTGCCCGCTTAGCCTTTGTACTGTTCTCTTTTTCATTCTTTTGCGATATCAATTATATGGACAGTCTAGACGAATTTCTACCCTCACCGTCGTCGTCGCCGTGAGGTTCCGTACAATGTCCAAGGGCGATAACTGTCGCCGCTCGCCCTACGTTGTACGTGGGAGTGAAAGCGTGGCTCACTTTCGTCACTTTCGCGCGCGGTTGCGCAGACATATCTTGAGAGTGACCTGCGTTGGGGGCAGAGTCTATAGGTGCGTCGGTGCCCCCTAGCTTTGTGCGTGCTGTGTGTTCTCGGCGCACAGTTTGCGTTGAAGCAACAGACAAAAGTATGAAGGTCACTTCACTCGCTGCTGCTGCCGCGTTTCCTTACGTCAGCGTCTTGACAGCGAGTGTCCGCGGTCATCGAATGTGATGTGTTCATGTTTGGCTGTGCGCGCTGACGCTATGATTGTTAGTGCGCGCTGGTACTATGATCGTTAATTAACAAGCGAATGTTTACAAGTCGATATAGATGAAGTGCGTGCTGGTACTATGATTGTTAATTAACAAGCGAATCTTTACAAGTCGATATAGATGATAAAAGTACTATCCTTACGGTGTATGGCTCTCTGCTAATTTGCTATCGCAATCGGTGCTTCGCCTTTCAGGAGAAACTGCGACTTTTTAACACGAAAGTTTTTATGCCGGGTTTCACGAATGACTTCCTACAACGGATGCAACGTCAGCTAAGTCACCGCCATCTAGGAGCGGTGAAGCGAAGTACTGCATCATGACTCTCACGATTGCCAACAGGGAGCGCTTCGGTAGCTACAGCGCAGCGGAAGCTCGAACGCGGGGTAGCCATAGTATAAAAAACGATTTTCGTGCATAGAGTTTCATACAATAATTATACAGTAATTATAAAATAAATAAACTTTACCAAAAGTGTCTGGCGGCATGATTCGATCCCAGGACTTCTAGTACAGAAGCCATTACATTGAAATCATTACGCCACGCACAGATGCATCGACACGTGGCTTAGAACGCCCTAATTAATTTCCCAAGAACAAGTCAGCGCCTGGAGCGTTTCGAGTTGGCCACCTCGATATGCTGAACCGCTGCCATTAGCAGCAATTGTGTGTGTTCGCAGACTATTCTGCACTTACAAAAGTACATATTGCTCTGAAATTTGGGACAGTGAAGGCCGATAAAGCGTATAATAAGCAAAGCCACAGGAGCGTCGAAATCCACAAGCACGAAGATTCGAGAAATCCATATAGTTCGCATCATTTCCATGGTGGCTGAAAGGTCGCAGCACCAGCGTTCCCTCTAGTAATTATTGTATGAAACTCAATGGTTGACAGGGATCAGGCAGCCATCTAAGAGCGGTGAAGCGAGCGCCCACAGGGGGCGCTTCGGTAGTCACAACGCAGCAGAGGCTCCAAAGCGGTATGGCCTGGTGTTGGTACTTGCCGCACATGGTTTGTCTTTCGTGTCGGATAACCCTGTCGCGCCTCGTCGCCTACGGAGTGCAGCTTCAACATGCATCAGCAGTGCCTACACGCCTCCTACTGCTTTGCTTGCGATGGCACGAACTACGAAAACTGCCGCGCGAAGGGGCACAGAAAGGCAAGGACGTCGACGGGGGTATCTCGCTTTGGTCCGGCGAGAGACACGCCAGCGCGAAGCAGCATGCCTTGGCGTGTTCGCGGCGCACGCTGCGAACTGTCACTCGCATTCCTGAATCTGAGCACGTCGCAACTTATCTGCCCAAGACACTAGGGGCCAAAATGTTAGTACCATCGCCGAAGCGATTCGGCAGCTGGACGCCGCTCACCAACACGACGCGCGCGCTAAGCAAACATGCAACGCAGTCGCCGGACCACAAATTGTGCGCCTTTCGCTCCAGCGTACCGTGAATTCACGAATGAAACATACAACAGCTTCCATGAAGACACGTTTCACTTTCGTGTTCTACCGATTCCTATGCAAAAGGGACCAACCATATTTTTTTTACCACCTACTTACATTGCTCCTTGGATGTGTGGTCTGTTTCCTGTCTTTCTTTCCTGGCTGTTAGCGCTAACCTTGCGCATGGCAGCACGAACATGACAGCAAAAACAATAATAAAAATAACGACATGCGTCCAAGAAGGAACGGCGAGTGCCAGTCGCTTGGTGAGGTAACGTCGAAATCTTGAAGCGCGGCAGTGATCGCGTGAAATGACAGTCATTGAAGTGCGTCACCACGTTTTGTGCAGATGTAAAAAAGCACGATAAGCCCCATGCTGCACTGAGAGCTCGTGGTATTGCCGGCTCTGTGATCGCGGGCAGGCGCAGCGCTGCAAGGCAGCTCCTAATTTTATTAATTAGTAGTAATTTTTCAATCACAAGCATCACAACGCCGAGTATGTGTTGCGCCAACGAAGTTCGAATCGGGAGGACACAAGTGTTTTATGCCTTGTCAGGAAAGTCAACAGTCCCGCCTGCATGACTTCGGGGACTTACTTTTGTGCTGACTACATCATAGGAATCATCATGCACTCTTCTACTCTTGGTATTAGGCACCCCATTTTTTAGTGTTCTTGAGGATTCTACCGTCAGCTCATTTCTACAAATAAATTTATTCCTCTTCCTTCTCCAGACTACCTTATGAAAAACATTCAAGATCACCCACTGCAGTGCTCTTCGTAGAATATTTTCTCTAGGTGCCTTCAGGAAGCCTTAATGAATTATCTGCTACGAATTTCCATTGGTTTCTCGACAATTTGGTTGAGCATTCAGTGCTTTATGGTAACGTAGCTTTTCTAACAAGTAAATTCGAAGAAACTCACTTGAGAAGAGATAAGGAAAACCCTTCCTGAACGCGTAGGAGGGCAAAGTCAATTAAGTATTGCATTAGACAGCATGATGAGCACAGGTTCACTGTAGTTTAGTGGAGATATATAAAAAATGCGACGGTTTGGCATCATTAATCGCAACTGCCACTCCATTCTACTCTAGAACCCACCCACAAAAGGAGAAAAAGTTCTTTCCTTAAAGAACACTAAATTATGCAATGTTCTGTGCACCAGACTCAGGCGCACGATTTCATCTTATGTGAAGTAACCAATTTTGATTTGATGATGCGAGTTGAGTTGCTGTGGTATACACAGACCACATAGAAAATCTATACCAATGTAAAAAATAATAGGTTACGCGCATTATATTTACTCTAGACATTTATTCAGACGGAAATCAAGAGTGTTTCTACTTCTACGTGGATAGCAGCGAGGTGGCCGTAAACGGGGTGCGCTAACCTTTCTGGAGCATGAGGGAAGGACCTAAACTGTTTTGTTGATGGAATATTTTAGTTTACCAAAAGCCGCCTAAAAGGCATACTATAAATTAGAAAAGTCGAAAAGAATGCTTCGGCTGATAACACTGATGTACCCCAGCAGGCTTGACATCATCGTCTAAAGTTCTTCGCTGATGAAGATTATGTGTAGCCACAGAAAGCGGGGTGTTCTTGCTGCAGACATAACAACCCTCCGTGGAAAGAAAACGTCGTAGAGCGACTTGAGCAAGAGCGCAGTGAAGCTGTGCGTTGCGGTAGAAGAGCTCGTGTTACAGCTGCATAGGAAGCGCCAGGCGTCGACGAAGAGCCAAAGTCGAAGCTCGCGGTAGGCCCGGCAGCGGCGGCCGGCAGCGAATTTGAACCCTCCGTGCTGTGGCCTGGTGGCCAACAAAGAAATTGGCAAGGTAGTACAAGTCGACGCTCTCCGCGCGGAGTTATGCTGTCATCGTGCTGTACAGCCGGTCTTGCTTGCTTAGCTTGTGTGTTCAGGCTACACTTCTTACTTTATTTGGCTGTTTTCTACCGCAAAGTACATCTTCGTTCACTGACAGTATCGGCCGTGTCTTATCTCATAGAGAGTGAACCCCGTATTTCGCTTACATATGC
The DNA here is from genome assembly GCF_013339745.2 of Dermacentor silvarum. Lineage (NCBI taxonomy): Eukaryota > Metazoa > Arthropoda > Arachnida > Ixodida > Ixodidae > Dermacentor > Dermacentor silvarum. The sequence goes on from NC_051157.2 coordinate 163,363,444, forward strand.
GAAAAGCTGGAGAAAATATCCAGCCGAGTGGTTTAAAAGCCCGGGTGATGGTGTATATTTTTTGGACATATTGATGAATGGCCACGGAGGGGGAATTTACAGGTCCTAAGTAAATTTTAGATGGTGAAGCAGCACAGAAAACAAAGGAACGTTCATATAGCAGTAGAAAGTGCGGCAGAACGCGTTGTTGTGAGGACAAGCGAAACGAAATCGATTGACCTGTAACTGACATTACAGGATGAAGTGAGACAAAGGTGAGTAAAAAGTGGTGTTTCCAGAACTGGCACGTCATTGCACGTTGTAGTTAAACAAATCAATGACAAAAAATAAACAGTGGCAACCGCAGCGAACAAGATTCCTGCGTGAACAAGATTCTCTGTGAACAACATTCCTGCGCGTGAACGCAAGGGCTAGAAAGACACAATCCTACTATTCCCTGATGGCCAGTGCAGGGAAATGTTCATTTGCCGCCTTAGCCGCCTTAGCAGGTTTGTGTCCACCAGCCCAACGACAGCTAGCGTCGACACGCACCAGAACCGATCAGACTCAGTCGCAGCGGCAACGCTACAGCAGCTTATTTATAGTTTCATTAGTTTGGCTTGTTCACTATATGCTTATTCAGGGACCACGGTTGTGAGTGTATGTGCGTTAAGCGAAGACACGTATTGCCACAGTATGTGGCTGCAGCGCAGTGGAACTTCGTTTACGACTTGTCGCTCACAGTGTACGCATTCGTACGAAATGTTACTTCCTTCGCGACAGAAGGCATGCTGCAAAGCCTCCCATGCACGACATTCTCAAAAAGTGACAGGCCTGCACGGCACACGCAGCACAGTCACAGCGTAAGCTGGTGGAGCGGCTCAAGAGTAGCTCCAATTTGGTCACCACGCGCAACAGGGTCTCCGCGGCAGTCTGTTCATCTCGTTTTGACGATAACGATCTGAACTGTCCACCCGGCGTCGACGGCGAGCTTGTAATGCTCTCGGCACAGCAGTCTGCTGAGCTCGATCAAGCCTTACAACTGCAACTTAGATGTCGGGCACACCGCGTTTGCAGGCACCTTAACTAGATGGCGCCCCCCCACTAGCGGAGTCTCGGCAGCTCGGGAGCACGTTGATTGCGTGCCTCGTCTGAATCGCGTATCTTCGTCTGCGCCTGCGCACGCTGCGTTTGAAGGCATCTTACTTAGATGGCGCCACCACACTGGCGGAGGCTCGAGTCGGCTCCCCCTGTGTGCTTGCTGCTCTCCGCAGCAGCAAGCACACATTTTCCGCGGCTTGATAGCAAACGCTTGCGTGGCTCAGTGGTAGAGTATCAGACGCAGCGGGCGCGGGTTCGATCCCGGCGGGAATTGGGTACTTCTTTCACATTTCCGGCGATAGCGGTCACGCGGCGGGAGCCGCCGGCGGCGGCATCATCGCGACCCGAAACGGCTATTGGAATGAGCCCATAACAGCTTACGCTGTAAAATTACTGCCGCAGCGCACCTCACACGAACAAGCATGTTGCGGCGCCTTGCATTCACCGGCACGCCTCGAATTTTTTAATACCTGAAACGGGTAAGTGCGGCACGGAAGGCGCTGTTGACCGGAGTTTCCGCAGCGCCACCTGGGCAGCGCATAGTCCTCACACACGGAACACAGGGTGCACCGGCCAAACAGTCTGACGCCCGGGATTCAATCGTCGAGGTCGGCACGAACTTCGACAGTGCCGTCACCTTCAGTTGTTATAAAGACCACATGCGAGAAAAATGGGTAAGGGAGGAAACTTTGTTGGTTGTGGCTTCTTGCATGGCGTAGCAGTGCTTGTCAATGAAATATATAAATTATATCACGAGAAAACACATTACAAAATAAAAATCTGACGACTATTAGAAATTGTGATTCTGCCATTTATTTGTGAAGGTACGGTAAAGCTTCTAAGAAATGATCAGGCCAAATTCTGGGGCAGAGCAATATCAAACGCCTGTGCGCTTTTGTAATTACATCGCTGCGAAATTGAAAAAGAAGGACAAGAATAAAACACTGACTCTCCTAGAAAGACGCCGCATGTACGACGTCATGAACACAAGGAACATGTTTGTGCTGGCTGCAGCTAAGATTACGATGTCTCGACTTAGGCACATGTGTGCTTATGTTATTCTTCATCGTTTAGGCAAAGATTGCCCTGCAGTACCCAACGGTTTTCTAGCAAACATATTGAAACAATTAATGAAACACATAGCACTCACTCGCCAACTAGCCGATTGTACTGGTCTGCTGAGCGTACAGTTAGGCAGTTACCATAGTCTTCTTCTTTGGTAATTCCAGTAATAGTATGATGTATAAATAAAAAAAAACTGCATACTTAGTTTTCTGGTATCCGCATAAAAAGGGTTTTAGAACGAAGCTTACCGTTCAGTTGTGTCCAACTGTTTCTTCTTCCTTACCACCCCAAAACATTTGCTCCGCTGTTCTTGTTGCTATCCTCTGACGTTGTTACTCCTACCCACTATGGGGGACTGATCAAGACTCAATTGGATGCGGCTTAATGGATATAGAAAAGTCAATTTCACTTAGAAATTTCCGCAAAGTGATCAGTTTAGTGTGATACATGCAAAAAAATGCATGACGTAGCTTGAATTCTAATGCACTGGGGAAAAAAACGTCACCGACGATAACGACACTCCCTAATGCGAAATTTGAGCGCAGCTGTATACGTGTTTTGATTTTGCGATATATCGAGGCAGTGTATTTGAGAGACACATGCATGCGATCATAGAGTTTCATATTTTTATTTAGAAACTCTATGCATGCGATATATTTGAGACCGAAATCACCGCAGGGACTGGCAGTGGGCCAGTGCCATTAGCGCCTTCGCAGAGGGAGGGGCAGTATGGGAATGCTGGCATGATGACCGGCACTGGAGCTAATGGAGAAGACGACGATGAACGCGCGAGCAGTAACACGAGCGCGAGGGGCCGTATGGGAACGCTGGCAGTGGCACGAGCGCGTTCGCGAAGTTGCGCCAAGAAACGCCGACGCTCAACGCAGGGACAAGTACGTAAGACTAAAATGATAGCAGAACTCATCTTACGGCGACTGTCGATGGTGATGCGATTAGCATTCTATGAATGAGGCGACAGAGCGTATTTCCGAAATCAAATTTGTTTAACATCTGTAGTTGTCTCTCTGAGACTGCGTCGGCGTAGAAAGTGCAACGACGACGGCATGACGAGAGTCAGGTGACAAAGCTGGAATGGTGACGACGGAACAATCATGGCGGCATCACGACCATCACCTCATACATACAGTGGCCCAAGCTGGTAGAAACCTCACGGGCAAGCGAGCGCGTAGAGACGCTTGGCGCGTTTTACTATGGTAAAAGCCGTAGGTGGTTATGTTGTCGGTGCCCTTGGTGGTGACCTTTGCGAAACTTTGCCGTGACGAAAAATGGCCAACGCCGCAAAGAGTAAAAATGCGTCAAAAAGCGGTCGGATTGACGTCACATTTCTGAGGGAGTTTCCCGTAAACAAATTAAATTAGTGGCTTTGAAAACAAAATTTTGTTTATTTCGGTATGGGTAGGAATCGAGCCCAGGCCTCCGGGGTGCGAGAGGAGCACGCTTCGCCGAAGCCACGTCTGCTCCACGGTTCTGGCTTACTTATGGTGTGTATAGTGCGTGCCTGAGTGAACACGTCACGTTGTCGCAGAGATGCGCTCGTGCTAGTGCTCGGGCGTTCGTCATCGTCTGCTTCCACAGGTGGCTCTGGCATCGCTCATCATTACAGTGTTCCCATACTGCCCTCCGTCTGCGAAGGTGCTGACGGCATTGGCCCACTACCAGTAGGTAGTGGGCCAGTGCCGGTGATTTTGGTGAGTTCTGTCATGCTCTCTGGTGGGCAGTTGCCACAATTCTTCATAAACGTATGTTAATTGTGACAAATATGCCATCAGGCTTTCGCCTTCCCATTTTACAAACCTGTAACACTTGCTTAATTTTTGGCCTTATCAAGGCACAGTGAAAACGCAGGTGTGAGCTTGCGCGGCCAAGCAGCATGCGAATAACGCAGGCTTCCGAGAGCCAGCATGAATTGGCGGCGCAGCGATGCCTTCTCCTTTCACGCAACACCTGGCGCGCTACTGCGGCAGCAGGTGTCCCCTTTCGCCCCCTCTGCTCTAACAAAGCGCGCTGGTGACGTGGTGTCACCGCCACTGGGAATTTAGGTGCTGCTACAGAGGCGGGACGCCAGTATTTTCGCTCAATGAATCACTTGACAGTTTCACTTCACAAACCTAAAGCGTGGTTTTTGACGCAAAAGCGTCACATGGCTCCTTGATCGAAAAAGACGGCATCCGGCGTCTGTATCAGCCAAACGGCACCTAAATTCACTTTGGACGCGGCGCCACGGCACGAGCACGCCTTGACGGAGCAGAGCGGGCAAGAGGGAACACCTGTTTAAGCACCTGTGCCGCGGTGAAACCTTGTACCAGTCAATGTTTCTCGGATTGCTGTTAGGCAGTATTTTGAGTGTAACGATGTCGTTAAAAGGCCTCTTAACCACGTCTGCCATTTTGTTTACACATTTTAAATAAACACGGGTGTCACTCCAGAACTGACTGGAACACCACGGATGATTTTCCTATAATTGACCATTACAGTGCTTCCTTGACCTGAGGCGTGTAAAAGAATTCGATAAAACCCATCTTACTGTGCCTGTCGATGGTATAATGTGTTTAGTATTGAATCAGTATAGAGACACAACGTATTCCAACCGTTCGAAACAAGTTATGTATGAGGCCTTTACTGCAGCGGGACTCCTGTTTCGTGCATGCCTAAGGAGATTCGTTGACATCTACGCCCGACGCCGCGACACCTGCGCGTGGCCTCCAAAATGCATGGCGCGTCACTGCGTGCGAGTGCTTATAAATACGTCAAGCGGCAACCAGACTCCGCTCTCGCGCTTCGTTACGGAAAAGCCGCGCCATCTACAGGTGCGGCTGAGAAGTCCGTGCACATCCGAGAAACGACGCCTGGTAAGCTGGTGCCTGCGAATGCGTTTAAAATTGTTCCGCTGCTTGCCGCAGATGTAGGGCACGTACTCATTTAACGAAGTTTGTGAGCGGTTATTAAGAGCGCACATCCCCAGTGCATCTGTGGCGCACGCACTCGCCACGAATATAGTGAACTAGAATATATCATAGTGACATCACCGGAAGGGCGCGCCAGGTTTTCCCGCGTCCCGTTACGCCCGGGAAAGCGGTCTAGAGGCGCTGCCGCTCTCTATCATACTGCAGCGCGGACGGCTGGGCTTGCGTGGGGCACGGATAGGCATTCGTCAGCCTGCCTCTCCTGCGTTCGGCAAGCCTGTTGTGAGTGTTGTGTGTCTTGGGGCACCTGTTTTCTTTGTGTTCATGCAAGGGCCTTCTCGTGCGGACCGTGTGCCTTGTGCGTCTTCACCGCATGCAGCTCGCGGCATGGCGAGGGAGGCGAAGAGATTCACACAGCTTCGCTCCGGGCTCCCGCACGGTCTACCCAAGTGGACCAAAGCGTCGCTGTGCGCGGCTCTGAAGACGAAGACCTCCGCAAGAAGTCGGAGCGCAACCTTTACACGGATGATAAAACTCTCACCGTTCCTTCGGCGGTATACGAGCATCACTTTGAACCACACTTAGTTCGGCGCGACTATAGTGAGCGTGGTAAACAGCAACGAATTGCAGATTCCGCGAGGGAAGCCGTCGCTTGCTCCGGACGCGGTACCAACACTGCTTCCAGGCTGTCCAAGTATCTTTACACCACAAAACCGTGACGAAGGCCACAAAGGAAGGGGAAACTACAGCAGAAGAGGGCGTGCCAACAAAGCAGGAGCCGGTCCTGCAGCGGCGAGGATGATGCTGGAGCGCCAAGAGCATGAAGATCCGGACAATGGAAGCTCCGTCCCAGGATTGGTGCCGAATTGAGTTGCAGAGTCTGGAGGCCGTAATATTTGTAACATCTGTCCAAATGGAGAAAAACTAAAGGTGTGGCATGAAAAAGCTGCGTGTTTTACAACGTCAGAAGGAGCAAGTTACTGTGAAGGTGTACATTCAAGGTGTACTATCTGCTGAAAAAGCAGTGAATTTTGTGTGTGGTGTAAGCCATATTTTGAAAATGCGCATGAAGGCTATGCTTGCAAGGAGCCATGCACATTGAGGATTTAAGTCAGATTTCCCACTCTCTGTCGATAAAGCTTTGAGCTGCAACAGCCAGCACTGCACATAGTGTCCTCCAGCGGTAAGGTGCCTCGGAATAGAATCCACAGAAAGTATTTTCCCTTTAATACCAGTTGTTTCAGCTAAGGTGAATCAGATATTTAAAGTAAGCTTTTAGATCCCGACCTAGCTTCTGCGCCGTTGTAATGGCAGTGGTTGGTGGCATCAGAAAACAGACGAATCATGATAACTGGTAAACTTGGTAAACAAATTTTGAATAGTTAACTTTTGACTGTCACCTATTTTGTTGGTTACCTTCGCTGAAACAACTGGCTTATCTTTCTTGTATATGTGCACAGTGGCACCATCTTTGCTGGCATGTTTGCTAACTTGTGTGCTCGTCGTTTTTTAACTTTCAGGACAGATCTGCACCGAATACAAGACCCTCCGAAAAAACCATTGCTGATTAGAAAATCATGCGTAAATGACGCTGTGCACCTGTTACTGGAAGAA
>NC_051157.2:163370226-163470632 GCF_013339745.2 Dermacentor silvarum
TGCGTTGGGGGCAGAGTCTATAGGTGCGTCGGTGCCCCCTAGCTTTGTGCGTGCTGTGTGTTCTCGGCGCACAGTTGGCGTTGAAGCAACAGACAAAAGTATGAAGGTCACTTCACTCGCTGCTGCTGCCGCATTTCCTTACGTCTGCGTCTTGACAGCGAGTGTCCACGGTCATCGAATGTGATGTGTTCATGTTTGGTGTGCGCGCTGACGCTATGATTGTTAGTGCGCGCTGGTACTATGATCGTTAATTAACAAGCGAATGTTTACAAGTCGATATAGATGAAGGGCGCGCTGGTACTATGATTTTTAATTAAGAGGCGAATGTTTACAAGTCGATATAGATGATAAAAGTACTATCCTTACGGTGTATGGCTCTCTGATAATTTGCTATCGCAATCGGTGCTTCGCCTTTCAGGAGAAACTGCGACTTTTTAACACGAAAGTTTTTTATGCCGGGTTTCACGAATGACTTCCTACAACGGATGCAGCGTCAGCTAAGTCACCGCCATCTAGGAGCGGTGAAGCGAAGTACTGCAACATGACTCTCACGATTGCGAACAGGGAGCGTTTCGGTAGCTACAGCGCAGCGGAGGCTCCAACGCGGGGTAGCCATAGAATAAAGAACCATTTTCGTGCATAGAGTTTCATACAATAATTATACAATAATTATAAAATAATTAAACTTTACCAAAAGTGTCTGACGGCATGATTCGATCCCAGGACTTCTAGTACAGAAGCCATTACATTGAAATCATTACGCGATGGTCGCATGCATCGACACGTGGCTTAGAACGCCATCATTAATTTCCCAAAGACAAGTCAGCAGCCTAGAGCGTTTCGAGTTGGCCGCCTCGATATGCTGAAGCGCTGCCATTAGTAGCAATTGTGTGTGTTCGAAGAGTATTCTGCACTTATAAAAGTACATATTGCTCTGAAATTTAGGACAGTGAAGGCCGATAAAGCGTATAATAAGCAAAGCCACAGGAGCATCGAAATCCACAAGCACGAAAATTCGAGAAATCCATATAGTTCGCATTATTTCCATGGTGGCTGAAAGGTCGCAGCACCAGCGTTCCCTCTAGTAATTATTGTATGAAACTCTATGTTTGCATGGGATCAGGCAGCCATCTAGGAGCGGTGAAGCGAGCGCCCACAGGGGGCGCTTCGGTAGTCACAACGCAGCAGAGGCTCCAAAGCGGTATGGCCTGGTGTTGGTACTTGCCGCACATGGTTTGTCTTTCGTGTCGGATAACCCTGTCGCGCCTCGTCGCCTACGGAGTGCAGCTTCAACATGCATCAGCAGTGCCTACACGCCTCCTACTGCTTTGCTTGCGATGGCACGAACTACGAAAACTGCCGCGCGAAGGGGCACAGAAAGGCAAAGGACGTCGACGGGGGAATCTCGCTTTGGTCCGGCGAGAGACACGCAAGCGCGAAGCAGCATGCCTTGGCGTGTTCGCGATGCAGGCTGCGAACTCTTGTCACTCGCATTCCTGAAGCTGAGCACGTCGCAAGTTATCTGCCCAAGACACTAGGGAGCCAAACCAAAATGTTCGTACCGTCACCGAAGCGACTCGGCAGCTGGACGCCGCTCACCAACACGACGAGCGCGCTAAGCAAACATGCAACACAGTCGCCGGACCACAAATTGTGCGCCTTTCGCTCCAGCGTACCGTGAATTCACGAATCAAACATGCAACAGCTTCCATGAAGACACGTTTCACTTTCGTGTTCTACCGATTCCTATGCAAAAGGGACCAACCATATTTTTTTTACCACCTACTTACATTGCTCCTTAGATGTGTGGTCTGTTTCCTGTCTTTCTTTCCTGGCTGTTAGCGCTAACCTTGCTCATGGCAGCACGAACATGACAGCAAAAACAATTATAAAATAACGACATGCGTGCAAGAAGGAATGGCGAGTGCCAGTCGCTTGGTGAGGTAACGTCGAAATCTTGAAGCGCAGCAGTGATCGCGTGAAATGGCAGTCATTTAAGTGCGTCACCGCGTTTTGTGCAAATGTAAAAAGTACGATAAGCCCCATGTTGCACTGAGAGCTCGTGGTATTGTCGGCTCTGTGATCGCGGGCAGGCGCAGCGCTGCAAGGCAAGTCCTAGTTTTATTTTTTAGTAGTAATTTTTCAATCACAAGTATCGCAATGCCGAGTATGTGTTGCGCCAACGAAGCTCGAATCGGAAGGACACAAGTGTTCTATGCCTTGTCAGGAAAGTCAACAGTCCCGCCTGCCTGACTTCGTTGACTTACTTTTGTGCTGACTACATCATAGGAATCATCATGCACTCTTCTACTCTTGGTATTAGGCACCCCATTTTTAGTGTTCTTGAGGATTCTACCATCAGCTCATTTCCACAAATAAATATATTCCTCCTCCTTCTCCAACTACCTTATGAAAAACATTCAAGATCACCCACTGCAGTGTCTTCGTAGAATATTTTCTCTAGGTGCCTTCAGGAAGCCTTAATGAATTATCTGCTGCGAATTTCCATTGGTTGGTTGAGCATTCAGTGCTTTATGGTAACGTACGTAGCTTTTTTAACAAGTAAATTCGAAGAAACTCACGTGAGAAGAGATAAGGAAAACCCTTCCCGAACACGTAGGAGGGCAAAGTCAATAAAGTATTCTATTAGACAGCATGGTGAGCACAGGTACAGTGTAGTTCAGTGGAGATATATCAAAAATGCGAACGTTTGGCATCATTAAGCGCAACTGACTCCATTTATATTGCGCAGCAAAACTGCAAGCTAAAACAAATTCTACTCTAGAACCCACCCACAAAAGGAGAAAAAGTTCTTTCCTTAAAGAACAATAAATTATGTAATGTTCTGTGCACCAGACTCAGGCGCACATTTTCCTCCTATGTGCAGTAACCAATTTTGATTTGATGATGCGAGTTACTGCGGTATACACAGACCACATAGAAAATTCATACCAATGTAAAAAATAATGGGCTATGGGCCTTATATTTACTCTAGACATTTATTCAGGCGGAAATCAAGAGTATTTGTACTTCTATGTGGATAGCAGCGAGGTGGCCGTAAACGGGGCGCTAACCTTTCTGGAGCATGAGGGAAGGACCTAAACTGTTTTGTTGATGGAATATTTTGGTTTACCGAAAGCCGCCTAAAAGGCATACTATAAATTAGAAAAGTCGAAAAGAATGCTTCCGCTGACAACACTGATGTACCCCAGCAGGCTTGACAACATCGTCTAAAGTTCTTCGCTGACGAAGATTATGTGTAGCCACCGAAAGCGGGGTGTTCTTGCTACAGACATAACAACTCTCCGTGGAAAAAAAAAGTCGTAGAGCGACTTGAGCAAGAGCGCAGTGAAGCTGTGCGTTGCGGTAGAAGAGCTCGTGTTACAGCTGCATAGGAAGCGCCAGGGCGTCGACAAAGAGCCACTGTCGAAGGTCGCGGTAGCCCCGGCAGCGGCGGCCGCTGCATCCGCCACAGGAAGTAATGAGCGAGCGAAGTCCGTTCTCATGGGCCTGGTGCACTGGACGTTGAAAAGTTTGAACCCTCCGTGCTGTGGCATGGTGGCCAACAAAGAAATTGGCATGGTAGTACAAGTCGCTGCTCTCCGCGCTGAGTTACTGCTGTCATCGGGCTGTACAGCTGGTATTGCTTGCTTAGCTTGTGTGTTCAGGCTACACTTCTTACTTTATTATGGCTGTTTTCGACCGCAAGAGACATCTTCGTTCACTGACAGTATAGGCCGTGCTTATCTCATAGAGAGTGTACCCCGTATTTCGCTTAAATATGCGAAAAGCTGGAGAAAATATCCAGCCGAGTGTTTAAAAGCCCGGGTGATGGTGTGTATTTTTTCATGTATTGATGAACGGTCACGGAGGGGGAATTTACAGGTCCTAAGTAAATTTTAGATGGTGAAGCAGCACAGAAAACAAAGGAACGTTCATATAGCAGTAGAAAGTGCGGCAGAACGCGTTGCTGTGAGGACAAGCGAAACGAAATCGAGTGACCTGGAACTGACAGTTACAGGATGAAGTGAGACAAAGGTGAATAAAAAGTGGTATTTACATAACGGCGCATCATTGCACGTTGTAGATAAACAAATCAATGACAAAAAATAAGCAGTGGCAACCGCATTGTGATCTCTCTATGAACAAGATTCCTGCGCGTGAACGCAAGGGCTAGAAAGACACAATCCTACTATGGCCAGTGCCGGCAAATGTGCATTTGCCGCCTTAGCCACCTTAGTAGGTTTGTGTCCAGCAGCCCAACGACAGCTAGCGTCGACACGCACCAGAACCAATCAGACTCAGTCACAGCGGCAAGCTACAGCAGTTTATTTATAGGTTCATTAGTTTGGTTTGTTCATTACATGCGTATTAAGGGACCACGGTTCTGAGTGTATGTGCGTTAAGCGAATAGACACATATTGCCACAGTATGTGGCTGCAGCGCAGTGGAACTTCATTTACGACTTCTCGCTCACAGTGTGCGAATTCGCACGAAATGTTACTTCCTTCTCGACAGAAGGCATTCTGCAAAGCCTCCCATGCACGACATTCTCAAAAAGTCACAGGCCTGCGCGGCACACGCAGCACAGTCACAGCGTAAGCTGGTGGATCGGCTCAAGAGTAGCTCCAATTTGGTCACCACGCGCAACAGGGTCTTCGCGGCAGTCTGTTCATCTCGTTTTCACGATAACTAATCTGAACTGTCCACCCGGCGTCGACGGCGAGCTTGTAATGCTCTCTGCACAGCAGTCTGCTGAGCCCGATCAAGCCTTACAACTGCAACTTAGATGTCGGGCGCACCGCATTTGCAGGCACCTTAACTAGATGGCGCCCCCACACTTGTGGAGTCTCGGCAACTCGGGAGCACGTTGATTGCGTGCCTCGTCTGAATCGCGTATCTTCGTCTGCGCCTGCGGACGCTGCGTTTGCAGGCATCTTACTTAGATGGCGCCACCACATTGACGGAGGCTCGAGTCGTCTCCCCCTGTGTGCTTGCATTAAGAGTATTTTCCGCGGCTCGATAGCAAACGCTTGCGTGGCTCAGTGGTAGAGTATCTGACGCAGCGGGCGCGGGTTCGATCCTGGCGGGAATCGGGTACTTCTTTCGCATTTCCGGCGATAGCGGTTACGCGGCGGGAGCCGCCGGCGGCGGCATCATCGCGACCCGAAACGGCTATTGGAACTGAGCCCATAACAGCTTACGCTGTAAAATTACTGCCGCAGCGCACCTCACACGAACAAGCATGTTGCGGCGCCTTGCATTCACCGGCATGCCTCAAATTTTTTAATACCTGAAACGGGTAAGTGCGGCACGGAAGGCGCTGTTGACCGGAGTTTCCGCAGCGCCACCTGGGCAGCGCATAGTCCTCACACACGGAACACAGGGTGCACCGGCCAAACAGTCTGACGCCCGGGATTCAATCGTCGAGGTCGGCACGAACTTCGACAGTGCCGTCACCTTCAGTTGTTATAAAGACCACATGCGAGAAAAATGGGTGAGGGAGGAAACTTTGTTGGTTGTGGCTTCTTGCATGGCGTAGCAGTGCTTGTCAATGGAATATATAAATTATATCACGAGAAAACACATTACAAAATAAAAATCTGACGACTATTAGAAATTGTGATTCTGTCATTTATTTGTGAAGGTACGGTAAAGCTTCTAAGAAATGATCAGGCCAAATTCTGGGGCAGAGCAATATCAAACGCCTGTGCGCTTTTGTAATTACATCGCTGCGAAATTGAAAAAGAAGGACAAGAATAAAACACTGACTCTCCTAGAAAGACGCCGCATGTACGACGTCATGAACACAAGGAACATGTTTGTGCTGGCTGCAGCTAAGATTACGATGTCTCGACTTAGGCACATGTGTGCTTATGTTATTCTTCATCGTTTAGGCAAAGATTGCCCTGCAGTACCCAACTGTTTTCTAGCAAACATATTGAAAAAATTAATGAAACACATAGCACTCACTCGCCAGGTAGCCGATTGTACTGGTTTGCTGAGCGTACAGTTAGGCAGTTACCATAGTCTTCTTCTTTGGTAATTCCAGTAATAGTATGATGTATAAATAAAAAAACTGCATACTTAGTTTTCTGGTATCCGCATAAAAAGGGTTTTAGAACGAAGCTTACCGTTCAGTTGTGTCCAACTCTTTCTTCTTCCTTACGCCCCAAAACATTTGCTCCGCTGTTCTTGTTGTTATCATCTGACTTTGTTACTCCTACCCACTATGGGGGACTGATCAAGACTCAATTGGATACGGCTTAATGGATATAGAAAAGTGAATTTCACTTAGAAATTTCCGCAAAGTGATCAGTTTAGTGTGATACATGCAAAAAAATGCATGACGTAGCTTGAATTCTAATGCACTGGGGAAAAAAACGTCACCGACGATAACGACACTTCCTAATGCGAAATTTGAGCGCAGCTGTATACGTGTTTTGATTTTGCGATATATCGAGGCAGTGTATTTGAGAGACACATGCATGCGATATATTTGAGACCGAAATCACCGCAGGGACTGGCAGTGGGCCAGTGCCATTAGCGCCTTCGCAGAGGGCGGGGCAGTATGTGAATGCTGGCATGATGACCGGCACTGGAGCTAATGGAGAAGACGACGATGAACGCGCGAGCAGTAACACGAGCGCGAGGGGCCGTATGGGAACGCTGGCAGTGGCACGAGCGCGTTCGCGAAGTTGCGCCAAGAAACGCCGACGCTCAACGCAGGGACAAGTACGTAAGACTAAAATGACCGCAGAACTCATCTTACGGCGACTGTCGATGGTAATGCGATTAGCATTCTATGAATGAGGCGACAGAGCGTATTTCCGAAATCAAATTTGTTTAACATCTGTAGTTGTCTCTCTGAGACTGGGTCGGCGTAGAAAGTGCAACGACGACGGCATGACGAGAGTCAGGTGACAAAGCTGGAATGGCGACGACGGAACAATCATGGCGGCATCACGACCATCACCTCATACATACAGTGGCCCAAGCTGGTAGAAACCTCACGGGCAAGCGAGCGCGTAGAGACGCTTGGCGCGTTTTATTATGGTAAAAGCCGTAGGTGGTTATGTTGTCGGTGCCCTTGGTGGTGACCTTTGCGAAACTTTGCCGTGACGAAAAATGGCCAACGCCGCAAAGAGTAAAAATGCGTCAAAAAGCGGTCGGATTGACGTCACATTTCTGAGGGAGTTTCCCGTAAACAAATTAAATTAGTGGCTTTGAAAACAAAATTTTGTTTATTTCGGTATGGGTAGGAATCGAGCCCAGGCCTCCGGGGTGCGAGAGGAGCACGCTTCGCCGAAGCCACGTCTGCTCACGGTTCTGGCTTACTTATGGTGTGTATAGTGCGTGCCTGAGTGTACACGTCACGTGGTCGCAGAGATGCGCTCGTGCTAGTGCTCGCGCGTTCGTCATCGTCTGCTTCCACAGGTGGCTCTGGCATCGCTCATCATTACAGTGTTCCCATACTGCCCTCCGTCTGCGAAGGTGCTGACGGCACTGGCCCACTACCAGTAGGTGCGGCAATTTAGGTGAGTTCTGTCATGGTCTCTGGTGGACAGTTGCCACAATTCTTCATAAACGTATTTTAATTGTGACAAAAAGTGTGTCAAGTGTGCCATCAGGCTTTCGCCTTCCCATTTTACAAACCTGTAACACTTGCTTAATTTTTGGCCTTATCAAGGCACAGTTAAAACGCAGGTGTGCGCTTGGGCGGCCAAGCAACATGCGAATAACGCAGGCTTCCGAGAGCCAGCATGATTTGGCGGCGCAGCGATGCCTTCTCCTCTCACGCAACACCTGGCGCGCTACTGTGGCAGCAGGTGTCCCCTTTCGCCCCCTCTGCTCTGACAAAGCACGCTGGTGACGTGGTGTCGCCACCACTGGGAATTTAGGTGCTGCTACAGAGGCGGGACGCCAGTATTTTCGCTCCATGAACCATCTGGCAGTTTCACTTCAAAAACCTAAAGGGAAATTTTTGACCCAAAAGCGTCAAATGGCTCATTGATCGAAAAAGACGGCGTCCGGCGTCTGTATCAGCGAAACGGCACCTAAATTCACTTTGGACGCGACGCCGCGGCACGAGCACGCCTTGGCGGAGCAGAGCGGTCGAAAGGGAACACCTGCTTAAACACCTGTTGGCGGGGTGAAACCTTGCACCAGTCAACGTCTCTTGGCTTACTGAAGGCAGTATGTTGAGTATAACGATGTCTTTAAAGCGCCTCTCAACCACATCTGCCCTTTTGTTTACACATTTTAAATAAACACGGGTGTCACTCGAGAACTGACTGGATCACCACGGATGATTTTCCTATAATTGACCATTACAGTGCTTCCTTGACCTGAGGCGTGTAAAAGAATTCGATAAAACCCATCTTACTGTGCCTGTCGATGGTATAATGT
Organism: Dermacentor silvarum; assembly: GCF_013339745.2. Taxonomy (NCBI): domain Eukaryota; kingdom Metazoa; phylum Arthropoda; class Arachnida; order Ixodida; family Ixodidae; genus Dermacentor; species Dermacentor silvarum. The sequence goes on from NC_051157.2 coordinate 163,378,636, forward strand.
GTTTAGTATTGAATCAGTATAGAGACACAACGTATTCCAACCGTCGAAACAAGTTATGTATGAGGCCTTTACTGCAGCGGGACTCCTGTTTCGTGCATGCCTAAGGAGATTCGTTGACATCTACGCCCGACGCCGCGACACCTGCGCGTGGCCTCCAAAATGCATGGCGCGTCACTGCGTGCGAGTGCTTATAAATACGTCAAGCGGCAACCAGACTCCGCTCTCGCGCTTCGTTACGGAAAAGCCGCGCCATCTACAGGTGCGGCTGAGAAGTCCGTGCACTCCGAGAAACGACGCCTGGTAAGCTGGTGCCTGCGAATGCGTTTAAAATTGTTCCGCTGCTTGCCGCAGATGTAGTGGCACGTACTCATTTAACGAAGTTTGTGAGCGGTTTATTAAGAGCGGCACATCCCCAGTGCATCTGTGGCGCACGCACTCGCCACGAATTATAGTGAACTAGAATATATCATAGTGACATCACCGGAAGGGCGCGCCAGGTTTTCCCGCGTCCCGTTACGCCCGGGAAAGCGGCTAGAGGCGCTGCCGCTCTCTCTCATACTGCAGCGCGGACGGCTGGGCTTGCGTGGGGCACGGATAGGCATTCGTCAGCCTGCCTCTCCTGCGTTCGGCAAGCCTGTTGTGAGTGTTGTGTGTCTTGGGTGCACCTGTTTTCTTTGTGTTTCATGCAAAGGGCCTTCTCGTGCGGACCGTGTGCCTTGTGCGTCTTCACCGCATGCAGCTCGCGGCATGGCGAGGAGGCGAAGAGATTCACACAGCTTCGCTCCGGGCTCCCGCACGGTCTACCCAAGTGGACCCAAAGCGTCGCTGTGCGCGGCTCTGAAAGACGAAGACCTCCGCAAGAAGTCGGAGCGCAACCTTTACACGGATGATAAAACTCTCACCGTTCCTTCGGCGGTATACGAGCATCACTTTGAACCACACTTAGTTCGGCGCGACTATGTGAGCGTGGTAAACAGCAACGAATTGCAGATTCCGCGAGGGAAGCCGTCGCTTGCTCCGGACGCGGTACCAACACTGCTTCCAGGCTGTCCAACGTATCTTTACACCACAAAACCGTGACGAAGGCCACAAAGGAAGGGGAAACTACAGCAGAAGAGGGCGTGCCAACAAAGCAGGAGCCGGTCCTGCAGCGGCGAGGATGATGCTGGAGCGCCAGAGCATGAAGATCCGGACAATGGAAGCTCCGTCCCAGGATTGGTGCCGAATTGAGTTGCAGAGTCTGGAGGCCGTAATATTTGTAACATCTGTCCAAATGGAGAAAAGACTAAAGGTGTGGCATGAAAAAGCTGCGTGTTTTACAACGTCAGAAGGAGAAGTTACTGTGAAGGTGTACATTCAAGGTGTACTATCTGCTGAAAAAGCAGTGAATTTTGTGTGTGGTGTAAGCAATATTTTGAAAAATGCGCATGCAGGCTATGCTTGCAAAGGAGCCATGCACATTGAGGATTTAAGTCAGATTTCCCACTCTCTGTCGATAAAGCTTTGAGCTGCAACAGCCAGCACTGCACATAGTGTCTCCAGCGTAAGGTGCCTCGGAATAGAATCCACAGAAAGTATTTCCCTTTTAATACCAGTTGTTTCAGCTAAGGTGAATCAGAATATTTAAAGTAAGCTTTTTAGATCCCGACCTAGCTTCTGCGCCGTTGTAATGGCAGTGTTGGTGGGCATCAGAAAACAGACGAATCATGATAACTGGTAAACTTGGTAAACAAATTTTGAATAGTTAACTTTTGACTGTTCACCTATTTTGTTGGTTTACCTTCGCTGAAACAACTGGCTTATCTTTCTTGTATATGTGCACAGTGGCACCATCTTTGCTGGCATGTTTGCTAACTTGTGTGCTCGTCGTTCTTTTTAACTTTCAGGACAGATCTGCACCGAATACAAGACTCTCCGAAAAACCTTGCTGATTAGAAAATCATGCGTAAATGCCGCTGTGCACCTGTCTACTGGAAGAACCCTTGCTCACCGACTCAAGTTGCTTAAGCGGTAGACAGCATGCCGTTGAAGCAGTACCAACTCTCTGAAGAAGCAGTTAGATGAAATGATGATAAAAAACAAAGCTATTGCATAGGAGGAACTAACCGAAAAGATGGCAGCCCTTTCTTCAAAGCAGCGTGAGGCAGCTCTTCATATCTTTAAGGCCTCATCACGTAAAAGCACCAGAGGAATGAAGTTTTCAGATGAGTGGGTGCTTGAATGCTTAATTATGAAGATGAAGAGCAGGCGATTGTACGAACATTTAAGAAGGGAAAAAATCCCAGTGCTGCCAAGCAACTCCACACTTCGTAATACCTAAAGCTCTAGAGGACGGGATTTGAATTCAGTGAGAATATTTTTGAAGTGCTCAGCAAGACAAACTCCTCAATAGATAATTTCTCGTGCTGGGAAAGAGTAAGTCAAGACCCTGTTGAGCGCCTTTTTGGAATTGTACGCCAATCTTCTGACGGCAACTCTCATCCAACGCCCCAGCAGCTTAGTATCACAATTAACTGTCTGAGTTTCAGCAACCTAGTACACTAAGTACCTAGAATAAATTGTGAAGCAGAAGTTCTCAGCGCTCTTCTGCCTGCAAACTCTGCTTTCCAAACTAGTCCAAGCACTAAGCATCAACTTGTTGACAAACTGCTTGACTCGGGAAACTTGATTGCAGCAGAAGACCTGCTTACGGACAGTGCCCCAGACCATTCATCCTGTGTTGTTGGTTCCACTGACAACAGGCTTATTTTCTATATTGCCGGGTATGTTACCCGAAAGTGCATCGTGAAGTCAGGGTGTGAAGCATGCCTCACTCGTCTCTTGATGACTAAATAGGCTGCAGATGCTTGAACCTTGCTTCATTCACACGAATTAGAGATAATGGCGGCCTCCTTTACTCGTCAAGTGTGCTGTATGCGTTTGTGGTAAATTTGGGGGATGTCTTTACTGAATGCTTTAACCTCTTGCAATCACATCCTGACAGTGTACTTGATTTTATTGGCCACATTAAGCGAAAGCAGTACAGTGAGCTGGGATGCCAAGATCGTTGTGAGGAAGTTGCAGCTGAGGTTAAACATTTTATATCACACCACGCCTACATTTTTTTAACAAAAGCCTGAACCAGGCTAGCATCAGAAGACGTGAAGGTGCAAAGCACCTTAAATTAAGCAGGTGCTAAACATTACTCAGTACTCTTTTAATAAAATCAGACTTCAGCCTTGCCTTTTTCTCTGATTTCTTCAGCAAGCAGCTGCCTACCACGTGTAGAGCGTTGCACTTATACTGGACTGCGTGCGAAAATATTACTGGACGATCAAGAATTTATCTGGAGGGTGAGGGTGATCGCAAGTGGGTCGATGGTGGGCAACCGCCTAGCTAGGGGCTGTGGACCACCCTGAGAGCGTCTCAACACTCTTTATGAATTTGCGTGCCATTAGAGTATTGAGAAAATCCCCATCAAGAATGTTTCGTGCTTTCCGCGACGACATCGGTTAAAGGACGCAGGCACAAGTTTCCCTAAATCGATCATTCACTGCCCGATCATGTCTATGGTCATCTTGTACTAGTTCAGCACAGTCTAATTAAGTGGCCATTTCGCACTGATGTGGAAAGGCGATCGTATGATTTTCTTCCACCCCCAGCCGGCGATTGTCTTGTACTCGGTTGAAAATGCGTAACGTGATGTTCGGGCTTAAATGATTTACTGGAATATTCACAACCAGAAATGTGCAAATAATGATTATTCGCACGTGTAAGATGAGTGTGTTTAGATAAGCACCGATCACTTTAAAATCTGCAGTTATTGCGTGCGGAAAAGCCCCAGAAACCGTAGGCAGCCACGCCAAAACCGTAGGAAAAGCTGCAGTGGCGCCATCTCGTGGCATCTATGCGAAAACGGGCCACCTGCGTGGAGCCATTCGTTCCAATAGAATATAAAAAAATTTACTGGCATAAAAGTGACTTCAAAAAACAAGCCATAAGTATTTTTGTACAATTGAGTCAGTAGATGTTTTGATTTTAAGAATTGATCAGGAGTCGTAACATTTGACACGCGCTAAATATACAAGCTGCTACGGCACAGCCTTCGCAGAAACAGCTCAACCAAAGAAAAATTCTGTTTTGGTGCCAAGCAAGCGTCCCAGAAGCATAGGAAACAACGCTGCTGCACTCAATCTTTCCTGGCAGTTTTTTTTTGTCCTGTCTGTCGTCTTTCGCAGCTGCAGCAGTGCTTGTGCCTACTCCGCGGACTGAAAACAAGCATCCAAGACTAGCGTCATCTCTCATGTCACTGTTTACATTATACATATCGACAGAGAGCAACGAGAACAACAACCGATTAATCAGCGAACGATGTGAAAGCGTGGTTCTTATATACAAGGCATACGGCCGCATGTTAATAATACAAGTGTTATAGACACTAGAAACCGTGAAGACGCGACAAGACAAACATCAACTATAAGGCGAGGTTGTTTATAACCCAACTTTAAGCCAACACAACGCATGCCGAAACCATGAAAAACCCTATTTCGTTGAAACCGCTGAAAAACGCGAAGTGTTCATAGAGACTATTAACACTTCGTTTTAATAGTAAAATTCACTGTTTTACACTTTAAGAAGTTTATTTTTATTGGCAACTTTTATTGGCAACTTATTCACTCATTCTCAGAAAGGAACAGTTGCTTACCGCTTTTCATAGCATTGGCGCAGTTGTGTGGCAAGTATGGCAATTCTGCATAATCATCTCGCACATGCAGACAACTACCGATGGCATGCTGTTCGCCCAACTTTCAACACACACACAGCCACACACACAAATAGTGGCGGCAGCCGTCTGATTCGGCTAGAGCCAAGATTTGTTGCCGCTCTTGTTAGACTTAAGAACATATGTTCTGTACAGAAGCATAATTTCTTTGACAAACTAACCAATTGGAGGTCGGCTAAAATGCAGACTATGTTGGCGAAAAGTGGTAAACAACAGCACAATCGGTAGTACAAAGCTAGGCTTGTTCAAGCGGCATTTTTTACGACAGCACGGTACTTTCCTAGTTTTCTTTCCTAATATTTACAAAGTCTTGTCTATAACCACGTATTCCACGTATATAATATGCTTGACATCTCGACTCCCATCCGTTCCCTCGCTATTACAACTAAATTCCCCGGCACCAACTTTTTTAAACTTCAATTTCCCCACTTAGCTTTTACCACTCGATTATTATCATCCCCAATTGCATTTTGGGGAGGTGGAGCTGCGTCTACATAAATGCTGCCAACGAAAGCGGTTACTGCCTCAAGGAAGACAATTCTCTTTGCCAAAACTTCGGCTCAAGCGACATTCATTGTTCCACCGTTGTTTACCATTTCCGACCACTATCGTACCGTAAACCTCTCTCAAGTTCGGTGCACTCTAAGAAGTAGATTAACTGACAGGTGTTATACAAAATTTCCCAGATGCCCGTCTAAGCCATCCCGTAAATTATTCCCTGCCCCCAAATCATTCATCGTGCAATTTATTTACCTCGTCGTCTTTCGTTAATACTCGCTATCAATATAGAGACGAAATTTACTAGATAAACTTGTTTGTTATTACTGCCAGTGTTTGTAGGACCCCATTTTATGTCCCCTGTGGAAGAAATTGAAGTCATACGACTTGCCAAATAATGTGCCTGCAATTAACTTGGAGATCTTGGCACATTCACGTGTTTATTCTTTTTCCCGGGACTGCATTTCACGCTCTAACAACTTAATGTTATCGCTCAGCGCAAGGCGAGACTACATAATTTGGAAGTTACTCGAATGCTACCTTTCATTTTATCTATTTTCTAACTTCTCGTCGAAACTTGCGTAATCAGATTGTATGCGCGACGCGAATTGTGTGCTTTCTGGAAGATATGCGAGCACCAGCGATTACGCTAGAAGCTTCCACGAGTCATGTATAAAACCAGCTCCCAGTATGTGTATATTATTATTATAACTAATGAACGCCGTTGCACATAAAACGGTTTGTGCGTGTAGCTTAAACTGTTCTAGCCTGCACCGCAAACTTCACGGGTGTTTCTTTGCAAGTACATTTTGCATACTTCTTTCAAAGCGACACACATTCTGTCTGCGGCTGATTCTAGCCACATTTAGAATATCAGTGAGTGACGAGCTTCGAACTTCGGATTGCTTGTTTCTCCGTAAAAAATTTGTGGTGAAGAGACATAAGCACTAGATCACCGATAAGGATCTGTTACGAGTGAAGGCCGCCCAGTTAGCATCAGTGATCCCTTCGCTCGCTAGGTAGTGCAAAAGTGCTACTGGAAAAGTCACTGTGTATGCTCGATACGAAGCTCTGCGTCTAATCTTCCAATATTGCCTAAGACTGTCAGCTAAGAGTACACATCGACGAAAATTAACAATGAGCACTTACCATTTTGATCATACTTACTTCAAAAAGGCATGGATAGAACACTGCAAAAGAGGAGCGTACTACCTCATCGTCTTTATTAGCTTTGTTCACACCAGATTCCGCAAAATATGTTCGGCTTGTTTGTTGTAGGTAGTCGGCTAGTCACCTTTCTGTCACGACTACTGTCTGTATAATTAGGAACCTTGAATAGCTTGTAATATTGTTAGCCCCAGGATGTAAGGTGAGCATTACTTGAATATACGGCATGACATTTTTGGTAAGAAGCACTTGATAAAACATACGAGAGAGCCCCCCCTCCAACAACGTTACACGACGTGCAAGCTTTTCACTTTGGCTAGCTGATAGTCACGTCAGCCCTTGACTTCGTACTTCACCAGATTAGATTGTGTGAGACCTACGAGAAATCTCCCATGAAATTTTTGAGATGAAGGTTTTATTTAATGAAGGATGTGGAAGCGCGGAAGGATTGTGCCTTCTGAAGGACGCTGACAATGTTATATGCCTTGATCGTGAGCAGCCGTACTATTATCAAGTCCTTGGGCAGATGGCAGCTTGTGGTCTCTTCCTGAGCAGATTCGCAGTGCTTAACCATGCTTGAAAACTCAAACACTCCCTTTCGCAGAGTGGCGAGAAATATACAAATATTTTTTTAAAGATTTGAACAGGCAGCAAGAAAATGAATAGGCCTTACTCTAGGAGCGCTAGATACTGGGTGCGTTTTGCATTTGTGGCATTGCCCCCTAGACTCCGCACGGTTCTCGAGCAGAGTCAGCTGGCACGGTAGTTGTCCAGCGTACGTAGAGCAATCCAATGGCAACTGCTGCAGTGGCAAGTATGCCCAGAAGGAAGAACGCCACTATCGCCCATGGTGAACCGGCACCGCCACCACTGTCCGATCCGCTCAATCCGTCCGACTCTCCAGGCGTGTACTGCAGAAAGATATGCATTTGCTGTGTATTTAGGCACAACATACTCAAAATTTAACAACGAGCAGTTGAGCCAAGTTAGCGACGCGACGCAAAAAAAAATTGAAAGATAAAAACTAGGCAAGGCGCTGATCGGCCGTGATATCTGTGTTTGCATCCGAAAATACGTCGCAAACTACAGTTTTTAACATCTTGACGACGTTGCCATCAAGCTGTCACGATACAAGGTTATATAGTTATACAATTAGCACGCAATCATATGACGCAAGTTAAGCGTCAAACTGGTAATGACTGGTGGGTGCCAGCCTTATATTCTTGAAGCTTCATACCTACCAAATTTATAGAAGGTGCACTGGGACAATTTTGGCATATGATAAATAAAATCAACGATGACAAAGAGGATATAGCTGAGGTACCTCAGATTAGATGGAAGAATACTTCATAATTTCGGAAGTACTGAGTTTCTATGGCCCTAGAGAAAAACGCAAGACTGACTTAGCCTGGAGCTCTTGCCCTCGGGCCCTAGTTTCTCTGTACCAAAATAAAGTTCTTGCCATGCCATGCCATGGCTTCCAGACGTCACTAGAATAAAGTGTCACAGAAGAACTAAATAAAACAACAAAGAAAACAAACACATCGAACTAAAACACACAGGCTCAGGCTACAAAGTTTGACATACTCACCACTTTGGTGACCTAAAAAGAAAGAACAAATATATATATTTGACTTTGACGTTGACGAAAACAAAGCAACAGGACCAGATGGTATCTCTCCAAGGGGTTTGAAACATCGTTATGAGGCAGTAGAACGCTATTTTTATGTTATATATACAAAATCACTTGCTGAAGGCAGGCTTCGCGATGACTGGAAGGTTGCTAACGTTGTCCCTGTTTTTAAAAGTGGCTCTAAATTAGAAGTGTCGAATTACACACCTATTTCCCTGACATCGATTTGTTGTAAACTACTTGAGCATGTTCTATGTTCCGCCTTAATGAATCACCTGACTTCTGTTGGATTTTTTAATCCTAGACAACACGGCTTTCGAAAAGGATTTTCATGTACAACCCAATTAATTTAATTCTATCACGATATAGCGTCGGCTTTGGACAACAGAGGGCAGATTGATTGGTTATTTCTAGATTTCCAAAAAGCGTTTGGTACAGTATCACATTCAGTTTTAATACAAAAGTTGCAGAATTTAAACATTGACAAAGCCGTTTGCAGATGGATTACGGATTACTTAACATCAAGAAAACAGAGGGTGGTTTTAGGTGGATCATGTTCATGTTTAGTTTCTGTCACTTCAGGGGTACCACAGGGTTCTGTATTGGGCCCACTTCTTTTCCTTTTGTTCATAAATGATATTTCGGATGTAATCAAGAGTAACATTAGAAGGTTTACCGATGATTGTATATTGTATACTAATTTGATTGACCAAACGGATTCCACACAGCTTCAGGAAGATCTTAATCACGTAGAGGCATGGTGTAAAAATAATGGCATGGTACTAAACAGCAATAAGTGTGTTCACGTCAGCTTTACTAAAAGGGTCAATAGGCTAACGAATCAGTACGTCTTAAACAATGAAGTAATTAGGAAGGAGAACAAATACAAGTATTTGGGCATTACGTTTTCTGGAGAAGGGACTTGGTCTGAACAAATCAACAGTGTTGTTAGCAGGGCAGGAAAAGCCCTTGGCTTTTACAACGAAACCTTAATCATGTGACTAAAGAAGTTAAACAGACCGCATACCATGCCTATGTCAGACCTATACAGGAATATACCTTGTCCTGTGTGGGACCCGTTTCACAAGGTACATATTGATGCACTTGAACGTATTCAGTCTATTGCAGCCAGATTTGTTCTGGGGAAGTATGATCGGTACGAAAGTTCTAGAGCCATGAAAAGAGAACATTGAGTGGCAATCTTTAAAAGAGCGAAGACGTAATCTTAGACTTCAAGTTTTTTTATTCAATTTATAACAAGCAAACAGGAATCAATGCTTCAGATTATCTACGACCGGCGCATTATCAGTCCTCCCGTTTGGATCACAAATTTGAAGTTCGGCCATACACCCCCAGCACCGATTTGTTCAAAAATTCATTTTTCCCTAAAACGATTTCTGAATGGAATTTGTTGCCACCAGAAGTGGTTGGCCTCAAGACTGCGGATTTATTTTATGAATGTTCGTGCCCCCCGCAATAATGCCAACAAAGGCGCTGCGGGTAATGTAAAATAAAAAAAAAGTATGCGTGATACTTGAACTGGGGAGGTTAATATATTGCTTTTCCCAATCAATTCTGCAAAAGGAAGGCTGTCTTATTTCTCTCTCAGTATTTTTGTCCTGATAAATATTCGGAAGGTCACAAACAACTTGTTGCGGAAGTACTGAAGGGCTAGGTGTTGGCCGTTATTGATCTAAAGGCAGAGGACTTGTTGACGTCAGTGCCAACACAAAATAAAAAAAAAATAGGAGCACTCGTGTTTGGGCTGATTTATTGTTCGTTCATGTGTCAGCAAGCGCGCTTTCATTAGGTAACTACTCTGAACTGGCACGAGTATGATATAAATACCTCACTAAACTGCGAAGTAACTAATATGCCATCATTTAGTACTCGTAGATGTCGAGTGAGCTCATGAAAACACTTTGCAATGTGATGAACGTGGTTGAAATCGCGGATACGGGACATCAACCGTCAAATTTGCGCCTTCATTGTGAGCTAGGAAAATGTGGTTTGTAGCGGCAAATCGATGCCTTTGGAAACGTAATTAATTTGCTTGTATGAAGAATAAATCAATCCTTGTTAAAAATATTAACATTTTTGCTGTCTCTCTGCCATGGTTAAGCATTTTAAAAAATTATGTAATGGTATTTGACGTCATTCCGAAAAGGAATTTTCAGAATACTGATAAAGGGGGGGGGGGGGTTATGATAGGTTTGGTACTAATAAAAGGGGTGGCGTATTGGAAAAGTTTGAGAAACACTGATACAGAACATCACGGTGACAGCGACGACAACTGCTAAAATATTGAAAAAAATACACCACCCAAGCACTCCGCACAGATTGTTAACCAGCGAAGCTGAAACATGCGGCGCCGATGTTTAGCAGTGGGTTAATCCCGACGCTGTATTGAAGCGTTTCTCAATTATTGGTTACATGTTTGTGTAACGGAACGCAAGAGCCAATAGCGGGCGGATGCTGCTAACCACGACGCCAAGCTAACTCGAGATATCGAACGCATGCGACAACGGCGAGCCGAGGAGGAGGCGTTGAGGGCAGAGCAGCGTCAACGTGGCAATGGCGGGAACGCGTTCGCCGGTGCCAACGCCCGCTTTCGACCGGAGTTTCTCGAGCGGTACTTTGGCTTCGTCTGCGATAAAACGTCCACGTTAAAATCGCGAAGTGGAACGCAAGCACCAACGGCGGGTGGAAGCTGCTAACCACGACGCCGAGCTAACTCGAGATACCTAACGCATGCGACAACGGCGAGCCGAGGAGCAGGGCAGAGCAGGTACGACGCAGAGAACGACGTCCCTAACGGCGCTGCCAATGGCGCGCGCGCTGGGGTGCGACGTAGAGAACGACGTAACTGACGGCGCAGCCAATAGAGACGTTTAGACAAACATGGGACGAACGTTTTTTTTTTTTTTGTTTCGCCTAGCCATATAGAGCTTTCGCTGTAAAAAACATACTGGTTGAAGGTAGCCCAGGTAGAAACTTGTCAGCGCTTGCTTGTCCCTTGTTTCTGCTTCCTCTCACTGTCTACCATCACTCTCCCTCTCTTTCTCTTCGTCCTTGTCACCGCATGCCCCATGTTTTCTTTACATGCTTACACACCTGTTCCCTAATACTGTGGACCGAACGAACCACTTCAGACCAGCGTCATCGGTTCAAGTATTCACTGCAGTTCTAGTAGACTGAAGCGATTGCAGCCCTTGGAATCGGAACGTTGCGCTCGCTGTTGTATTACTCTTCTAAGTATTGCAAATGCAATATCATTGGCTATCCGTAGTAAATATGTATTCGGACGTGTAAGTGTGTGTTTACGAGTGTCCTTGCCCTGTAGCTGTACAGTGGAATGCTATACCAGGATGCATATTTTATAGAGAAGCTCCCTGTCTTCATAGTTTTCTTATATGAGTCACTTGGATGCGTCTGGTAATCTGTTCATGACATGCCCAATTTTACTTAGTGCAATGATGAAGCACGAGATAAAAATAACTGAGCTAGCTTTCTAACATTGAATTTCCATGCACAGCATTTGTCGACAAGGACACCGACATCAACCTCTATTTAACATCATGTACCAGTGAAGTAAGTGCAGCTTCACTTTTTAACCCGACAGAAACTCTGAGGATATGTTTGATATTTACAAATGCACATCTGTTCTGTCACAAAAATATAAATTGAGTCTTTTACTTTCATCATGCTTAAACATGAACTACATGTCGAATTCCTTCTGGCAAAAAGCAACAACTTTACTATTGACGCGCTCCAAAAGCAAGAGTCGGGAAATCTATTATTTCGTTCTTAACACGTACCTCGGTTGTAGGTTCCGCCTTTGTCATATTATCATGTTGACGTTGCCATTTCGTTTGTTTGTGGGTGACCTTTTCTTCCGTCTGCAATGTTATTCAGCGTGCACATGCTGAAGTGTTTGTAAACAGTGCTATGGCTTCAAAATAAAGTGTATAAGCCTATCTCTTAGCTGCAGCTGCGTGGAAAAGTGAAGGATACATGTGGGTCAAGTGGCAATGAGTATCGGATGAAAAAATAAATTGCGCTCAATAAATGCGATTATAAGGAAAGTCATCATGAAACGCATATGACGAAGCAGAGGCGTCCCGTTCCTTTTGTCTCGCTTACTTTCTAACCAAAAACTCGGACACAATCTTTGGAACTGCAGAGGACGCTGTCAATATCTCAATTTTACGTGTCTACTATGAGCCAAAGTAGCAGACAAACGTGAGAATTGAGTACTTCAAAAGGATCATCTTTGTAGCACGTTTCTAATAAGCCTTAAACATAAGCAATACGTTTACACGTACAGGGGCGCTATAACGTAAAATGATTCCAAACTGTTTTGATTCCAAACCCCTGACGTCAAATTTACGTAACCACTGACGCAAGCATCGGACGGTCCCGCCGCGTTGTCTGAACAACCCAATCACACTCTCCTCGTTTATAGGAGGTCACCTTTGTTCGCTTTCAAAACCGATAACATTGTCTACACTCCGCGGTTTTTCTTATCTAATTGGCTGACAAGGGGCGAGGAGCACGCTCTAGTGGGGAGGGTTTCGATGGGGCCGAGCCAGCACAGTGAAAATAGATAACCGCATAAAGAGGGTGGTGCCGGCTTCTCCCATTGGTCCGCTTTGCCTTACTTAGCTTGCGGTGGCTCGTCGAAAATCGCGGCGGCATGCAACGGAAGGATAAGAATGCCGAAAACGGATCCTCAACAAGGAAGAGTTGGCAGAGCAATGTCGTATGTATGCCGAAAGGGTTCGATAACGTTTTACTGCCACGCAAAAAGGTTTATCGTGCGCAAATAAATACATGCTCACCGGCCGGTGCGAGTAGCGAGGGCCTGAGCGATCGGTGGGCAGCCATCTTTGATTCCTTTCGGAATGGGGCAGTCTGTGGCTATTCAGAAATTTTTCAGTTTTGTTCGGCATAATAATGTATTTTTTTCGCGTACACATCACTTTGACGTGGTGAGTTTTTGCGGTTTTGTGACGTCGCGTGACAGACAGGCTAAATGGGCGTAGCCAGAAAACATTGGACCAATAGCAGAGAGCTAATGGTGAAAAGACATCGAATCATGAATGATTATTTTTCTTTTGTGCGGTTTAATCATACATAATCAGTGTGTACACGTTATATCAGATGGGGAACTATCGCGGTTTTCGTGACGTCGCGTTACAAACAGGAGAAGTTGGCAGCTGCCCGAAATGTTTTGACCAATCGTGGAGGCTGATTGCAGAAATTGGAATCAAAACAGTTTGGAATCATTTTACCTTATAGCGCCCCAGGTGCCTAAGCACGGGTACACATCGTACCACGGTCCCGAGTCACACGCGTTTCTCATTGCGCACGATCTCCATTGAACCTGACTGTATGCGTCCACGAGCGTGGTCTGTTGCACCAACAAAGACTAAATGACGAATCTGACCTACAAACGTGATGTTTAAATCTTCAGACTGTAAAGCAATGTTTACATACACTAAGGTGTCAGATTATATATTAAATTCTGTAAACCTGTTCTCATGAGGCGTAGATTTAGCAAGCAGCTACCGTAGTGATTAAATACTGTTTGTAATTAAAGGCGCTGCTTGCTTGCTCCTGGGCAACGCACTTCAAATGGACATTTATCATTTGGAATATTTCTCAGGCCGGTGCATTGCGTAATTTCATTATATAGCTTTGTCACTGAGTATTTGAGCTGTTGCAAAAATCAATTTATGTTTCCCACCAAATACAAAAAGCGGCTGCGTAGCAGAATTGTTGCAATAAAGTCTCGACTGATGAGGAATTTGGGCCTTTAGACAGTAGAGTTACGCAGCATATGTATCGTAATGCCTACCGAGGAACGTTTTCCCAAAACTTTACAATAGATTCTCCTGTAAACGTCTTTATGTGAAAGATAAATTTTTACGCCACACATCAGCTGCAATGAGCGCAATTTATGGCTACTACCCCTGTCACACATCAAATGTGTATTATAAGTTATTTGATAAACATTTCAGACGTCCAACTAGTAGTATTTATTAAATCAGTTATGTAATATATCGGTACTGTCCTCGAGGCATGCAGCCGTGCAGCCTTGGACCCTTTCGACCACGGGTATCGTGTTGCGGATAATAATGAACGCGCATGTATAATTCAAGGTACAGTTATGTATTGACCGACAATCTTGCCCTGTAGCTCCAGAAAAAAAAATGCGACCGCAGACTTCATAGCCTTTCTGGCAGCTCGGTCTTTCCCCTTTTCGCAGTTGCACCACTTAAACGCGTCTTCGAAGCTGTTAATATTTCTTTTAGTAGAATGAGCAAGCTGAACAGCAAAGGCAGTGCATTCGGTCCCTGTCAGGCTTAATTTACAAGTGTGGTATTCTTCGTCGAAACAGTGGCAGGTGCCTCTGCTTAACATCGTGCAACGTATACAGTAAATGCAGTTTTGTTCTCTAATCCGAAAAGCAAACTCCGCTGAGGTGATCGTTAATGTCAATTATTGCAGGCTTTTACTTCCCATAAAGATTAGCTGCGTTATTAAGATCATGGCGCGCAAACCTTTTGTTCGTGTTGAATTATTGCGGAGGAAAACTAGAAACTGTATGGTCGCAATGGAGCTGCCAGAAATCAGTCATAGACTCATTATTTCTTTTTTTTTACGACGTACCTTGGTTATTGGTTCCATCGTGGTTATATTTTCATGTGGACGTTGCCCTTGTGTTTGTTTTTTGATGACGTTGTCCTCCGTCTGTAACGTTATTCATCTGACACATGCTTAACCGTACATAAAGGGTGCCATTCTTTAACGACACGATGTATAAGTGTATCTGCCAGCCTTACATCCTAGAACCAATGAAGAGCACACATATCTGTCTGGTACCAGCGCTTCAACAAGAGGAATTGCTTTTAAGAAACGCTTTGCCAAAAACCTATTATGTAAAAACAAAGAACGGACTGAGGCGGCCCCTGGCCTTCTTCTTTACACACTTTCCAAGAAAAAGAGAGGCGGTTGTGACTGCAGAGAAGCTGCACGTATAAGATTTACGTGGCGCATATAAACTTAAATGGGAGCCCAACGGGAAGATTACATAGTATAAAATGCTCGACTGTGCAGTAGAATTAAAAATAACCCTCGATCAAACGCAAACAGTTTTGCTGCGTGAAGTGGAGGCTTGGAGTCACGCGCTTCAAAAGTATACCACAACCCTATTTGTACACATTCTCCCAAATGAACCTGACTAGCTGCGTCCCCGAGTGGGGTCCGTTGGAACAAGCAGGCCTAAATGACGCAATGTGAACAGTGAGGTGCTGATAAATAAAGTAGTGTTCACATATGTAAGGTGTCCGGCTATATAGTAAATTCTCAGGGCCTATTGTTGCGATTCGTAGATTTTAGAAAACGTCTACTAGAAGGACTTCCTCTGTGCCTCGAATTAAGTGCGCTACTTGGGCCTGGAGCGCGCCCTTCCAAAATTTATTGCGTAGAATCTTCCTCCGACAGGACGACTTGCGCGCTTTCAGTAGATAGCGTTTCGGCTAAGAGTACTTGTTGATGCAGTGATAACGTTAGTATGTCAGTCAAAGGCCTAATCGGCTGCGTAATTTTATTCATAAACTGAGATACATTTTTCTGCAATGGAATGAATGCAATGAATACAATTAAACGTGGCTACTACAACAACATATCAATGCATGCGTTCTACAAGCTTTGTAAGACATCTGAGATTCGCTTAAATGCTCCGTCGCATCCATAGCGACAATTTATTATCTCGTATGAAAGGTGGTCGCATTTCTAGGTACTGTGAATAATTAATGAGGTGCTTGTATAAAAGTATAAAAGAATATTTAGCAGCTAAATGAAAGGTACACTTTGTTGCTGTTGATTTTTTTTTTCTTGTCCCACATACAGGAACTAAACTTGTACTTTATTTTGGGAATGTACAGGTGGACTTACCCGGAGTAAAGGCAGTGTACATTATGAAATAAATAGAGTTCAGTGTTCGCAAAAGCCATTACTATAATAAAAATATAACCACAGCGCCCTCTGCGCAAATGAAATTTCTTCATCTTCTAGCTGTGCAGCTGACATGCTGCGACGTAATTTTTTATTCATTTTGAAGAGTCTTTCTTCAATCTTTCTTGTACCCATGTCACCAGAATGCGCCCGAAATACGATCTCGGTCAGTCATGGTGAGGAAGAGCACTTCCGAGAGCCAGGAAATCGCCTTGCCAAGTACTACAAGACGTGGCCATGCGCATCAAAACTATTTAAGACCGACAACTCCGCTTTGCTGAGAGCTGCAGCCAGCTTAGCTTAGAGCAGTGATTCCTAGGTTACTGCAGAGCGGCGGCAGACAGGTGCCACGTGGCAACCAGATTTGGGAGGTGGGCCCACTGACGTTCAAAGGAACAGTAACTCTGATATCGTTGAATGCTGCTTCCTCTTACGAGAGTAGTCGCGGTGCTTCTCTAAATATTTGCTCCGCTTCCGGTGCACGAGTAGCCTCTTCCTCCTATTATGAAGTCTCGTCTATGGCGTTGTGCTTCTCTGTTGCAAAAGCGGCAACATCGGAAACGACGTTGCACACCATTCCACTGCGCGCCTTCTGAGGGCTATTTAGTTTACTAGGGTGTAAATCCACGAAATGGAGACGCCTTGGAGTTCGTGGCCCCAAGCATAACTATAACAGCAGATATAATAGCGTTGGACGCTACTATAGTCTGAAATGGTGCACAATGTATAGGCATTAAGTCAGCATACGAGCCTAAATTTACTGACAAAATTATATCAGAGTTAGGAAGCATGGGCACCAAAACAAAAGTCACGCATTTATATAATGCTATCGAATCGCCAGTGTGGGGTGGTGCACTACGTATGTAAGAGATGTGCTTGTAGAAGTATATAGCGCAAACTTGGGACTGATCACGCTGTTAAGTAACGCATAGTATATGTATAAATAAATGTATCCTGTTATGTGTAGGCTGACTTCATGCCTACATTCTGTACCATTTGAGACTATAATAGCGTCCAACGCTATTATAGTCTGAAACCTACGAACGACGTACAAACGACAAAACATGTTATTCAAATTCATCTGCTAGTACTTATTCAGGCAATTTAGGGCATAAACATCCGTGTGTTTTTTTTTGTCTCATAATTGATAACCTTTTACCGGATAATAACAACGGTAGTGCATAAAACACAAAATGAAATGAAATTATTAGGTTTACAGAAACCGAAATAGCTGCATAAAACATCACAACACCTAATCATGCACTGATATGCACACAATTTACGCAGGACCCGACAGTCCCCTATCCCAGAGCCTTTCCCATAAGATCCCCCAACAGCGGCCGAAAGCTGTCCCCTTTATTGAAATATATGTTTTATTTATCATTCACATGTTAAAATTCGGACCACTGTCCACTGAAAATGATTCCGTAAGTAACAGTCTTTATCTCATTACTGCAAAAATAAATAAACCAACAGGCCCATTCCGCAAGGCCTCGTAATGAATAAATATGTCAGTATCACTGCCTCGAAGGTTCGGCAAATGGCTGGATACTGGTTGATAATGACCGAAATTGCAATGTAACTGCCAGGTGTTATTGTTATTGAAATGCATTCCAAGCCTTTTCTTTGCATTCTTGGCATACAGTCTCATTTGCGTATCAACAGAACTCAGTAAGCTCTCAATCGCCTAAAATATAGAGCCCGTGAATCGAGTTCGACTTACGCATAGACCGGTGGACGCATCGCACGTTGTTCCTGCCGGACAAGCACTGCAGGCCACTCCTCTCTTGTACATGGATCTACGAATAACATTGCCACTGCAAAGAAACAAGCAAAAGTAGAGAAACGGCGTATGCAAAGGAAATGAGCAGTCTCAGTGGAGCTTGCATATACGTTGCGAGGAAACTGAGTTCGTCGTCTAGATTTTAGTGTCAACCTTGTGATGCTTGGTTACATCTATTTGACATGTATTCTTGGTATATGACACGATATTCTCAGTCCTTGGGGAAATTCGTTGCTATGAATTGACCCAGATTGCGGAGAGACCATCAGTTCTTCCCTGTGGCGCGCATGTGTCTACATATATCGTATATGCAACTCTGGAGCTTGCAAGGAAAGACCAGCAGAAGAACTTTAGATTAAGTGATCGCTGAGAGTAACCATACGTCACTTTTAATGACTGCAGAAGTCTTAAACTTAATTACCATGATGGTTTTAAAAAAATGCTGGCTTTCCCATAATCGAGAGTAGATGTAAGCATAAAATGGCTACCGGCAAATCAGATTGGGGCCGTGACGCAGGCCTGAAAGCTTACTGAGCCGAAATGAACCTGTTTTGAAGTGAACCTAGTTGCAAGTCTCGTCTCGGTCAAACAACCATACGCGGCGCGCCGGACGTTGCTGGCCTGGTCACGCAGCGTGACGCCACCTCTTGAAGGAGGCGGCGCAAAACCGGTGCCGTGGAACTCACAGCCCCCTGGCATTGAAAAGAGTATAGGTAACCCTGTCTAAGCGCCAAAAGATCACAATCAAGTGTATGGTGCACTCTATATGCCTTTTGAACGTCACTTTTGAAAATCACAAATTAAAATTCAGCTGTACCAGAAGTTACAGTTTGAGTGACATTGTGAACAAACGTTAAAAGGAAATCCCGCAAAAGCATTTCCTGCTCAAAAACATTCTAATATATTCAACGGAAATGACGCGCCCGCCATTTTGCTTCCGGTAGTGAGACGGTCTACATCATAGCTATGATGTAACTATTTACTTAGCTCGACGAATTCATCAAATAATAAAGAATAAAACGCTTTTAGGAACGAACACATTGCAATAACTATTGTAGTCATGCTACTGAGCGGTGAGATAGTGCTCACATGAGGTTTAGGTTTGTGATCTGCGATCACATATGAGGAAAAGATGCGAGCTTTTTAAGCCGGAACGAACTTCCCTTCAGCGTTTGCTTTATGACTTTATACTCTTATTCATCCGAATGAAAACACACAGGCACTAATAGTTCGTATATACTTTATCAATTACTTTACTCTGCAGGTATCAACACAGTTCCAAGAAAACAAAGAAATGCGATTGTTGCCGGTTCCTATCGCATATAAAGTCAGCAATTAAACAAAACTACATCCAGATAATACCCAATGTTGTCAGATTTGAAAGGTGTCCCAGCTAGCCTGCACCAAGCTTGTTTTTTGTTGTTTTGTTTCTTGGCTTTTGGAATATTACGTGCCTAAACCATGATGCGATTATGAGGCACGCAGTAGTTGGAGAGTCCGGATTGATTTTGACCACCTAGGGTTCCTTAACGTGCACCCAATACATGGTACACAGGTGTTCTCGCATTTCGCCTCCATTGAAACGCGGCTACCGCGGCCGGGATCTTATCTCCCGCCCTTGGGTTTAGCAGCGCAATGCCGAAACCACTAAGCCACCACATGGCGGGTACCAGGTTTTAAAAAAAGAAAGCGGAGGTCTTCTATGCGGATGATAACAATTGATTGTCGTAGCAGCAACCTGAAGAAGCGTCTCGCATTTTTGTGTCCTTAGTAATTATTGTTTTTGGAAGTATTAAGCGTCAGACGGACAATGACTTAGGCAAGGAAGAACACGACACTGGTGCTAATTTCGTAATTAACAAATTTGTAAATATTTTTCACTAGATTTTTCAGTGCTATATATACGAGTGTTTACGGCAGACATGTCTCCATGTGACAGCGACTTCAAAAACGTGAATTTCAATTGTTCTCAACGCGCTATGTATGTCGACTGGCGCTTTTTTCCGCGTGTTACAGAAAGTCCGCGCAATATAGAAATAGACCGCGTGACTACGCACACGCGTGCAGTGACGTCAGCGCCTTTTAATGAGCTCAGCGGGAAAGTAAACGT
This sequence comes from Dermacentor silvarum, assembly GCF_013339745.2. Lineage (NCBI taxonomy): Eukaryota > Metazoa > Arthropoda > Arachnida > Ixodida > Ixodidae > Dermacentor > Dermacentor silvarum. The sequence goes on from NC_051157.2 coordinate 163,398,611, forward strand.
CTTGCTCACAATGTAAACTCTAGCGCATCGCCCCGCACAGTGCGTCGCATTTGAGCTGGTTTTCTAGCGTGCGGCACGCGCCGATAATAAATAAATTAAGAAAGATAAAACTTCACGGGAGTTATCTTCTTATTATTTTCAGTTTTATTAGTACGAACTTGGTCACATATGAACGTTTTATTCATTGGCATATCATTGTGCCTGCATTTTTTTTTTCAATTTGTTGGGAAATTTCTCTGGCTAAGTTGCCGGGTGTTTTTCCACCAAGCGTCATCGGCTTGCGCCGCACAATTGAGAATGTGCGAAAACGCGTCACGCTGTGACGCGCTAGAAGCAAGATGTTTACTTTCGCTCAGAGCTCATCGAAGGGCGCTGCCGTCACAGCGCGCAGGTGCATAGTCACGTGGTATATTTTTATATTCCGCAGGCTTTCTTTAACACGCGAAAAAATGCAATGTGTCTCCCACAATCGAAATTAATGTTTTAGAGGTCGCGCTAACACCTAACCTGGACATGTTTGCCGTAAATGTAGTACTGAAAACGCTAGTTTATTACCAATTGTAAATTACTATATTAGGAAGAGCGCAAACTACTAGACGCCTCTTGAGATTTCTGCTAACGATATGCAATTGGTTTCAACTGCACAGAATGTTTCCGTTTTTTTAACTTGAGGCATACTAGTTGGGACAACCCCTATAAAAAAGAATATACAAAATAAGCTACGAACTCACGCTGGTGCATAGTGGCATACGTAAAGCTTCTTAAACGGAAGCCTCGGATCGTTGTCATTGCGAAGCTTGTAGTGCGTGTAACCACAGCCTATGTACCGCGTTTCTGCCCAGGCTACCTAAAAGTAAAGCAAGATACATTGCCAATTCGTTTGTCTGAAGTCTATTACACAAGAATTGAGGTGATCTGTGACATTTATTGCATTTAAAGTGCCCCTGAATGGTCGCTTCCAATAACCAACAAAGTACTTCGGGTAGTACATTTGCATCAAGCACGTCATAAACAGCACAATAATTGATTCCCATTCATTCTGTTCCCCAGTTATTTACCAGTCTTCACATTTCAGTAATATTGGCAAAATTACTACCGACACTGGTCTAGCCAAATTGCAACGGCGACAAAAACAAATATTTAAATGCGTGCATTCTATTAAAGTGGTCATGAAACACTTTTCTAACTGTAATCATAAAATGGTCTCATTGTTAACGGAAGTCGTTTCACGAATGCCATGCCGCAAAACTTTTTTGAATCTTTCAACTATAAGCAGAGTTATCACACCGATACCCGGGTTTCCCTCTCCTTTCGCGTTCACTTGCGTGCTGAAAGCTGCACAGCGGAGAAGCAAGCGGCCGCGGTAGACAAGCAGACAGCAGCTGGGAGCAGTGCAGGGATGAAATTATTGTTCGGTATTGTTGTGATCGCAGACATATATATTTGTTATTTATTTCACTAAAATTACTAAATGTGTATTACTCAGAATGCTCTCGGCAATCACGAAGTGAGCCAATAAGCGTTGGTGGGCCAATTGTTTTCGATGACGCTGCATGACGACATTGCGGAAGTGAAAGCAAGCAATGGTTAGCTGTGTTTGACAGTATATTGTAAATTTCCTGCTGCATGCAGTGCTCCAATTTTAGGCTCACATATTCAAAGCAGCCCCTGCGACAGATCGGCAACGTTTCCTTACTATATATTGAAACCATGTTTCAGGGCCCCTTTAACTTCTAGTAGCATTTGATGTTCTTGATCGGGGGGCGTGAGTTTAACGCTCATTAGAAGAAGAAGCAATAGGTGCGGCGATGGCTAATCGTGGATGGTGCTTTTGCGATGTAAACTTTATCAATGCGGGTCATGGTGAAGGCTGACACACCAAAATTTGAATATTTTCGAAGCTTACTGCACTTTCCAAGTGACACGTTACTCCCGTCAGCATCTAGGTAAGTTTTTATTAATTATGAAATTATCACTATCTCTTTCTGTTAGCAGTCAAATGAGTTAGAGGTGCGAATCGCCAGTGCTATCGAATAAAACTGAGAAGTTTCGAGAGCCTCAACCGCCCTATTTGCAACTTCGTGATTGTAAGTGACAAAAGGAAACGCGTATTAACTCTAGAACCTTCCACGCAGCTCAGTAGGGTGTCCTTATTTTGTTAATAAAACACTGCCATAGCTACCAACATTGTAACAATCATTTGCATGCAAACCCTACTTGAAAAATATTACGTTCAGCGATTTGCCTTCCTGTCGGTCACTGGTTATACTGAGTGTTGCGTAAAACTTTGCTAAGCCTTGTGGGTATGACTCTTCGTGGTAAACCTCTAGCTAGTTCACGCTCAAATTTTGCACAAATGTGGTACGTTGCAAAGGACTATAAAAAAATAAAACGGAGTGGCTGTCACCTGCGGAGACACCGCTCATATTTTCTTGGTTTCGTCACGATAGAATTGTGTCACCATACGTCACTGCTACGGCGAAAGAGACCTAATGCGGCGCCATCATTGGCGCCAGATGGCGCCACCATTACAATGCAGTGGGATCGACATGTTTTGAGTGGCGTCGCCGCAGATGACATTCACTCCGATGACATTATTCACGAAGCTGGTAGGTATTGCCCACCAGCTTAGTAGTAAACTCAACCCCTCGAAAAATGCTACCTCTGCGAAATTTGGGCGTTAACGACGCAGCGGTTTATCAGGAAAAGTCGCGTATCACTCCGGCTGATACCGATGACACGCTGTATATTTTACATATTTTTTTGCGTGCCTGCAGCAAGTTTACATTTCTCTCAATCTTCTGCGTCAGAAACGTTCAAGTAAACACAGAATCTAGCATAAATAAATTTTCTGGTAAAATCTTCATAGCTCATCTTGTATCCTAAAAAAACTATAAATTTGGCCTGAAGGTTTGTGGGCGACATAATTTATGCCTTTCAACTCTGTGTGAAAAAATAGTATGAGTGCTATTTGCTTTCAATCGTTCATCCAGTTGATATGGTGAATATTTCTTCCTTCGAGACCTCTCGCACTAGTCCCCTGTGCTGGCAGAATAGAACCGCAAGGTTCACAGACTGCGCCAGGCGGTCGAACTACGTACAGCGAGAAACGTTCAGACGATGCGGAAAGGAAAGCATCCCGCACCTGCGTAAAATGAGTCACCACAGGCCCAGGATCAACACGGAAAGGATCCACGTTGCCCGCGTTGAAGTCTTTGTATTCGTCGAACCAATCTTTCACGCGGCCTGCGCTGTCGACGACTGGAGTCTCCGTCGGCTCGTAATTCCAGGCGATGTTCTGACCCACTTTGGGAAACTTCGCTGCGTTGGTGGCGGATAGCATGTTCGAGTTAGGTACCTCGAAAAAAAATCACAATAGTCAGAATAACAGTGCATAAGAAAGAAGCACAGAAAGATTTGGCAGGTTTGTTTGAAGAACCTTTTTGTGGTTAGAAGCAATTGAAATGAAAATAAAAAATTGAATAAATAAACTATAAAAGCGGTCAAAAGACAAGGTGTTGAGTATATATTCAGAATAAATACTGAGTGAATCACTACCTCAAAAGAACGTGTAATCAACTGTATCCAGTATTATTTTGTATATTTGCATTATTATTCTCTCTTAGGTGTCATTTTCGTGCCATGCATGTGCATTTCAGATCATTTATCTTTGGAAGATTTCCAGTTTTAGGGGCTCGACTCACAATAAAAATCGATAAGGCACTTAAGCCTTCTTTAATAATAACTGTTTTCTGAACCGCTTTATTGTGATCGATTCAGCATCATCGGCAACATAATTATATGCACTGCACACACAGTACACTTACCGCTCCGAGACCGTTTGCCTAACCACCCGGTATTCTATAGCAATCAAGAAAAGGCAAAAATGCTGGCTGTAGGAGCGCTGTCAGGACAATCCGGCACGGGGCTATCTAATGCAGTCAAGAGAATAGGATGTGCCACTTTGCTTATCAGTATACGACCAAAGCCATGCAAGCTGTCATGTATATCATGTCATAAGCGGGGACACAGGAAAGTAATATCTTACAAATCATGTGGAGCCACCTTACAACCCATGGTGGAGGAATACACGAAGAACGTAATTTTTCTGAACAACCGGCCTAAGACAATGAATATATTAAAAGCCCGAAATGTGACTGTGGGTGACGATAAACGAAACGCTGAACATGTTATGAGCTGAACATGCGACAACTCCGCACTCCATCATTCACGTTTAGCCATATCGAAGTATCTCTTCATCAACAATGAAGATAACTGGGTAGCTATCCATAACGTGTCGCTGTTCGTAGTCGTACCCACAACCACCGCATTCCGCTTGCGTTGATCCACTATTTGTGCTACCGCGACAGTCATTAATCAGTTCACTATCTTGGGCATTTATTCAGGCTAGATCTAGCCCTGGCGTGGCTCAGGGCCACGGTGGGCGGATGTGAAACATCGTTCGTAGCCCTATGGAGTCGCGTAAAGCAAGAACTTAGGAGCAGCCACGTGGGTAAAAAATCCTTGTATGCTACCTACTGGCATCAAGACTGCTAGATTCGAGACCCGTGCTAAGAATGAACGTGTTACATTCATTCAAAGTTCCTGTGTTACGTGACGACATCAGACAAAGAAGGATGTTTCACAATAGCCCGCCATGGCTTTGAGTAACACTGGCTAACACTCCCAGGTTTAGATCTGGAACACATAGCTACCCAAGACAGTGGACGGCTTGATGGCTGTCGCCGCAGCACAATTGGTCATGCAAATTGCGCATAATGTCAGGTTTGTGTGTTCGGGTCCAACCGGTGACAATTTATCTGTTAGTGCCCTTTCATTTTGCCTTTTACTCATTATTTTCTACATTTAAATTTCAACAATCGCTAATAACCCTTACGCTTTCCTTGGCTTCATTGCCTGTTGGACCCTCTTTCTCCTCATTCATTCATAGCGAGGATAGCGAATCTGGTAGCTTTGAAGCCACTGGGTAGCATACGAGGGTTTTTCCTCCACGTGCCTGCACCTAAGTTCACATGTTATGTGACACCATCGGGCAAAGAAAGATTCCAATTGAAAATTATATTTGTTGCGTTTAATAGAAATAGCCCATAGTTGTGCATATACAGAAGGATGTCGCAACTTTCAATCACCATTGGTGGGACCCAGAAAGTTTCACTTACGTCTGCCGTTGCCCTGAGTCGCACTGGCTAACAGCTGCCAGGGCTATATCTATAGAACACATAAGCACCCAAGATAGTGGACGGTTTTGTGGACGTCGCCGTAGCACAGTTGGTATTGCAACGCATACGTATTGCGGAGTTGGTGGGTTCGGCTCCCACTAGGAACAAGTTATCTTTTCGTCCCCTTGTATGTGCCCTTTTCCTCGTTATATTGTACATTCGTATTCCAAGCACAGTTTTCCTAACCCCATGCTCGTCGCACCTTAATTGCCCGTGTGCTTGTTTATGTATGCGATATACAGAGAAACAGACACACCCACACACGCATATATATAGATATATATATATAAATCAGCGCCAGGAGAATTACGTGTGGCAAAGCCTGCACATGTGTGTCAGATACGTGCACAGCTTCTCTGACATTATGGCACAAAAGATGCGATATATAGAGAAACACACACACGCACATATATATATTGTAATGGAATCAAGCAGACACAGAGACGGCACCCGTTCCTGGTCTGGCTGTTCTATTCCCTGCCTCGTCGTCTTTTCCCTTAGCGCCCACTTTTCGAACGCCCGTGGCCAAACTCACCACGTCTTTAACACTCGACAAGTTTCTGGCACGCTTGTCCACGCAACCACGCAACTTGTCCAGGTATTCAATTCGTCATTTGCGAGCCGTCCAGCGCGCAACCAGCTTCTCTGGAGGTCGGTACTGACTGTTGTGCTCTGATCGCGGGTCCCGCCAACGATTATCTCGTTGCTCTTGAAAATATACGGCAGGAAATTCTTGACGCTAAAGCACGGTTTGTAGCCCTGAACGCAGTTGGTCGCATTTATCGTGTTCGGTCGCAATGCTTCGGTGTGGTCTACGATCTGGCTTCCTTAATGAGGAGGTGAGCATTAATGATCGTATGGGATGCAACTTGCACTTTTTCAGAGTTGCCGCTGACGGAACAAAGCTTCTCAAGGTGTTCGAACCAGGAGATCTTGTAAAAACGCCGAGTGCTACCCTGCCTTCCTGGTCAGTGTTCATGCCATCTGCAAGAGATAACTGGCCCCCGATCTGCATTGCGGAATGCATAATATAGGAAGATCTGGGCCGCATGGGAAGGTCATCAATGATGATTACCTCGTACTCACTCCGGTCTTCAGTAATGGTGATCACAGCCGTATTGGTCTGCCTGGATCCCTTCAGCGACACGTCGCTAGGCGAGGCATGAACGTCTCCGCATTCGGCCAAGGACTGTTGTGAAGCCCACTGGTCCGACGTGGGCCTTTCCTATAGGATCTGTGGAGATATTGGTGTGATGCTGAAGTGCTAGCTCTTCATCATCGGTGCTCGATGCCACGTTGCGTGCAGTTGAGCTGTCCAAGTTCGTGGCCGGGAAGCTAGGTGGATCTAGCGGAAGCGGGATATTGGAGCAAGCGCTATTGCACCATGCGTTTCCCACTAATTCGTATGGAGCCGATGGCGTCACCCGGTGAGACGGCCCCTTCATGTGCACATCCGATGGCGAGCTTGGTGGCCGCGTCACCAACTGCTTTGGATGGCAAGAGTTAGAGACCTGTAGCGGCAACTGCAGGCTTCGAAGAGGGTCTGCGGCTGACCTCTCTGTCACAGCGCTGCAGGGCACACCAGCCGCAGCATCGAAGCTGTAGCTCTCCGGAGCGCCATACGCAGGATCTGGCTGGTCGGACGCACCGCAGTCATACGGAAGCCGGCCAAAAGCAGCTATCAGAGCTTCACTCCATTCAGGCCAGGATCCCTGCTTAATGCCTTCGTAGTTGTCCCATGCCTTCGCGGCACCGCAAATTCGTTGTGCTGCAACCAGCCATCTTTTTTGGTCTGGACAAACGTGACTATCACCCCAGGCATTAATAGTGTGAACTCAAAGGATGGCGTCCTCTTGAAAGCCGCGAAATGGCGGTATTTTTACGCACGCTGGCTGCTGGAAGTCGCAGCGCCTCATCTCCGCCAGGCTGCCTGTCCAGCTGGCCGAGGAAGCAGGGCTGGTGTCCAAGGACAGTGCAGTCGTTGTGGTAGTCATGGCAACCGGTTATACCAACCAGGAAGCATTGACGGTATACCTTGGTGGCTGAGGAGTCGAAGAAGTGCCGGGTATAATATTCTCACCAAGGGAAGCGTGGACGGCGTTCCCAGGCTGGACGGGCCTGAGACGGAGTGGCCGAAGCGCTGTCCCAGTGTGGGGTGCAACAGCGCAACCGCTGACGGATGCGAAGGCGTTCGTCATAACCTCGAGCTGGTGTGTTAGCTTGGAGATGGCTTGGACGAGATCACAAGTAGAGTCGTGCCTATAGCCACCGAGGGTGCTTGGACGCCATCCCTGGACGGTGCAGTGGGTACTTGCGACGGTGGTAGGGTGGCGGGCTCCATACCTGAGGAAGCATGTGCGGCATTCCTGGGGCAGGAGGGACACGGCACGCAAAAGAACCGCGCGAGGAAACACTTAAGGCGGTAACGTCTTAAGGCAGGTTCATTGTCGACTGCGCCATTGTAATGTAATCAAGGAGACACATAGACAGCACGCTTTCCTAGACCGGCTGTTCTATTCCCTGCCTCGTCGTCTTTTCTCTTAGCACCCGCTTATCGAGCGCCGGAAGCCAAACTCACTTCGTCTTTCCAATATATATATATATATATATATATATATATATATATATAATATGTATACAGGGTGTTTCAGCAAACACTTTGAAAATTTATTTAAGGTTGCCTGTGGCAGATAGCCCAATTCTAGTTAATGAGCTGGTCTACTCGAAGAGGCGGAGATTCCTTGCACAAAAATTGAAATGCATAAACGGCTAATTAACAAAAATTCACTAATTAAGTTTTTAACTAATTACATGATGGCCCATATTGCAATTTCCAAATTGTAGCCGTGGAGTTCGCAAGGCGATGGATCCACTTAGAATTAATTTTCAGGATGACACCAGTTTCGAGATATTAATTCCCGAACTTTGCGGAGAAATGCATTGGCGTTCCAGTTTTGTGTTTCAATGCATAAAGCGACGTTTTTTAACAACCTAACTGGAACGCCAATGCATTTCTCCGCAAAGTTCGGGAAATAATATCTCGAAACTGGTGTCAACCCGAGAATTCGTTCCAAGTGGATCCGCCTTGCGAACTCCACGGCTACAATTTGTAAATTGCAATATGGGCCATCAGATAATTAGTTCAAACTTAATTAGTGAATTTCTGTTAACTATTCGATTATGCATTGCCATTTCTTGTGCAAGTAGTGTCCGCCTCTTCGAGTAGACTAGCTTATGAACTAGAATTGTGCTATCTGCCACAGGCAACCTCTAAGAATTTTTGAAAGTGTTCGCTGAAACACCCTGTATATATATATATATATATATATATATAGGTGTGTGTGTGTGTGTGTGTGTGTGTGTGTGTGTGTGTGTGTGTGTGTGTGTGTGTGTGTGTGTGTGTGTGTGTGTGTGTGTGTGTGTGTGTGTGTGTGTGTGTGTGTGTGTGTGTGTGTGTGTGTGTGTGTGTGTGTGTGTGTGTGTGTGTGTGTGTGTGTGTGTGTGTGTGTGTGTGTGTGTGTGTGTGTGTGTGTGTGTGTGTGTGTGTGTGTGTGTGTGTGTGTGTGTGTGTGTGTGTGTGTGTGTGTGTGTGTGTATTACATATTGCAGGAATATGTAATTGCTGCAATGATTTTACATCAGAAATGTTGCCAGTGTCGTTATCTTTTTCTGATACAAGACCTAAGCACGCATGGAGGCCCCCTATACCCTGTAGGTATTTAGAAACATGCACTACCGTAATATCTATTTACTGCCGTTGTTGGAAACAAAACCATCGATTTTCGTACGTGCGTCCACAGCTATAAGCGCCTATCTATCTATGTATCTATCTATCTATCTATCTATCATCTATCTATGTATCTATATTATATATATAATATCAGAATTCAGCTTTATTCAATATCAGTTCAATCACTTGGTGTTGTGATGCACCCCTCACTGTTCGGTCCTGTCGCAGAAGTGATTCAAAGTGGTGATTAGCATCTACAAAAAGCTTCTGTTTGTGCCCTTGTTACTCTAAGGGTGCTCAAAGTAACGACACGTTTTTGCAACTTACATGTTCTTCGCTGTGCTTCTTTATCATGCCTGTCGTCGCACAAGTTGGTGAAAGCTTGGGCGACCTGTGCTAGCTCTTCGTCCCATTTCTGCATAAAAAACAGCGTTGTCAATTTTAATGTGCCCAATTGATGGTAAGTTCTCTTCATTCATCCTAAATTTAGATGTGTGCACTTGGGAACGGGGGAGGAGTGCATTTTAAAATTATTGCACGGAAGTTTACGCAAATTGCAAGCATTAAAAATAGAACACTGTATGTTACGATGAGCGTAATCATGTTGCTTTCGTCGACGCCACTTTAATATAGCAGGTGTAATTTAAGGTTATCAATGCAAGCTCATTATTAGGACAAAGTACTACTATATTGGTGTAAATTAGTTATTTCAATCCTTATTTAATCCAACATAGGTGCGTTGTACAGGCATCGCGCATGCGGTACACAAAATTTACACTGTCATGAACACGTCGGGAAATGTTCAGAAGAATAGACAGTCACGTGGCCACCTACAACGCATTTTCGCTGTGGAATAATAATGTCAGTAAGCATATTGTAATTTATGTGCGAACAGTGTAGCTTTGCATTAAGACATTTTCAAGGATATCTCTCTGACGATGGCCGGGAACGTCTGCGTGATATATCGAGCGTGATAACCTCCCTTAGACTGCAAACGGAGAGTGGGGCAGCATGTGGCGTTTCGGTGATTGATGCTGGCTGCAGATGACGTGTTTTAAGTCCCCCATTAACTGCATTGGCAGAGTCTTAAACATTGCATCTACATAGATGCAGTGTGTCTTAAAAGTTCTCCGCAAGCCGTCTTCAAAACGCTTAAGTTGAGGTATGTGGAAATGCGTTATGATACAGTAATTTGAAATGCGAAGGATTATTTGCCCAGTTCCGCAGTGTTTCGCCTGAATAACTCGGTCGCTGGCCGGCTTTTCACCAAGTAGTCGCAGTTGCGGCTTCACACAGGCTGTCACTCAAAGAAATAAATTAAGTGTCTGATGGTGAGCTTCGAATCACGGTTCCAAGATCCATAGCCCGTTGATCTAGCCTCTTTTTTATTAACGCAGGCCCAATTCTCAACTTAAGCACACTTCGCTCATGACAACTAGCATCTAGTGCTTCAAGGCGATTGAAACGCGCTTTGAAGCTCAACGTTCACCCACAGGCATCTGTCGGCACGGGCTGACATGCGCCTAAGCACAAGAAGTGTATTATTTCGGTAGGGGAGAAAGTTACGCTTCGCAAAGCGCCAGGACGCGCGAACCTCGGTGATGATGAGGATGACGATGATTTATTGGCATCCCCTTCGAAACGGGATGGTGACAAATAGTCACCTAGTCTGCTTGAACTGCTCAAGTTGAATTAAGATGAGCAGAAAGCACTCGCCGGTTTCTACCAATCGGAGGTCACGGCCCAGCCCTGCCCGTCGAAATCCTGAGGCGTGCGGTGTGGCCGCCAATGCGATAACGATGTTGCCTATTAACGTCCGACTGCTCCTAAAGCTGAAAACCGATGCTGAATTGTTTTAGGCCAGCAATGACGCCGACGCGACCTGCGACCACAAGTGGAAGTACTCTGACAGGAATTTGTACCGAGTGGACGCGACGCCAAGAAGGAAGCCCATCGACCATAGTTTTCAGCAGACAGTGCGATTGATGATTAGCCAAAACTGTAACACCTGTATAATGATCGTCACAACGCCTGTGCTTGTTTTTATATTTAGTTGCGCTCTAAATGAAACAAAACATGTCTCCGTAATTAAAATCTCGTCACTTCAGCCCTCGCCAGCAGCGCACAGTTTCATCAGATGTCGATGCGTTTAGCCAATGTGAGGCCTAGCACAGCTGCCTAGTTCGTACGTCTGCTCCGGCAGACCTGACCGGAAGGTTAAGCCATTACGATTAAGAAAGATTGTCTTTGAGTTAAGTTTTGACTACAGAGATTTCAAGTCAATCTTTCTTGACTCGGTAGAATGCGCTCAACAGAATCGAGAAGCGGCAACATGGGCACATCAACATCACTATGTTGCCGTTTATATTCATGCCAATTCCAGGTCGAATTATGTGAATTAATGTATCTATGTGTCTCGGGAGATATGCTGGTATGTCGAATTTTCATTATTGGTCAAGTTCGTACACTGACCGTTTCGCTTTATAACTGCCAAGTCACTTCTCCGCCAAACAGTGGGTAGACATTTTTTGTTATCACCGAGGGGTGGCTTGCATTATATTTCGAGTGTACTACGAATAGTGGCTCTGCGTGCCGTCGTGAATAAATCAACGGCTCGGTGTTTTGGACTAGTATTGTCACTCGTGCGGTGAAATTGAGCGCTGTATAAGCTTTAGCTTAGAAGTAAAGTTTGCGCCCGTGGCTGCAGAATTATTTCTTGTCCTCTGTGTCAGCACAGTTGGGAGTCATTCTATAAATATACATGGTAATGTTTACAGCAGCGTGTCAAGACATATTATGACGAGTATGAGAAACGCTTTCTTAAGAGGCTGAATTCCTAAAAGAGCAAGCATGGGGTACGTATCCCTTTCTCGGCAGCCATTTTGCCACAGCTACATATGACACTCGTATCGCAGCAGTGTCACGCACATGTCTGTTGTCTCAAATCGTCTGCACACCGCAATAGGATGGATCGCTGAACTAGTTGGTATTCCGTTACAGTAACGAAAATTAGAGCAGCAAAAAGAGAAACATGACTTTGTCTTTGGCAACGCTATAATTTTCGTTGCCATCTGTAGACAGTTGTCCGCACAGTGCGGCAGGACAGCCAACAAAACGGAGACTGCAGCCGCCGGCAGCAGAAAGACATAATTTGGCGGGTTTGCGCTTATACAGTCCGCGCTGCCGACGTACGCGCACCAACGCGGGCCTCTGATTCCTTCCTCTTCCCCCGCCAAACGCGGCACGACGCTTCAGCATACAGTACCTACTGGCGCCTACTGCTGGCTTTCTTTGATTATCCTTTAGGGGGGTACTAGAGTGCCAATACTTTAGAAACACACCAACACGTCTAGAAGCTCTTTTATAAATCATTATTAGTCGTGAAGGCACGCTGAAGAATCACAAGGCTCCAGTTCTGTGCGGTGAAACCACACCAACACGTCTAGAAGCTCTTTTATAAATCATTATTAGTCGTGAAGGCACGCTGAAGAATCACAAGGCTCACAGTTCTGTGCGGTGAAACCTGGTTCAAACAAGAGCGTAGTCAACATTCCGCGGGATATTTTAACGGCTCATTAACAATTATCACCATTACCCATCTTCTTCCCCATTGATAACTGGCATTCCTAAACTGACGCATATGAATGTGTCAATGCGTGTGACGGCGCCTCGTGCATAACTCTCACACCTGCTGCTCTTCGCGGATCTAGCGCTTTGAGCTAATGGATACGCTCATTTACTGTAGTAAAGCGATAAATAGCGATAAGCTTAGCGTGTGCGCGAAATCAAACAGTGCTGCGCTCACGCCGATTCTCACAGTTTGTGCGAGCTGAGGCATCTCAGAGTCCATGCTTAGCACTGGCGGATGCGTACCAATCGGTACATGTTTGTAGCCGCCGGGAAGCCGGGAAGTCGCCCTTGTGCCACCTGGGACCGGTAGTCGTTGTGGGCCTTAAGCACTTCGGCCTTCTCAGCCGCGCTGAGTCCCGTCGAGACGAAGAGGCAGTTTGGGTTGGGAGGCTTGCAGGCCGTGTGCACCAAGCCACCCGGTAGGTTCTGGTACTCGGAACGGCACATGGAGGGCACGGCATCGCCGAGAACCGCAGCGGCAAACAGAGACAGGGCCAGTAATAACGCTCCGGCAGCATTTCTCATCGCCGTGTGGTTGTTCTTTTCCGTACATCCAGCGCACATTCAGTATGGATCTATGGAGAGATGCACGAGGAAGGCTTTGTATAGCCTTTTTTGTTACAGAAATAAACAATGACCTGAGGAAGGTTATATACATATAGACACACAATAATGAAAGGGACAAACATTGTCAACTAAACACTAAAAAAGGTGTAATTAGAAAGTAATGTGAAAAATTGGTTACAGGAAAGGCACATTAGCAATCCAGCACGGAAGAAAATTTGTGGATGTTTTTCGCGCAGGGCAAATTTTTCAAGTTTCATCGATGTGAACCTATTGTGGTGGTCAGTTTTTGTTCATTCATTTTTCCGTATTTGTAAGTAATGTTACAAGGCTTCATATTTCAACACTAGGCGTAGAGCATGTGTCTAGCGACTGAAACTGTCCAGCATGTAAATAATGCATGCACTAACCAATCATTTTACATAATATGGCAAGCATGGCTACACTGCAGTTAAACCGTTGCAACATTTTAATGTGCTTTAGAAATAAAGAATGCTGTCACCTATAGCTCACTGGAAAGCAGAACATAAAAAAGACGGTGCTATAGAGCAAAGACTGCTCCCCTAGATAAGTTACTTTGCACCGTTTGCTTCTTTCAAGAAGTTGTTTGTTTCGGTGGCCCCAGTTACGTTGATGTTTACATCCGGCCTAACAAGTCTTCAATAATGACTTGGTCATTTCATTTATAGCTTCCCTTGGTTTTCAAGGGCGATACACAAAAACGATATCCTCGAGCTACTCACACAATACTCTAGAAGACGAAAATGTAAGGCTCTGCTACGTTATTGGAGCTCATCACTAGACACCCTTAAGCGATGTCCGCTGACGCTTTCTTGGAACTCCGCCAAAGCAGTTGAAATATTCGCCTAACGGCTTATACGTATGACTGCGTATAAGGCAGACTATAAATGTGCAAAGTTGCACATACCTGAGCAGGGAACACTGGCATAAGCCGGAAGACTTCACATAATCAGCCACGAATTCTTCGCTGACGAGGGATATCTATAGCCAAGGGGAGCCAGGCGTCCTAGCCACAGTCATAACAGCCCTGAACGGAAGCGAAGCTTCGCGTAAAGGCTTGCGAAAGTATGCAACCAAGCCGCAGGAGGAGAGCTCGGGTTGCGGAAACGCGGGAAGCGAGGGGGCGTTGACCATGGGGCCCGGTACAAGGGCCGCGGTTGCCCCGCCGGCGACGGTTGCGGCTTCCTTCGCCGGAAGCATTGCGCTGGCGTACGTCTGTCCTCGTAGACGAAACACAGTGCTACCAGCGAAAGAGCGACGCGCATAAACAAAAGTATCGTCGATGTTGACACGAGCTTCGTCAACACCGTCACTCGCGGACCAAACGCAGCTTACTCGCAGCTTAGCACAGCTTGAGTGGCCTAGTAGACTACACAATATTTATTTGTTTAGTTTACTCGAGCACTTCTAGCCAGGCAGCAGACATCGCGAATGAGGGGGCAGACATTATTAGCATTACCGAAAAGTTATAGAAAACATGCGGCAAACCAGGTCTGCATTATGAGGCAGGCGGCTCCACATTAATTTTGACAACCTGGGTTTCTTTAACGTGCGCCCAATGCGTGGTACACGGGCTTTTTTGCATTTCGACCACATTGAAAATCAGGCCGCTGCGGGTATAGGGAAACTGAGCTAACACATAATGGTGCTACGTTGTTTACAATCATGTGCACCCATTGTCGAAATCAATAAACCAATAAAGAACACCTGATTTTCGCAATACATTTAATGGGTTTAGAGATTACTGGGTGGTTAAATTTCCTTCAATTTTGTCTTGCAGCTTATTCTAGTCATGGTAAAACGTAACTTTAAAAGTAAAGTAAAAAGTAACTTTAGGTTGACGGAAGCGATGTAGGAATTGTTTACAACATTTTATTATGGCATGAGCGCATAAGTCGTATAAGACGGTAAAATGTTCGTAATAATGACAAGTTTTAATAAATCCAGCTTTGTAACACTAAATAAAATAAGCAAGTTTGCAGTTCTTCCGTACAATTGTTTGTTTCCAATATTTTTTGTTCAACGCTCTTTGCAAAAAGAGTGATGGTGATGTATGCTATCCGTAGCAATTGTAGTCCAATGAAGCAGATTTTATTAGGAATAAAAAAAACTAATATTGTTCATCACGGCAAAGGCATCCTACACAACCACGGCGTATTCCAACCGAGGTCTGATAAATGTTTCACACGCAAGGACGTTAATGTCTGAGATGCTTTTCCAAGCATCTTTCACGAGTAACCAAGATTTCTAAACTCTCTTTATGTACTTGGCACGTTCTTTGAATTTCAGTGCAAGGATTAGTTCTTGTTTGCGTTTTCTAATAACTGTTAGTTCAGTAGATACCAATGTAATGACTAAGAAGATAAACACTCAGAAATTAGGGCAAAACACATCTCAACATGACTGTCGATGGTAATGCCAATAGTATTTGAGCAATATAACGACACACCCTATTCCTGAAGTCTCGTTTATTTAACACGTGTAGTTGTAATTGTTAGAGTTTTGTTGCCTCCGCTATATATCATTTTATTTATATATTTATTAATGCACCAACCAGGCCCGAAGGCATTACAGAAAGGAGAGGCATGCTTGAATGTCAGAGACGTACATGTGCAGCAATAATAATTTAACACAATGTGTTGTATACGGCTGTTTTAAAACTTGCATTGTCCGGAATAGTGGCGATAGAAGCAAGCAGCCAGTACCAATCTGTACATGTTCTTGGAATAAAAGAATCCTGGCACAAATTTGCACATCCCTTCAAGCACTCATTCTTCCATGCTACTGGGGCCTTCCTTTCGTCATGCACCGCCTACTCTATTATCGGAAATGAGAGCAACCATATCAATTTCGAATGTACCAATTTAACGAGAACACCGTTCTCGTGTACCTTAAGGGCATCTTAAAATACATTTCAATGCACGAATCTCCTAGTATCGCTGTGCAAGCTAGCCCTTCAGTGAATAGGACATAATAAGAAATATACATATGTATATTTGTATATATGTATATATGAGCCTTCGACAATGTCTCTCACGGCGCAATACTCGAGGAACTCGAACGTTCGGGTTGTGGTGAGCGCACCTACAATTACATAAGGGCATTTCTTTCCAACCGCGAGGCCAGCATCAGTATTGGCCAAATCACGTCGCAGATATTTAAAATGCCGAGCAAAGGAACCCCTCAAGGAGCGATAATATCTCCTCTGCTCTTCAACATGGCGATGTGTCGCCTCGCGCGCGATCTCGATCGGATACCCGACCTAGGTTACACGCTTTACGCTGACGATATCACGCTGTGGGCGAGCAGAGGTTCCCTAGGGGAAAAAGAATACACGCTCCAAACCGCGGTATTAGCGGTGGAGAAATTTTCCCGAACGAGCGGGCTGAAGTGCGCGCCCGAAAAATCCGAGGTCATCCGGATACACGCGAAAGGCTACAAATCCAGAGGGTCGATTAACATTGTGGTTGAGGGCCAAATGGTCCGAGAGGTACCTACGATGCGAGTCCTGGGTTTGTGGCTTCAGAGCGACGGGAGAGCAGCACAGACGCTCAAAACAATCAAATCCGCAACCCACAACATAGCCCAAATGATACGTCGAGTGACGTATAGAAAGGCGGGAATGCGAGAAATCGATACCCTAAGGCTCGTACAGGCCTTAGTGATTAGTCGAATCACATATGGCTTGCCCTACCAAATCCTGAACAGGGAAGAGGAGAGGCAGGCCAACACGATAATTCGAACAGCTTTCAAGGCGGCTCTGGGCCTGCCTAAATCTACCTCCACGGAGCGCATGCTAGCTTTGGGAGTACACAATACTTTCGACGAACTGAGGCAGGCCACTCTGATGCGACAGAGGGAGCACCTCAGCTTCACAAAAACTGGTAGGGCAATATTGGCACGACTTAATATCCCAGCATACCCGATTTATCTCACCGAAGAGGCCGTACCTCTCCCTCCTTCGGTGAGATCCAAAATTACAGTAGCTCCAATTCCCAAGAATATGCATCCCGAGTACAACAAGGAAAGGCGCAAAGCACGCGCACAACATATTCAATCGATGTACTCCAATAACGCTAGGTACAATACGTACTACACGGACGCAGCTGCGTATGCAGAGGCTACCGGGCAGCGCTACCAAAGGAGGTACGCCCTGGCAGTCGTGAACGCGATCAGCCAGCAGCAAATTACCGCGTCGACCACGGCGGGCTCCCCCACCTCAGCCGAAATGTTAGCAGTGGCGATCGCGCTCGCTCACGCGGAGCGTTCGGAAAGGGACTCAGTCGTGGTCACTGACTCCCGGGAGACATGTTGCATGTTTCTTAAGGGGCACGTGACTGCGGCTAGCCTCGCGATAATCCCCAAATCGTTCAACCACCGCCATCGCCTACTCTGGTGCCCGGGACATTCGGGGGTACAGGGGAACGAACAGGCTAACGCTTTAGCTCGAGCGTCTACTAACCGAGCGATGGCGTCCTCTTCGAACCCCAACCCCTCACACTATCCCTCACAAAATCCCATCAATTTAAATGCAAAAGACATCCTTGCTCATCAGCGCGGAGTCCGCAGAAAATACCCGCCGCCTCACCCACAACTTAGCGGGGAAGAGGCCGCCGATTGGCGCAAAATACAGACCGGGGTATTCCCCCATCTAAAACTGCTAAATGCCATGTATCCCACCCGCTATAGGGCCACATGCCCTTGGTGCGGTGGCATACCGACACTAATACATGTGACCTGGGAGTGTAGTAAGCACCCTCATAGGCCCACTAATAATATCTCAATGGAGCAGTGGGAGGCACAGCTCGCCCGTTCCGACTTGGCAGGACAAAAGTCCTTAATTAGCCAGGTCAGGCAGGCGGCAGAGGCCAGTGGGGCCCTGGACTGAGGGGCTCCGACCACCGCTATACTTAAAATATTTTCCAGCCAAATAAAGTTTCTATATATATATACATATGTTTATGAAGAGAAGAATAGACAACCTTCAGGCGCTGAGTATCCGGCTCGGATACCACTTACAAACCCTTGTACCGTCATACTATACGCACCTCACGCGTCAATCATAATGCAGGAAATTTCAGGTTGCAACAAACTAAAGAATTCTCAGTAGCCTTTTCGAATGCTTATCTACTTTGGTGGCTCAGCTCCAGATTCAGGTCCCACTGCGAACACTAACGTCAACATCTTGAAGAACTTCGCTCGGACAACGAAGACATTTCGCACAATTCAAAATGCCAAAAGCCACGTGATTATAGCTCCGGTGCGCATTGGCGTCTGTGTGTGCAGTTGTGGCCCAATGTGAGAGTGGGTGCCAGCCTGTCTGCGAAAGAACTTCATGCGCGCACATGACAATCGCCCCGTGCTATGGCTACGTTTACGTCACAGTACCCTGGGCCAAAGTGTTCCGGAGTAACCATCCTTTATATAAAGAGGCAGGCCTCACCGGAGAGACAGCGTTCATCTTTCATAAGCAGCTTGTTGAGCAGACCGTTCCTTATGTAACGAATAAACGTCTTGTGTTTCGTCTTACGCTGCCTCGTCTCTGCCTGTGCCCTATCCGCTGGTCGACCTGGTCAAGCTCCGAGTCGTTGGGCGAAGATACCCCTGTGACTAACGAGTCGCATTTAAGACTATGAAAGTAGCGATGTAAATATATGGCACATTCATAAACATTGTGTGGTGATAGATAAAAGTAGAGTGCCTACATAAATATGAATGATTATTGCGTTTAGCTCTAGATAGAGGTGTAAAATGCAGCGAAAGCGACAACATATCCAACCCCAAAATAATAGGTTGCAGTGTGCCATAGAATGAGCTATGAAACGTTAATCACACACGTATACAGGAAAGCATACTTACGGCTTGCAATATATGTATATATATATATATATATATATATATATATATATACATATATATATGACACTGCTGCGTAGCGGAAAAATACATCCGATGCGTTTCCCTTTTCCCGAATGATCTTTCTGCGAACGCGCCACACTTTCAGAGTATACTGTAAACGGTGGGGCAAACGAGCGTGCCGCTGCCATACGCCATGTACAATGAGTGGCCCAAGACAGTAAGTCCATATGGTAATCACAATTCTAAATGCGTAAAATAGACTTCAAGGAAACCTACCATAAGCGTTGTCGCACAAATTAGTCAGTAGCTGTTTTGATATCGGGAATAGGTTAAGAGTCATCCTATAAGCCACTTTCTAAATACAGAAGCTGGCTCAAAGGAAAAGAACAGTTCAAACGAAAACAAAGTCTGAGTCACGCCAGCGAACCTTTTAGAAAAATACTTCACTAAGCTGCCGCGCTCGATCATTCCTGACAGTTTGTTTTCTTTCATGGCTATCTTCTTTCGCAGAAGCGGGCAGTGCTCGCTTTCTGCGCGCGTACGAAAAACAAACACTTAGCGGCCAACCCAGCTGTTCGTGCCTATTTTCGCGGTGTGTACACGTTCTGTTCACTGTTTTCGTGCTGTTTACAGTAGATTTCAGTATGAAAACAACCGATTGCTAAGATTACGACGTGCGTGTATAGCTGTGATGTACTTGTCAAATGCTCATTCAACTGTGCAAGAAACTGGGGAAAGAGGGAAGGTGCGACACATAAAGCTTTACCTCTAACTGAGGCTTCAGCCTGGCGCTGAGCCGTGCTCCCTCAAGGGCTGCAGAAGATAGCGCCAACCTTTCCCCTTTCCCAACGAACCACTTAGTAGTAGGCTTCAGCCTCCTCGATTCCTATTTTCGCAAAATTCGGCGTATCGTCCTGTTTTTCATTGCCGCCCGGCAATTCCTTTTCTTTGTGTTCTTTTTTCCGGCAAATCTGTTGAAAACGAACTTTTAAGGTTTCCCTTCTTATTTCAGTCGGTAGTTTATCGCTCCAACCTCACCAATATATTCTTTTTTTTTTTCGGTGAGCACCTGGCTCACTAATTCCGTTGACGCCGAAAGGTGCTGTTTTACTGCAGGTCCTACACTCTTCAACACTGCAGTTATATCCCATGCACAAAAAAAAAACAAAGACCTTTCAGATACACTGAAGAAAAAGACACAGCGCCTTACGGCAGTGGGACCATGCAGGATTTAGGAGTGAGCGCATTTTATATTCGAACACAATAAGAATTGTACTGTGATAGTTATGCGGGCACGGAGCTACAATGCACAATACATACAAAATGACCGAATAGATGCCAACCCATGTCACCAATGGGTTTGCATCACCAACTTATCTATTTCATCAAGCGTAGTGGCCGCAGGGTGGTGTCTGCAAGGGCACAGGCCAGGCCTCCCAACGCCAAATCTGACGCTCCTGCTTCCCCTCTACGCTATACAGGGTGTCCCAACTATCGTGCACAAAGACTTAAACATATGCAAAGGCCACGTAGCTGGACAGAACCAAGGTAATGTTGTTTGCCGTCGCTTGGTGATACTCAGATTCTTTTTTGTATTCCGCCTAATTAGGTAATTCATGAAGTAATGAACTTCTCAGTTAGCATAATTAGTTGAAAACTGCCAATGAGAAAATTGTAGAGCAACTTCAGAAATTCCCGATACAGCTTTCTGCAGCTAAATACGTGCCACATAAAAGTGTTTTTCCGAGCCTGAAATAAGCCCGCTATTACAAGCAATATTGCTACCCGACTGGCCACTCGAGGCACTTTGCGTGTATTCGCGTGCATCTTTCCCGCTCGAAAAAACGCTTTTATGTAGCACGTATTGAGCAACAGAAAGCTGTATCGGGTGTTTCTCATGATGCTCTACGGTTTTCTCATTGACGCTTTTCATTTCATTGAGAAGTTGATTAATTAATTATTTGTCTAATTAGGCGGAATAAAAAATGAATCTGAATATCTCCAAGCGAAGGCAAACAACATTACCTTGGTTCTGTCCAA
The DNA here is from genome assembly GCF_013339745.2 of Dermacentor silvarum. Taxonomy (NCBI): domain Eukaryota; kingdom Metazoa; phylum Arthropoda; class Arachnida; order Ixodida; family Ixodidae; genus Dermacentor; species Dermacentor silvarum. The sequence goes on from NC_051157.2 coordinate 163,419,695, forward strand.
CTACGTAGCATTTGTATATTTTTAAAGTTTGGCCCAAGTTAATTGAAACACCCTGTATACTTCCAGGTTTCACGCCCGCGCTTCTCTGTTGTGACCGCAGGACAAAGAGCTAAAACAATGAAAAAAAATGTCTTGCCTTGGACGTGCGCCAGGCTGGCGCGTGATCTTCACTTCGCCAGGCGGCTTGAATCCGAGCTCATGTAGGCTCATCGACGAGTGGACATCCCCGCCTTATCTCTGCGGTAAATTTCCTGTCACTGACGCATATCGCTGGAAACCTGGCGGCCGCGGTTCCCCAGTGGCTATGGCGTTGAAAGATTGGCGTAGATAAGATTTCTTTGCGTTCTTTCATACTTGAGAGGCAGCTGTGTTTTCGGGTGACGTAAGTCCCTATACAGTAAAAGTACCGCCATCTACTCTTTCCTCCGCCGTGTCCTCTCCTAAAGCGCTTGGTTTTTTTTTTCTTTATTTTTTTGCTTGCGAAAGCAAGTCGACGGTGGCGCTCCTAGGAAGTCCACGTTGAAGCTTTCAGGTCGGGCGCGCGCCGCCACCGCCGGCAACGACTGCGGCTGCGCAGAGTGACTTTCAACATGGCTCTGAGGCGGAAAAAAAAACAAAATAGAAAGAAATGAAAGCGCGCACTATCATCGTCCAATCGGAGACACAGGAGAGAGAGAAGCCGCGTTGATCAAAGGATGGCGGTACTTTTCTTATATAGGGACTTTACTGGTGAAAACAATGCAACGACATCTGATTCATGCGGACAAGTACCAGACACATGCAGATTCCCTGAAATAGCCGTTTCGCTTCATCAAACATGTTGGAGTTGTCCGTCTCAGTCATCACAGAAGTGACTCTGATTTTATTTTACTTGTATACTGCTCTTTCACCAATCTCTTTCTCCATATGAGTTTTTATTAGTATTTTTTTCTGAACCTGCAGAAACCATTCGCCGCATAAAGTATTTTAGGTGTTGTTTGCGTTTAAATCACACCGAATCAAATCACCTGTTGAGGGGCGTTGTGGAAATCCAGCATGGAGGGCGTTGAGATGATTACCACGCTTTCTAGATGTGCACACAAGTAAAATAAATTCTGGGTTGCTAAGGGCCAAAAGCACGGTCTGGTTATCACGCGACTCCGAGGTCAGCAACGCAACGCCGCGACGTGAAAGTACAAGTCAGAAAATGAGCACACGCCGCTACATTTCACAGCTATATTTTATGGTGTAGGTAGTAAAGTATACCGTGATATTGCAGCCACATTTAAAACTAGCATAAATGTGTAAATACTCCAATCCACACCTTATGCTCTTTAGAGATTAACGACCTCTTTTTTTTTCCTGACAAGGAAACTGTAATGTCCACAAAGTGAAAGGGACCCTGAAACGATTTTGACGATTTTGTACAAACATACTGAGTCGTTAGAGTAGGTCCTTCTGATAATTACTTGACACATCTAAGCGCTCCACGTAAAGCGTGTAATTTATTGTAAGGTTTCAAAAAGATACATCGCTACCGATCGCAGCACGCCAATCGGCAGAGTTTTGTGACCAAGTGACGCGATTTGACCATATCACGTCACTGGGCCCACTGTCCGATTGGCTGCCCATGGCGCGTCATCGTTAATTTTTCTAACGTTATGGTGAACAAATGTTGTTCGTAATAGTTTAGATGTTATTTAATGTGTTTCTATAAAAAGAAAGTAACAGAAAGAGAATGTACAAGGACATGTATCACTACACTAAAAGCACTTCCGTCCCACAGCAAGTGTCATCTGCTTATGTTAAAATGTGATCCGTGTTGACGAGAGCGGCGCGGTCACTGTTGGTCTTGTTCTTTCTTTTCGCAAGCACCATGGTTCGCCCTTGTTGCCTTGTGGGCTGCAAACGTAGCGATCGGCGACATGTCAAGCTGCGACATCGTTGGTTCTTTATTCTATGATCGTGCCCCGCTGCAAGGCAGCAGACGAGGGGAGTGGCTGCAGCGCATCGGACTGTTGGTATTCAAACGGTGCCAGCATCTACGCGTTTGCGGCCGTCACTTCGCGTTTAAAAATTACTACAATGGATTTTAGCGTGTCCGGTATTCAGGTAAACGCAAGCGCAAGTTTTACCACGTTTTACGTGATGAACGGAACCGCAAACGTGAATTGCTTGCACGGTGCAGTCACCTGGCGGCACAAAGTTCAACCGAACACACAGCTAATAGAGCAGTAACCTAGTTTTTTCTACTCTGCTGCTGGCTCAAATTTTTGGCAGGAGCGTAATCTTGAGCACGTTGTCTTTTTATATGTTTAAACTGTTTTGCACTTGGTTACAGGAATCTTAACTCTGTATTTGGCTGGTTAAGCTCTGCGCCACCAGATGGCTGGACCATGCATGCCGATCAGGCCGCCTACGTTCATCTACGAAGCTCCTTCATCACAGCGGTATGGCGGGGCTTTAGTTTACGCCTTTGCCTATCCGTCAAAACACCCAGCTCGCCTGTGGTTACCGGAATAGCGGACATGCTCGGCGCTGCGACAGAACGCTCGCAACGCACTCTGCTTGATCGCTCTCGCTGGGGATCGACGGCCGGGCGGCTAGCGGAGAGGTTGGAGAGAGTTCGCGCGCTGGCTACAAGACAACTGGAAGTAGATGACAACACGTCACAAAATGGCGTAGGGCCAGCGAAGGTGGAGCTTAGCCCCGATCCCTCGGCGAACAAGTTGAGGAGGAAGTGCATGGCTAGGGAGGAGGGTAACTTCTAACCGTCCGTAGCTCTCTTAATATCAGACGCTTTGCTTAAATTGTGACGCGATTGTTTTACTGTAGCTGCACCCTACGCGTCTACAAAATTTGTCCGAACCGTTTCAGGGACCCTTTAATTCGTGCAAAAAAAAAGAATGGGTGGGACTAAGGCATTGAAATCCGCTATAAAGGATGAAAGCTCGTCACCACCGTGAGTCCAGATTAGGAAAATATGGCCTATAAATTGCTTTGAATAAAGTTGTTTTAGTGCACGATTGCCAATTGAGTCGTTTTTCAGCAGAGACAGAAAAATGTTAGCATAACAAAAGAGCAATGCGAGTGCCCGTCGATGTGCCACTTATTTGAGAATAATGCGAACCATCAAAATTAAAATCATTGAATTTTAAAATAATTTCAATGGACTAGCCAGTGTGTTACCTTGGACGGGTTTTTGAACAGATGATTCGTCATGTGCATGATTAACTGTACGGATGTCATTACTATGGTGGTTCTTGTGTAGAATGAAACCACATCTTAAGCCGCTGTTGCGCACTGCAGAACACACTTCAACTTCAAAGCGTTTTTAAACTAACAGACACGCCTCTAATTTGCTGCTAATGAAGACAGGTCAATAATATCATAAAGCACAGGTTTCTTTTTTTCATTACATTTGAAAAATTATGCGGTGTATGTTACAAAACTTGACCGCAAGCAACCCTGGGGTCGCACCAGCCACATCGTTGAAATCGCATTGCTACGTGTGCGACTGCATTGATTTATTGTGCTCCAGATAAACCATATGAAACTGACTTAAGGCTCAATAGTTCAACCTGTCGGTGATGCGCATCGCTAAATACGTGCTGGATCATTCACTTCTTGAATTATTAAACAAGGTAGTTTTGCTGTTTTGTCTCACAAGTGCATCAATTCAAAGAATATTGAAGCCGTTTAAGCAGTAACAAATGAGTACAAGGCACTTTTGTTTACAATCTTTCGGCAAACGTTCATTGAATTGTTGAAAAAGATGGGACACCATAAGCTTCAAAATAGCATCAAATAAAGCGAGAAAATCTGCTTAGACTTGTTTGTGAAATGTGAAAAGCTTGCTTGGAACGCGTCTGAAGTCATTTTTGTGGACGACTTGTACCAGCCCAAAGGTGGAAGCGACACCACTTCGTCGCATTGAAAACTAGATCAGCATTTCTAATACAGTACAAAACAACGTCCAGTAGCTAATTTTCATTACTAGAAGTGAAACCGAAGACCACTGTTCAACCGAGATCAATCATACAAATATTCTATTTTAAGAGAAGCAAACTGGTATCCATGAATATTTCAAATGTAGAGGGTGCATTGCACAGGCCAAATGACATTACATAGAATTCACACAGTCCATTGTGGGTTATGATTGACCTGTTTTCTTTGTCCACTGGATGCCTAGGAATTTACCAGTAGCCTGAGCGTACGTCAATAAAATATAATAAGATGCAGAATGAAGATAATTCAGGGTGCCATCATTTGACGGGAGACGATCAACGTCTTCTTTGTGACGGAATTTAGACGGCGATAGTCGACGCAGAATGTGCAGGTAGGGTATTTATTTATGAAAAGTATTACTGGAGCTGCCCAAAGACCGGATGACTCTTGAATGACACCACTTTGTAGCATTTCACGCAATTGGTCAACATTTATCTTGTGTTCCAGCGGCGTACGCAGTGGGGCTTTCGACGAACAATGTGTACTGTTCCCGTATTGATCCTGTGGCTCGTGCAGAATGCAAGAATAGTGGGTGCACTCTCACTCTGAGAAAACACAAACACAGGTAGATATTTCAAAAAACATGTGTAATCATAGGGCACTTGCTAGTGGTGAGGGACTTCTCGATCATCTGAGTACGTGCCGACTCGGTCGCCAGGAACATCAGTGAGGACAGCTGCTGTGGTCGGCAAGTGTTCTTTATTAAAGCAAGTTTCAGGCCGACCGGCAAAGCCATTGGCTCAGTCAAACAGTTCACCCTACTTAGTCAGTACGCTCTTGCTCTAAGGACATTTCGTAATGTGGAATCAATCGTAATCAACATCATTATCATCATCATCATCAGCCTATATTTTATGTCCACTGCAGGACGAAGGCCTCTCATTGCGATCTCCAATTACCCCTGTTTAGCGTATTCCAACTTGCGCCTGCAAATTTCCTAACATCATCATCCCATCTGGTTTTCTGCGGACCTCGACTGCGCTTCCCTTCTCTTGATATCCATTCTGTAACCCTAATGGTCCACCGGTTATCCATCCTACGCATTACATGGCCTGCCGAGCTCCATTTCTTCCGCTTAATGTCAACTAGAATATCGGCTATCCCCGTTTGTTCTCTGATCCACACCGCTCTCTTCCTGTCTCTTAACGTTAGTCCTAAGATTTTTCGTTCCATCGCTCTTTGTGCGGTCCTTAACTTGTTCTCGAGCTTCTTTGTTAACCTCCAAGTTTCTGCCCCATATGTTAGCACCGGTAGAATGCAATGATTGTACACTTTTCTTTTCAACGACAGTGGTAAGCTCCCAGTCAGGATTTGGTAAAGTCTGCCGTATGCACTCCAACCGAATTATATTCTTCTGTAAATTTCTTTCTCGTGACCAGGGTCCCCTGTGAGTAATTGACCTAGATAAACGTACTCGTTTACAGACTGTAGAGGCTGACGGGCGGTCCTGAATTCTTGTTCCCTTACCAGGCTATTGAACATTATCTTTCTCTTCTGCATATTCATCTTCAACCCAATTCTTTCACTTTCTCGATTAAGGTCCTCAATCATTTGTTGTAGTTCGTCTCCATTGTTGCTGAATAGGACAATGTCATCTGCAAACCGAAGGTTGCTGAGATATTCGCCGTTGATCCTCACTCCTAAGCCTTCCCAGTCTAAGAGCTTGAATACTTCTTCTAAGCATGCAATGAATAGCATTGGAGAGATTGTGTCTCCTTGCCTGACCCCTTTCTTGATAGGTAACTTTCTACTTTTCTTGTGGAGAACCAAGGTAGCTGTGGAATCCTTGTAGATGTTTGCTAAGATATTCACGTATGCCTCCTGTACTCCTTGATTACGCAATGCCTCTATGACTGCTGGTATCTCTACTGAATCAAATGCCTTTTCATAATCTATGAAAGCCAAGTAGAGAGGTTGAATGTACTCCGCATATTTCTGAATTACCTGATTTATGACATGGATATGATCCATCGTAGAATATCCCTTCCTGAAGCCAGCCTGTTCTCTTGGTTGGCTGAAGACAAGTGTTGCCCTGATTCTATTGGAAATTATCTTGGTGAATATTTTATACAATACTGAAAGCAAGCAAATCAGTCTATAATTCTTCAGTTCTTTTACGTCTCCCTTCTTATGGATTAGTATAATGTTGGCGTTCTTCCAGCTCTCTGGTACACATGAAGTTGTGAGGCATTGCGTATAAAGGGCCACAAGCTTTTCAAGCATGATATCTCCTTCATCTTTGATTACATTTACTGTTATTCTATCTTCTCCAGCAGCTTTTCCCCTGGTCATGTTTTTCAAGGCCCTCCTAACTTCAGCGCTCGTTATAGAAGGAGCCCCTGTATCCGGTTCATCACTATTTTGAATGAAAGTAGCTTGGCTGTTTTGGGCACTGTACAAGCCAGTACAGAATTCTTCCGCTGCTTTTACTATGTCATCGAAATTGCTGATGATATTGCCATGCTTATCTTTCAGTGCATACATCTTGCCTTGTCCCATGCCAAGCTTTCTTCTTACTGATTTAATGCTGCGTCCATATTTTACGGCTTCCTCAATCTTTCCCACGTTATAATTTCGAATACCCCTTACTTTTTTCTTGTTGATTAGTTTTGACAGTTCAGCGAATTCTATCTGATCTCTTGAGTTGGACATTTTAATCTTCTGTCGTTTCTTTATTAGGTCCTTTGTTTCTTGGGAGAGCTTACCTACTGGTTGCCTTGGTGCCCTACCTCCCACTTCAATTGCTGCTTCTGAGATCAACCTAGTTACGGTTTCATTAATTACCTCTATGTTGTCTTTATCTTCCTTTTCTAAAGCTGCATATTTGTTTGCAAGCACCAGTCTGAATTGGTCTGCTTTTACCCTTAAGGCCTCTAGTTGGCCTGTTTCCTCTTGACTAATTTCACTCTCTCTCTCTCTTCAAATTGAGAGAAATCCTATACCTCACTGATCTATGGTCACTGCACTTAACCTTACCTAACACTTCTACATCCTGCACTATACTTGGATGGGCAGAGAGTATGAAATTATTGCATTCCTTGTTTCTCCATTAGGGCTTTTCCACGTCCACCTCCTGTTGCTGCGCTTCCTGAAAAAGGTATGCATTATTCGGAGCCTATTCCTTTCCGCGAATTCTACTAACATCTCTCCTCTTGCATTCCTGGAATCGATGCCGTAGTTGCCAATTGCTTGCTCACCAACCTGCTTTTTCCCCACTTTTGCATTGAATTCGCCGATGACTAAAGTATACTGAGTTTGCACTTTTCTCATTGCTAGTTCAACATCTTCATAAAGCTGTTCTATTTCTTCATCATCGTGACTAGAGGTTGGGGCATAGGCTTTTACTACCTTCATTTTGTACCTCCTATTCAGCTTTATTACGACGACTGCTACCCTCTCATTAATGCTGTATAATTCATCAATGTTGCCCGCTATGTTGTTATGCACTAGAAATCCTACCCCGGATTCTCTCTTATCTGGAAGACCTCTGTAGCAGAGGACGTGGCCGTTATTCAGCACTGTGTAAGCCTCACCAGTTCTTCTAACCCCACTAAGGCCAATAATATCCCTGGCAATGCCTGATAATTCCTCAAATAGTCCTGCTAAGCTAGCCTCACTCGAGAGGGTGCGCGTGTTGAACGTTGTCAGGTTCAGTCTCCATTGGCGGCCTATATTGACCGAGAGATTCTTAGCACCCTCTGCCGCGTAGCAGGTCTGACCGCCGCCTTGGTCAGGTGCTCCGCCGCCACTGGGAACTGAGGGCCATTGGTTAATTGTCGGAGTCATGAGGGAGGTAGTGGCCGAATACTGCGCCAGGGAGGCCAATTCCTGTTCTGGTGAGGGAGTGACTTTGATGAAGTTTAGTGGGCCTTCCTGGTTTGGTTGCTCCGGAACTAGTATAGCCCCACTAGCTCTCGGCGATATATTTTTTTTCTTGCCGGTGTCAGGCGCCACTCCATGCCTGAAAATGTAGTGGACTAGAGTAGGATTCGAACTTACGACCTTCAGATTTGAGGCCGGGTATTCTACCTCTGCTCCACGCCACCTATACCAATACCCTCTTCCTTGTGTATTTATGTGTAATAGCTGCTTATTCGAATTGACAGGCTCTACTGCCACGTCAAATGCCTCGTGGTAAATGTTGAAAGAAGTCACTGGAACGCATAAAGCACAGAAGACCGGGACAACAGTATGTTCGAAGACCAGGAACACACCACCTTGCCTGGCCAAATCATCCCTCAGCCCATTAGGAACACAGCTGCTCAAACACATCTCTCCAGTTCTGCAGTCAACCGTGGCAGCACACATTCGAAGAAAATCTATTCCTCAAATCACGTCATGTGTAATTCATGGAAGCATCTCAAATTTAGAGATAAAAACTTAATCACCTAACGACAATTCCGCGATACAAACACCAGTAGGTTGCAACGATTCTCCATTCACACCATAGAATGTTGTCACCTTGTCAAACAAAAACAGCAGTTTGCATCCTAAACGGCGTTTCAAGTCAACGCTCATGACCAAAACAGTAGCACCAGTGTCCACCAAGGCCATTATTGGTACGCCATCAACAAAAATGTGCACTTTGTTTTATTTTAATAACTCTAGCGGAGGCATCTCGTTCTGCAGTGAGGCTGCATCAACCTCACTTCCATGGGCCGCACGGTCATGTTTTTTTCCTGAGGGGGTGACGGCAATCGACGACGTGGCGAAGGAGACCGGCACAACAGAGTTACTGGAGGTGGCATCACACTTAGGTCAGAGAAACGCGAGTGATTCCGCAAGTTTCCGTACCAGAAGCTGGTACTGAGAGGTGATTGGGTGAATCAGCGCACATAGAAAGGTGGAACACCAGGCCGCGTCGAGGATGCAGGTGAATCATACCATGGCACCTGCGGCTGATTACAATAAGTCGACAGTTGACCTGGCACACCACAGCTGCGGCACACTAGAGCAGGGCGAAGTCGACGCTGCCCTTCGAAGTCTTGCGGCACGTTGGATTGTGCACAAGATTTCACGTACTTGTGACGCATGTAATAGCCGCTTGTCGGTTGGGGAATGAACGATCGAAACGGCAATGCTGAGAATAGCTGGATCTCAGAAGACAGGTTTAAACGGACTGCCGTATGCGTCTGGATTCAGCAACGTCTGAATTCGTCTGAATACAGCAAATTAGCGTTCACTTATGGGTACTTGAAACGCACAAGCGGCGAGGTTGTCGTGTCAAAAATTTAAAAAAAATTAAATTATGGGGTTTTACGTGCCAAAACCAGTTCGATTATGAGGCACGCCGTAGTGAGGGACTGCGGAAATTTGGACCACCTGGGGTTCTTTAACGTGCACCTAAATCTAAGTACACGGGTGTTTTCGCATTTCGCCCCCATCGAAATGCGGCCGCCGTGGCCGGGATTCGATCCCGCGACCTCGTGCTCAGCAGCCCAACACCATAGCCACTGAGCAACCACGGCGGGTGAGGTTGTCGTGTCCTACCCTAAGTTCGTTTCAAGGGTGTATGTTAGGCCACGTAACATTTGTTCATGTGCGAGCAGCTCTTCAAGAAAAATTTGATGGATAGGTGAAGAAAAATCAACAGATAACATCGCATCAACGCTGGCCACCTAGGTGACATTGTTCAAACGAACGAACTTCAGCTTTATTCTACGCTGTTTCAAAGTTTCATATGCGTGTCAGTGCCGTATTGTCTCACACACCGAATCCAGAGTTCCTCGACTGACCAGGAAGTTATTTACATCCTCTGCGCATCTTCGGACATGCTAGACATGAACTTGTTTGCTTCTGAATTTTTATATATTAGTTGTAATAGTTTCCCGTGTAGCTAAGCCCTTAATGTAAACGTTTGCCCAGCGCACTTCTTTCTCGCATCGTAGTCACGAAAACACTATTTTATGTCCTCCACGAAGAGCTCCCATGTCGTTAGCATTTCTTCGTTGTTATTATATAATAGCAGATCGGTATCAGCAAAAGAGAAAAGCACGTTTGATAGCTATGCGGCATAATTTTATTATTGCGATAGCAATTATATGGACACTCAAAAGCAGATTTCTGCCGTCGGCGTCGCCGTCGCCGTCGCCGTGAGGTTCCGTATGACGTCATTTGGAGAAGAAATCGTCGCCGCGCGCCGAACGCTGTATGTGCGAGTGAAAGGGCGCGAGGGGCGCGTCTTTCACGGGGAGTGAACGCACGGCGGAGAACAAACGCGCGTTCTGCGCCGTGCTCGCTTAAGGGCTGCAGAAGTAGGCGTCTCTGTTCTCCTTCACAATCACCATGTATGTAGAGCAAACGCGCCTTCTTCCGACGAGCGAGAGGCCGTGGGGGAGGGGAAGGGAAGGAAGGCGACGTTTAGCTGCGGCACGCAGTGCCTATTTATATCATAGGCTCCGGCAACAGTCACCAACGCCGCACGCATTTTGAGCGAACGCGGGCAAAACGCCGATGGCGTCGACAACAGTTCTGCGTGTTGCCGATGCTGCTGCATGTCCAAGTTTATACAGCTGATAAAGCTAATATCATTACTCCGTATAGCTCTCTACAAGTTTGCTATCGCAATTGATGCTTCGCCTTTCAGGTGAAACTGCGACAACTTTTTTGTAATTGCTGCTCACCCGCTTCCATTGAGTGAGCCATTCTTTTACGTCCTCATTCATTCAGCCCGCGAAGGTGTGTGGCTCTTTGAGAGCTGGATAGGAGCTGCCCGGCACTGGTTCCCGAGAATCTCCGTCGTTAGACATGTCGGTCGAAGAAGGAGGTGGTCCTGCGAGGTGATGACTTCGGCGAAGTCCATAAGGTAGTGGTTCCGTTGTTGGTCGTCTTACCCGTACCTCCACCGCAATGTTGCGTTCACTATAGGCGTTTATGTACAAAGGTGAAGATGGCGAGCATGAGATTTGACAAGGCTGCATAACAATATTCGTCGTTCATCACCCGATCTTCTTCCTCCACCGCACGCGCAACGTAATATTTATACGTTAAAATTAAGTTTTACATGAAAGTTGAATGACATGGGCCCGGAGGGCCCCACGCTAACCGCAATCAGATTTTTAGGGGAACTTAGCCTACTTTACACTTATGCTGTGTACTGGCGCGGCAATGAAAGCACAGCCATATTGTTCTAAAAATTGTCAATTTTCTCTCCAAACACTGCACTATATTGCCACGTGCCTTATGGTCTTTACATCTGTTCCGATGACTTTCGCATGACGATTGCTATCGCGTTTAAGCACTCGCGCAAACCTACCATGATACCAGCTTCGTACCTACGATGGGCCCATCGTATCAGGCAGGGCAACTCGCGCTATCTCTCGCGATAGTACTGCGCATGTCCCTTCGCAGCCTTTAAGTACTGCCTGCACATTGATGATGCTCTCTGTTTTTGCCGATCGCCGTCCGTGCTCGCACATGTTGCTCTTACTGGGCTACAGTTGGTTTTTGATTATGCGGGGCACAAGTTCGCCTCAATAAATGTTTGTCTTGCCGTACGCTCGCCTACTGTAGTTACCGGTGTCTAGCACCACTCGTGACAATATGTACCTTTGGCGTCGTCAGGCAGATACCTTGTTGGGAACAGATAGGAAAAGAGCATGACCATTGAATCTATTCGTTTAAATACCAGCGTCCAGACCGCAATATTAGCGCGTGTTCGTTTTGCTTTTCAACCTTGGCCAATACTTCTTCCGAGTGTGGCACATGCAGAGTAACTGATAGACAAAGTCATTGGAACCTAGTGACATTGACGCCTGCTTCGTCATTCGGGGCTGTCTACTAGGCTGATATAAATAAAACGCTTGTAATAGAAAGCTACAGCAGGACCAATAGCCAAGCATACTGCTAGCCTGAATCATATCGCGATAAGCAAACTTGTCAACTCTCCCAAATTTTTCATAAAGTTTATGAATTTGGACTCGTTCTACAATTTTACGAATGTTGTGTCGTGTGTATTCTATTTGCGAAAAGAAAAGTTTTAAATGTGTTGGTGGATGGGTTGATGCAAGATGAGGCAGTGCGAGATGCCGTATACTATACATATGGAAGTGATACGTGCTCGGAGCAAGTGTATTCAGTAAAGTTTCTGAAGCAGGCGAAATTAACAACAACAAAAGTCGCTGAAAAGGTCAGTGAGATCTAAGCACAATATCTTGCTTGTCCATTCCTCTTTTCCACGTTTCCTGCTGCCTGTATCCTGCATATCAAGTTAAAATAATAATGAAGCGCGTAGGTATTGGCAAGAAAAAGTCACAGGCCTTCGCGGCACACGAGCAAAGTCACAGCGTAAGATGATGGAGCGGCTCAAGAGTAGCTCCAATTTTGGCACCACGCACACCAGGGTCTTCGCGACAAAGTCTCCTCGCCTCATTTTGACGAGAACGATCTGAACTGTCCGCCCGGCGTCGACGGCGAGCTGGGGCTTGTAATGTTCTTTGCACAGCAGTCTTCTGAGCCCGATGATGCCTGGTTGTAGCCGCGCACGTAGCTCTACGATTCGCTTCTTCAGCAGCGGTTCGTACCTTGCGAGAAGACGCCATAACGTGCACCGAAGAGGTATCCAGAACACGTGGTGCACATCTCACATCGGAATCGAGTTGATTGCGCGCCTCGTCTGAATCGCATCTGGTATTCTGCGCCTGCGCACGCGGCGTTTGCAGGCACCTTAAGTAGATGGCGCCAACATACTGACGGAGGCTGGGGATCGCGTGTTTTTTTATTGCGCGCCTCGTCTGACTGGCATCTCGTCGTCTGCGCCTGCGCACGCTACGTTTGCAGGCGCCTTAACTAGATGGCACCACCATACTGGCGGAGACTCGGATCGTCTGCGCCTGCGTTTATAGGACATTTTGCGCGGCCCGATAGCAAGCGCATGCGTGGCTCAGTGGTAAAGTACCTGGCTCCCACGCAGCAGGCACGGGTGCGATTCCAGGCGGTAAACGCGCACTTTCTTCGTATTTCTGGTGATAGCGGTTACGGTCCCCAATGGCGGTGGCAGAGCCGGCGGCGCGGCAGCTACGGTGGACACCATCACGAACCGAAACGGCTATTGGAATGAGCCCATAACAGCTTACGCTGTAAAAGCGTGCGCCCAGGGCATAGCTATGGTTCTTGAAAATGACTGCCATACCACCCACCCACAACCATTTGCCCCTTCCTTTCGCGAAATTTTTACGCATTTTGAATCGCAAAAGTTGGGAAGTATCCTGTTAGGGACCCACCGATGTAGATAGGGGGCCATGACATTGTGCTGCTGAGCTCGAGGTCAAGCACTGGTTCGCTTCCAGCCTCCACGGCCGCATTTCGATGAGGGTGAAATGCAGAAACGCTCGTGTCCTTAAATTTAGGTGCAGATTATTGCGCCCGAGGTGGCCAAAATACTGCAGAGTGCTCCAATCTGGCATGTCCAATAATCATACCGCGCTTTTACCAACTATTACCCCAGAAATTATATCTTTTTATTCACTATTAGGTTGCTACACACAGGCACTTACGCCTTTTGGAAGGGTGAAAGCGGCAACGTTTTCTGTGCGTGTCATACTTGGAAATTGAAATCGGAGTGGCCTATTTTCCAATTGCTTCCTGCATGAGATAGTCTTCTATTCAAAGATAAGCGCTCATGGTTGGGAAGAAAGCTTGATAAAAAAGCGACAATATTTTAGCAAAAATACAACACTGCTTCATGTCGTTTGAAAATGACCAAGAAAGCCACCACGTGTTTCGGCTCCCTAGATGCTACTGTCGATGATGCAGGGGTGCAAGCTGCCTATAGAGTGCAACTGGAGCTGAATCTACCTACAGGGTTCAGGGTAGCTAAAAGGCATGGTGAGAGAGCAGCCCACCATTTCGATTTATAAACCAGTGACCAAATTCACAAAGATTTGCTTTCGTGAGTGCTGTTTGCCATAGTCCAACCACCTCGGCTAATATTATGCTTCACATCAGGATTGCATTGAAATATTCTGTTACCAACATTTCAAGCGAAATAAGCTTGCGTGAATACGGGTCCAGAATATTTTACTTTCGCACCCCTGTCTGTAGCATGCGCACTAGGTGACTTAATCGCGAATTCGGGAACCATAAGTTGCGCAGGGAGTACGGGTTTGATGACGGGGTAGCTGATGACTACGCAATGACGAGCAAACATTGGCGACACACATGCACAATGAAGGTACTTCCACACTAGTGCGGAAAATGCCCGTGGCATGCCACTGCGGCAAAACGCGCCACCATTAGCATGGTCACACTTGAGGCCGTCTTCGCCAATGTGGCAAACAACTGATTCGCTGTCAAGGTGGAATCAGCGTGGCTGTGATCAATGATGCTGAAAGAGGGGCGTATATTTCCTTGCAGCATTCGCCCACGTGAATTAATAGCCCGCTCCACATTGGTCTCTCCGCTCGGAAAAAGTAGATCCGAGACCTATACGCTTCGCGGCGGCCAAAAGTTGCGGCTCGGCAGTTTTCTTAGTGGGCTTTTAATGCGTAAGCATTCTTTGGCGGGTAGCCCAACCCCATCACGCGAAAAGTATAATGCCTTGTATCTGCGCACAATTGCGTAATTTGCAAAGTTAAGACATCTAATTGTTAAAATAGTGTAAATGCAGATTATTGGGGCGCCATAACTTAAAATGATTTCAAACTGTTTTGATTCTAATTTCTGCAATCAGCCTCCACGATTGGTCAAAACATTTCCGCGCCACTCTCAATTTCGCCTGTCTGTCACGTGACGTCACGAAAACCGCGATAGCTCCCCATCTGACATAACGTGTACGCACTGATTATGCATGATTAAACCGCACAAAAGAAAAATAATCATTCCTGATTCGACGCCTTTTCACCATTAGCCCTCTCCTATTGTTCCAACGTTTTCTCGCTACGCCCAGTTCGCCTGTCTGTCACGCGACCTCACAAAACCGCGAAAACTCACCGCTTCAAAGTACGTGTACGCGAAGAAAATGCATTAATATGCCGAACTAAACTCAAAATTTTTCTGAATAACCACAGACTGCCCCGTTCCAAAAGGAAAAGAAGATGACTGCCCGCCGATCGCTCAGGCCCTCACTACTCGCACCTGCCGGTGAGCATGTATTTATTTGCGCATGATAACAGATTTTTGCGTGGCAGTAAAACGTTATCGAGCCTTTTCGGCATGCATACGACATCGCTCTGCCAACTCTTCCTTGCTGAGGATCCGTTTTAGCGGCATTATTATCCTTCCGTTGCACGCCACCGCGATTTTCCACCAGCCACCGCAAGCTAAGTAAGGAGAAGCAGACCAATCGGAGTAGCCGGCACCACCCTCTTCATGCGGTTATCTATTTTCACTATGCTGGCGCGGCCCCATCGAAACCCTCTCCACTAGAGCGTGCTCATCGCCTCTTGTCAGCCAATTAGATAAGAAAAGCCGCTGAGTGTAGACAATGCTATTGGTTTTGAAAGCGAACAAAGGTGACCTCCTTTAAACGAGGGGAGTGTTTGATTGGGTTGTTCTGACAACGCTGCGGGTCACCGGCTGATGCTTGCGTTGGTGGTTACGTAAATTTGACGTCAGCAGTTTGTAATCCAAACAGTTTGGAATTATTTGGAATTACAGGTGATAAGGAACAATTCAAACCATGAAAACAAAAAAAAAAGAGAAAGAGTATCCATAGAGATACATAGGGCTCCATAGAAAATGCATGGGGAAGCTAAGTAGGGTTGCCCACCTGAAACTTGGGGGATGGGTCAACCTGAAGTTTGGGGGTGGGCCAACTTGAAATTTCAGGGCAGGCCAGCTTGACATTTGGGGGTATGCTTCCGCAAACTTAGATAACTCCAGTGCAGTTCCTGTATTCTTTTTACCGCCCGCGGCACGTGTGAACGCTGGTGTAAATGTACGTTAAAGAGGCTGAGGGCAGTCGCGGCCGCCGCTTCCACCAGTTCACGCAACCACCAGCAAAAGACTGCTGCCACTTACAGGCGTTTCGATATATGGTAGATAGGAACGGTGGAAAAAAAACAAATACGGCAAATAAAGGAAACTGCCTTGGAACTCGCGTCTCCGATCGAAAGTGGTTATGTCCATGAACTTTTTTTCTTCGTTTGACTCGTAAAAAGAGCCACCTTCGGTATACGTGACCGCACAACAAAGTGCTAAGGACGGCAACGAATGGCACAACATAGACTGCCTTTCGGCAAGAAAGAGATGCAACGCTTTCCACTAAACTGTGGCTCACGATGTACCGAGAAAGGTCGGTCTTGGACCTCGACAACTTTTAGTAGTGTAGTCCCATGGAATCCTCAGCCACAAAATAGTTTGTTGCGGTTTGTTGAGAAAAGTGTAAAAGCAAGCGATGCCCTAAAGTTTTTCTGCGAATCCGATACCCCCGGCGGCACACTTTTAAGTATTATATGCTTTTAGGTCCCGTCGTCGGCATCCTTCAAGATATCTCGAGCCGTTATCCAGGCACTCAAGACGAGAATGATCGTGAGTACGAAATGAAAACCTGCGAGCACATCCGGGAATCGTTGCGAGAGCAAAACGAGATCATCCGGGCAACCAGTCAAAACCGAGGTCTCTGGCCCTCAACCCCTTGCAAAGGACAGCATTACATACGCTGGTTACTGGCCAAACAAGTTACCAAAAAAGGCACAGGCCTGCGCTGCACACACAGCACAGTCACAGCGTAAGCTGGTGGAGCGGCTCAAGAGTAGCTCCAATTTGGGCACCACGCACAACAGGGTCTTCGCGGCAGTCTGTTCGCCTCGTTTTGACGAGAACGATCTGAACTGTCCGCCCAGCGCCAGCGGCGAGCTGTGGCTTGTAATGCTCTCTGCACAGTAGTCTGCTGATCCCGATCTAGCCTTAGAACTGCAACCACTGCAACTTACATGTCGGGCGCGCCGCCTTTGCAGGCACCTTAACTAGATACCGCCACCATACTGGCGGAGGCTCGGCAGCTCGGGAGCGCGTTGATTGCGCGCCTCGTCTGAATCGCATATCGTCGTCTGCGCCTGCGGACGCTGCCTCTGCAGGCATCTTACCTATATGGCACCACCATACTGGCGGAGGCTCAAGTCGTCTCCCCCTGCGTGCTTGCCTTATAGACCTTTTCGATGTTTAGAAACATGCGCCCAGGACGGCTTCCGGTTTGGCTCAATGACGTAGTCCGCTCACTATAGCGAGCAAGAAAGGCAGTGGCGGTGATATAGATAAGCAGGAGTGCCCTTTGTGATCCGGCACAGTAGACTGATAAGGCCCGTGACCGGAAGTTTTTTGGGAGCGCACTATCGCTGCGGTTATCGAGAGAGCGAAAAGGCGTATAAATGGGTATTTCCCGCGGCCCGATAGCAAGCAGTTGCGTGGCTGAGTGGTAGATTATCCGGCTCCCACGCAGCGGGCGCGGGTTTGATTGCGGCAGGAATCAGGTACTTTTTTTCGCAATTCCGGCGACAGCGGTTACGCAGCGGACGCCCGCGGCGGCATCAACGCGACCTGAAATGACTATTTGAATGAGCCCATAATAGCTTACGCTGTAAAAAATATTGCTTCCGATTTATTCCTCATGTTTGTTGAAAATATCACTCAAGCTGTAACTTCTAGTATGCTGAACTTTAATTTGTAATATCTTATAACGACGTTCAAAAGGTAGATCCAGCGCACCACCCTTACAAAAAAAATTGTTGAAAAGTTGTTGAAAAGTCATTGGTCAATGTCAACAAATAGCATTGAAAGCACATTGAGGCTTTGTTGAAACATTATTGAGGAAATTGTTGAGAGGTGTTGAAAATTGGCCCGCGACATTTTGTTGAAACATCATTGGGTCGTTTCAATTTGAGAAGTCATTGATGGATTGTTGAAACCATGTTGAATTCCAATATTGAAAGCCCATTGAAGAACTGTTGAAGATGTGTTGAATGTCAGTATTGAAAACCTGTTGAGACATTGTTGAAATATGTTGAATGCCAATATTGAAACCCCATTGACATAATGTTGGAACTGTGTTGACTGTCAATATTGAAACCCCATTGAGATATTATTGGAGCAGTATTGAACATCAATATTGAAACCTCATTGAGATATTATTGAACATCAATATTGAAACCCCATTGAAGAATTATTGGATGAGCGTTAAACGTCAATATTGCTTGATGGAGGCAAAAGGTGCTACGTATCATAAACAGGACACAAGAGGAAGAACACAGACAACACACACGTTAAGTGCCAAACGTGTGTTGTCTGTGTTCATCCTCTTGTGTCCTGTTTCTGATGCACTACACCTTTTGCCTCCATTATGTTTTACCAACAAGCCTAACGTGCAATGTTAGTCAATAGTGCAACACCATTTAAATATTATTGGAGCAGTGTTGAACATCACTATTGAAATCACTTGAGAGCCCACTTAAATATGCTGTTTGGTGAGTAGTGCTGAAAACGAGACTAGACATTTCTTTAAATACCGCTGAGCTACGTTCAGTCTCATAGCATTACCATTGATACCATATTGATGTCGTCCTTGCATACTAGTAGACAGGAGCAAACTTAAATGCAGGCACTTTTGTATTGCAGACCTGGGTCACCCAGGGATCAAAACCACTTTTAGATATAGCCTGTAATAAAACATATTATAGAGCTGCTAGCAGAACCATTATGCCAGTTTTTAAATTGGCTTAACACACAAAATCAATACTCCTTCATGAAATCAACAGCTCAAAATTGATGTGGACAAAAAGCATTTTTTTCTAGATGAATTGTTTATTGAAGCCGAACATTTGTTAACTGTACAGCCATGTGTGCCTTGAGATCAAAAAAATCCTAACACAATCTACAAACTGCCAGCAGCTTGATACAATAACGAAGTTGAGTACTGAGAGATGTAAAGTTTGCGTGGCCCTAAAGTAAAACATTTCTCAAAATTGAAATAAATAGAACATAAATAATATAGAAGCATTACTGTAAAAAACATTTAAAAAGTACTTGCTTTCTCTATTTGGTAGCCAGTAACTTAATAATCATGGCACTATTTGCATGAGCCCACTGAGACTCTTACTTATTGGTTAAATTATGTGTGCCCATTTCACTAAACGTTATCTACCTCTGAAACGACATGGTAATTACAATAAGTTGTGCCATGGCAGCAGTTTATTGTGCTGTATTGCTTGTTGCACGATCCAGTTGCATTTTCTGCCATCATTACTAGGTTCCTGGGCAGGTCATTACATACCAAGCGATTGATTCACTTTTACTACTTAAGATTTTTATCTGATAGACAGTGGCCATTAGTTACCTGCTGGAAGACTTAAATGGAACTGGCATGAGGAAATTTGTTTTAATTTTTGAGTGCTGCAAAACAAGTTAGAATGAAAGAATTTGCAAGAAATCAGATTTCATGCGTACATGAAAGAAAGCACATCGCTGCCTTGCCCGAGAACTGTTGTTGCACTCTGAATTTAAGCAAACTTTTACCTATTAATTCTTACTGTTTTGAAATAGCAAAATAAACCGTTACTACAAACATATGTTAATATGTAGTTTTTCTTAAACAGAACCACTCTGACAATAGCACAGATTCCACTTTCAGGTGTATGTATGAAAGCTAATTTTCTGTAAAATTTCTCACTGTGCCTACTTTTACTTTATCAAACAAACTTGAAATGGTGTGCCGTCATGGAACAGTCTTGGCATGAAAGGACCCGAGATACCTATGAAATAAAATAGTCAAGAAACACTATCTTTTGTAGAAATATATTAAAAATTTACGTAAAATGTACTAAAATACAAAGCGCAACACTTGTGCAATTAATTATTTATCACAACACAGTACTTGTGTCTGAACCATCCAACCTGGGCGTTTCAGGTGACTCGAAACATCATAAAAAAATGTTGAGGGCTGCAAGTGCACACGACTTGAACTGTCCACAGACTTGAGCTCTTCTGGACACTTCAGGTCCCTTGCGAGAAGTGAGGCCAGTGTGTTCTTAATGTGGGCCATGTTTGTCCCAGGAAACTTATGACAGGTAAAGCCTGTAAAAAAAGGAAAAACAGCATGAGGTTTAAGATCAATGTTCCACATGCAAAAGTGCGACATGCAGTATGCCCTGTTATAATGAAACTTTCATTTGTTTTGTTTATTCAAAGTTTTCACGAGTTCAATTCTGCAGAATGACCAGCTTTCAAAGTGGAGTGGTGCCGGAGGACTCCACTTAGTACAATATGCAGAAGGCAAACAGGAAAAGCCCACTGTGGCAGAATAACTTCATCAATATCCTTGGTGTGAAAAATGTGAACGTTGCTTGCTTAGGAACAAAATGGTAAAAAAAAAGACTTCATACTGTTGGTGAAAAAACTTCAAGGTAGACTACTGGCAACTAAAATTAGTTCTCTCAACAATCATAATCAAAATGTGCAGCACTTTATTGCACTTTTCCTTGCAGGAGTTGCTCCAAATACGGTTATGCGGCCAGAATTGAGTATGGTATATCTGAATTTGTTTTACCAGCTCATATGATACTGGAGTGCACTTCTCGCATTATGATGGCCATTCTTATGCCTCTCTACTTAAAAGAAAATACCGCTTATACCGAGGATTTACTGCAGTTGCACGCCAACCTGGTTACACTAACACAAATAAATGCGAAGAAGAAATACGAAGAAATGCCCAGTATTACAAGAGAAATATGCAAGTAGACTGGCTCTGCTAATCCTTTGAGGGTCACTGCCATGCATGTAGAGTGGCGGAAACAAATCGTGTGGTCATAACCATAAATATGAGGCAGCGAAAGAACATATAAATAAGCATACCTTTTAACAATGAAGTGTCCCCAAGCATCACATTACAGATTCTGTAACCTTCTGCGACTTCTACAAAAATCCTGATTGTGCTGTTGCCCCTTGGCTTCTTCTAAAACTGATATTTCTCTGTACCCTATGGTGCCCATCGCTGAAGTAGTTTGGGAGTATTCACCTAGTTTAATGTTTTGTGAGTGTCATTACATTTAAAAAATGTGATTATGCTAGTTTGCCCTGCATGCTACAATAAACATGGTGTAAAACAGCGGACACTAAGAAACCTTTGTCACTTTGTGACCTAAAAAATTATTTACCCATTTTTTTTCTTGAAAGGTCACTCTGAAGAACAATCCAGAATAAAAATATAACGCTTAAATTGGGGGACGTATTTCCAGAAAATATGTGATCCTCAAAGGGTTAAACATGAACACCTACAAAGCTCATTCAATCTTTGATAAATCTAAACCCATAGTAAACCCATAATAACGCTGAAAACAGGCAAGTGCGTCCTTGAAGTAAGAAAGCAGGAGACATTTCCAACAATTTCAGAGTGGGAGCTGTGGATATGCCTCATGTTCTGTAAGAAGCTTTATATAGTAGCTGCCAAGGGCCTATTGAGTACTGATCATTTTATGGGAACGTGAGGAAAAGTCAAATAAATACCTTAGTTTTTTCCACATCCTAGAATACAATGTGATAAATTGGATCTTAATAGGTTGAGTGCATAGAATGAATGGACATTGCTAAACATAGCAATGTTGACAACGAAGTTGGCAACTCTTCTTATTGTTGCTTTCATCAAAACAATCAAACAATTATGCCCCATAACTTAAGCTCCCTCTGCTAAAAGGCTACTGTCTGCCACCACATGGACCTCCTTCAAGACTGGAGCAACTTTAATTCAATGTGGTCTGTCGAAGTAGGTGAAACCACTATGTTTTGTGTTAGAGAATCTGGAGGGCCATTTTGATTGCTGAAATTTGGTGGAAGTGCTGTCCCTCGAGTTGAGCAGTAACTGCACTTGAGCATAGCTTCTCCACAATTCCTATATTATAACAACACTTTCAGGCTACTTAAGCACACCCGCTATACCACCAGATTGGTAGCATGCTTCACAGATTGGTAGTTGCTTCATTGCAACTGTTCATTGCATGGACAGTCAAGTAGAGCAACTAATGTGCAAATACACCTAACTTTGTCAGTTGTAGCCACCAATCACTTCTGGCAGTTAAGGCTGCTTTTAAAATTTAGCACTTTAGTAGGGAGGCATTAGAGACTTGAGATCAAATGAACATTCATCCCAAATAGTAGGCTATTGTAGCACGTAGTTGCAGACACAGGCTACTTGAAAATCATTTGTTGTGCTAATAGCAAGCTAGTAATTCCAAGTACAAAATGTGAATGCAAAAATGCAATGGGAAAAAGGATGTACGGTACTTGCCTATAACAGTGTTGACCCTAATAAGGCCAAGAGCCTCTTTTTGCCTATTGGTGGTGGTGTTTTCGAGAAGTGAGTGGCCCATGAGGTTCTTCTCTGTGAACACATTGTGAATCAAGGCCGCTGCAAACTTGCCTGGTCCACCATGGCAATCTGTGCCAGGATCATCTGAATGAGCACTTCTCCAACCTATGTGAAAGGGCACATTTAGGTAAATATTAGTGAGGTAGTTTAAGGATTTTAAGCACATTTACACAACAGCCACACTCCAAATAAATCACAGAAATACTGCCTGCTCCAGACCTAAAATGTCAACTAATGTCACTAATAAAAACAACTAAAACTAATGTCATAGCTTGTTATCCTGTTAGGATGCCATGTGCTTCAGAAAAACAAGGATTCACCCAGTACAAAATAAAATAGTAAGTAAACCAAAGCATCAAAAACTTTAATGCAAGTAGCATTTTTAGGTTACTTCACATACTTTCGGGTGTCTGCCTCTAAGTATTTTCCAGCCAATTTGTGTCACTAGGTGGTCAATGGCCTAATGGGTAGGGCTGCTATGTTGAGGGAAGTGGGTTAATAACCATCTGATGGACCTGCTTGGATCTCTGGGTATGTGACTCAGAGTATGTGCCTCTTCAATGAACCTCTTTCACGCCATCGTGGGCAACTGCTGCTTGTGTTGGCAAGCAGCAGTAGCAGCTCAAACAGTAAGATAACTGTTGACGTTAATGCGATTACCACTACACATCAGATTCGCTTGCTGTGTCCCAGACCTACTCAGCTGAATGTGTACATAAGACACAAAGGCAGGGTGTGCCAACTGCCCACCTCATTAAATAATTTAATCGACTCGCAAATCAAAGGCTATGCAAAATCGCAAAGGAGGCACTTAATGCTACCAGTTTTACTAAATCTTAAGGAGAATACCTCCCGGCAATACATTCTCCTGGCAACAGTGCATTTGATCATGGTGACGCTAGACGATGAATGGCCAAAGAATTCACCTTTCGCATTCCGGCTGTGGCGTCTCCAGGCTCATTTTGATTCTGAAAACAGATGTCAGTATTAAAATGTGATGCCACGATAACTCAAAAGCAACAATCAAAACATCTACATGGACGATTAGGCCGACATAAATGGATGGATATAAATGACTGATTGAAAACATTAAAGCATGGCTGCTCTTGCCACTGGCAGTGTGAGGTGGGCAAATAAATTATTTTTAATTTCTCTCCAAAATTTTTAAAATTATTTTGCTCATCTACTGAACTGTTGTGGCCACATCTTAAAGGTAGCTCGTTCATATAAAACCAGTGTTGCATTTTTTTACTCCCCGTCTAACTGCTGCTACTGCAATTTGCTTACTCTCTTAAGTATTCCACAGAACTGCTCCACCAACAAACCATTGTTCCAAGCTTATATCAAAGCGTCATTTAGTTCACAAGGATACGCTCCCCTTTCACTCTCTCTCCTCTTTAGAGTGTGAATTCAAAGCAAAAATAACTTATTGACATAGCTGTCTACTTCTATCTCATAAAAAGCCTTGCTAATTTTTTACATTTGTCGATAACGCCTACATGCCACTGGAAGCACAGTGGGACGACACGGCAAATATGCCCAAGCATCTCGTTCCTTTACTGATTTTCGAACTTAGTTAAATCAATGAGTTACTGAAGGGCCAAAGGCTGAAACTTCACACGATGACGTTATTTTGAATGTTTCATCCCTCTAAAGCAGAACATAGAATCCCACAGAATCTGCCTTTTCCAGTGAATATAGAGCGCCTACGCGAAGGCGTTAGCGCGAAGTACTCGATGGCGTCGAAGGGAGATAATGGCTAAAAAAAAAAAGTTCACCGCGCGCCTACCGGCGGAAAACAAACCACACATAACCTGATGATTTCACAGCATTCGCTGCCATCAGCCCTTTCTTATCTCACCTATCACATAGAATCACATATACGCCCTTGCAATTCTTTATTATTATCGCGCCACAGCGCGTGTCTACCGCACGGCGTGTCAGCGGACTCTGGGCACTCGATCCTGAAGCGAACAGCGCAGCAGAATACATTCGAACGGCAAAACGCCCCGCGCATATTTTCGCCGATCCCGACACGCCATGTAGTAGATGCACGTCAATGGACGGCGTTGCGCGAACGAAATATACTTGATTACAGTACAGTTCGGATTACTTCACGTCGCATTGTTTCCACCAAAACGGCAAAGCACGAGCGCTCATTAATAAGGCTAATTTCAATCGGTGCTGGAACACCGTGCCAAAAAAACGTGGCGCACACAACATGCCCTGTTTCAGCTGGCTCCACACAGCTGCTCACCAAAACGGCAGAGCACGAGCGCTCATTAATAAGGCTAATTTCAATCGGTGCTGGAACACCGTACCAAAAAAACGTGGCGCACACAACATGCCCTGTTTTAGCTGGCTCCACACAGCTGCTCACCAAAACGGCAGAGCACGAGCGCTCATTAATAAGGCTAATTTCAATCGGTGCTGGAACACCGTACCAAAAATCGTGGCACGCACAACATGCCCTGTTTTAGCTGGCTCCACACAGCTGCTCACCAAAACGGCAGAGCCCACGAGCGCTCATTAATAAGGCTAATTTCAATCGGTGCTGAAACACCGTACCAAAAATCGTGGCGCGCACAACATGCCCTGTTTTAGCTGGCTCCACATAGCTGCTTTACGTCGCCGCAAGCGCGCTGTGAAGTTAAATCAGGACAAAACTTCATGCTCAATATAACAAATCTAGTGCTGCACAACCAATTCTCGCAACGGAAGGATAGTACTAGTAATGAAAACGAGCACAGAAGCGCGTGGAAGACACGCACGGGCTCTCTACGCACTTTTGCTGAAAGCGTCGCAATGAACGAGCAAGTGGAATTCGAAACACTCACTCACCTTCGATTTGGCTGAGTCGGAGGCGATCATGGTGATCTTCGAGGCAACGTGTAGCCCATAAAGAGCGAGCAACAGGTTGAAATATACAAAAGATGTCACAGCGAGGCAAAGGGCACAGAAAACGCAGCAAACTCATCACGCAACCAGCACACATACCGCCGCACGCACAAAGTTCTGGAATGCTCCAAAGAGTCAACAGCGCAAGCGCGCATTCACACAAAAACGCGCATACAAATCCACGCTTTCATAGACATGAATTGCAATATTTATTAACAAATATTCTAATATAAAGGTATTTCTTAACAATTTATGTGGTTTGCAGGAGTATGAAAGTTTTCTGCTTAGCTTCCTTGAGGAACTATTTTCTTTATCGCGGTAGCGCAGTGCGCCGGCCGGGCACGTACGGCGCGCGCGGGAAATAGTGCAAAATTCAAACGTCGCAAATGTCGCGCCCTGTGTGCGCGCACAGTTTTCATCGTTTGTATTAAAAAGAAACATTTATTTTAATACGTGAAGCAACCGGCGCGAAATAAACTACGGACCAACAACGTACACAATTGTCGCTGTTCGTGCTTGTTAGTTTGACATCATGACAAACGGTAGACAGCATGCCGTCCCATTGATTAAACATTTGTACCTGTGCTTCTGCGCTATGATTTGCCACCGGCAAAGTATAACAGCGTAGATTGTGCGTGGTGGCCAAGCAGTTTCCCAACACACTGGCCAGCACCCCGTCTCTACGTGTTACAAAAAAGACCTAGGCTTTCATGTAAAATATGGACACCACGTCGCAGAGATCACCCAAACTTGTTTCATTCTATTGTGCGCTAAGGGCTACCAAC
This sequence comes from Dermacentor silvarum, assembly GCF_013339745.2. Taxonomy (NCBI): domain Eukaryota; kingdom Metazoa; phylum Arthropoda; class Arachnida; order Ixodida; family Ixodidae; genus Dermacentor; species Dermacentor silvarum. Next base: position 163,445,657 of record NC_051157.2, read on the forward strand.
TAAACGAAACGCACTCTTTAAAAACATATTTGTTTATTATGCTTGCATACTACTTTTCCCACCATCTTGCCCATATTGAACATGGAGGCAATGCCGTTTTCTGACACAGACAGGGCACTGGCCACTTACAATAGAAGCCGATGGGAATCCAGGAGGTGCCCAATCATCGGTCATTGGTCACTGCTTGTTGAGACGTTTGTCTTGTGCTCCAATTTTGTGTCTATATATATATATATATATATATATATATATATATATATATACATAGGGTGGTCATACGGAATTTTTAGAAATCGCCTGTGGCAGGTAGCATAATTCTTATCATTGAGCTGGGTTAAGCGATGAGGCGGACATTAGTAGCACGCGCAATCGAAACATAGATTCAGCTAATTAACAAAAAATCACTAATTAACTTCTTATTTTATTACTTTACGACACATATTGCGATTTACGAATTTGAGCCGGTGAGCTTGTCAGGCGTATCCACTTGGAATGAATTTCCAGAATGACACCAATTTGGAGATATGCGCCATCAAACTCGCCGCAAAAATGCACTTTTGTTACTCTTACTTTGTTACCAAAATGCTGTTTTATACATTAAAGCACAAAAGTAACTAAAACGCCCATATATTTCGTCCCACACTTTGGGCAATAATATCTCGAAACTGGTGTTATCCTGGAAATTCATTTTATGTGGATGCATCTTGCAAACTCACCGGCTACAATTCATATATTGCAATATGTCATAAAATAATTAACTAAGAAGTTCATTAGTCATTTTTTGTTAATTATTAGAATATTAGTTTCAATTTCTTGTGTTACTAATGTCCGTTTCTTCGAATAACCAAGCTAAGCGATAAGATTTATGGTACCTAGCTGCTACAAGTGATTTTTAAAAATTTTCGTAACTTTCTTGCACTGACACTTAAATATATGCAAATTCCACGTAGCTGGACAGAACCAAGGTAATGTTTTTTGCCGTCGCTTACAGATACTCAAATTTTTGCATTAGATAAATAATTAGATAATCATTATAAATAATAATTATTATTCAATTAATAATAAATAATTAGCTTCTCGGATATTATATTTAGATGAAAAGTGTCAATCAGAAAATTATAGAGCAACAGGAAAAAACTCCCGATACAGCTTCTGTTGCCCAATACGTGGTACATAAAAGTGTTTTCCGAGCGTGAAAGAAGCCCGCGGATACACGCATAGTGCCTCGAGCGGCTAGTTTTGCGGCAATTTTGCGTGTATTCGCGGGCTTCTTTCACGCTCGGAAAAAAAAGAAAAAGAAAAAAATCACTTTTCTGTTGCACGTATTGAACAATAGAAAGCTGTATCGGGAGTTTTTAGTGGCAGAAGCGTCGAGTGCCATTTGTTCTTTGGACAGTACTTCCGGTTCACCTCCTGAGATGATCAGGAGGTGAAAATAAATCGAAAAAAATAGTACAGTACAAAATTCACGAATTTCATTATAGATATGATATCAGAGCATAAGTTTAGCTATATGTTGAGTCACTGAAGTCTCTGGAATAATTAGAATTAATTAGCTGAGACGACCGGGGACGCAATCCAAGTAAATCAGAAAAAAGAAAAAAAAATGGTTCAGTTCAGAATTCATGACTTTCATTATAGATATATCAAAGCATAAGTTTTGTTGCAAGCTGACTTGCTGAAGTGTCTGGGATAATTATAACTAATTAGCTGAGACGAGATTAAAAATAAATTAGGAAAAATAGAAAAAATAATACAGTGCAAAATCCATCGGTTTCTTTAGAGACATGATATCAAAGCATAAGCTTAGTTCAAGTTGAGTTACTGAAGTGTCTGGAATAATTATAATTCATCAGGAATCAATTATTACTGCTTACCAAAGCACAGAACACCAACGCCGGGATGCGAGTGCCAAAAAGAAACACCTAAGTCAAAGTTTAAGGTTGCCTACTCTTTTAAGCATGAAATGCTTTTAGCTCCCGTTGTCGGCGATCTTCAAGTGACCTTGAGCCAAAAGTCAAAGCTCTTATCCGGGCACTCAAAACGAGAACATGCCGGCAAGTTGAAAATGAAATTTAGTCACCCGTAGGCACGAGTACAACTGTGGTATGGACGTAGAGTGCAATATAACGTACCGTACATGCAATACATTGTACTTGATATAAACAAAACATATGAGCAAACAAAAAAGTAAATGGTGTCTGCTTGACACTGGCTTTGCCACAAATCAAAAACCACTATGACAAGTTGCGAGAACAAAACGAGATCATCCGAGCAACCAGTCAAACTTGAAAAAATGCAGTCTCTGGCACAAACCCTTTACTAAACATGCTAGTTACTCTCCAAACAAATTACAAAAAAATATTGCTTGCGAGTTCTTCCCAATGTTTCTTGACAAGCTGTAACTTCTATTACGCTGAAGTTTTATTTGTCATTTCCAATAGCGACGTTCAAAAGGCATAGATACAGGGGTAGCTAAAGTGGGCCCATCCTGGAGGCAGTGCAGAAAGGGTCCAAGCGCAATGTCACATATCCCCTGTGGGCACGGGGACCTGTAACGCTTCTTTGAACTGCCCCTGTCATACGTGGGACCCAAAGAGACAAAGTCAAGAGCTCTTCCTCTGTCGAGAAAATGGAGTCTCTTATAAAAATGAGTATTGATATGTTGTTGGCATATTGTTGAGGAATTGTTGACACAATATCCTTTCAATAATGCCTCAATAGTTATTGAACGTACACAACAATACCTCAACAATAAAGTTGTTGAGCGCTTCACAACAGTAAAGTCATTGACTAATTGTTGTTGACATATTGTTGAATAATGTTGAATATTATTGAGAATTGTTGAGCAATATTGACATTGAATATATATCTGAAAGCAAAGCTTGTCGCCGTAAGCATCTTACGTAAGCAAAGGCATATCTTACGTAAGCAAAGCTTGTCGTCCGATTCTAGTAAGCGAAGCTTGTCGTCCGATTGTAGCATGCTGATTCTAGCGTGACGGCTTCCGAAGCCCAGGCAAAACGTCAGCGAAGAGCCGCCGAACCTGAATTTAGGGCAAACGAAGCGGAACGCCTGCGGCAGCGTCGTCTTGCCACAAGCTCCCCCAGTTACGACTTGAGAGATAGGCCTTTGGTTCGAGTTATGTGACACTCTATATATTTAGTGGTGGTTAAGTGAACAATAAAACAATATATATGTGTAAAACACATACACACCTATGCGTGTGTGTTTCAGACATATATTCAATGTCAATATTGCTCAACAATTCTCAATAGTACTCAACATTATTCAACAATATGTCAACAACAATTAGTCAATGACTTTACTGTTGTGAAGCGCTCAACAACTTTATTGTTGAGGTATTGTTGTGTACGTTCAATAACTATTGAGATATTATTGAAAGGATATTGTGTCAACAATTCCTCAACAATATGCCAACAACATTTCAATAGTCATTTTTATAAGGGTTGATTACGCAATGCATCTATGACTGCTGGTATCTCTACGGAATCAAGTGCCTTTTCATTTCTCAATTACCTGAATGATGACATGGATATGTTCCATCATAGAATATCCCTTCTCGAAGCCAACCTGGTGTCTTGGTTGACTGCAGTCAAGGGTTTCCCTGATTTAATTGGACATTCTTTTCGTGAATATTTTATAGAATAACGAAAGCAAGCTAATCGGCCTATAATTCTTCAATTATTTAAAGGGCAACTCCAGCGATTTTTCGATGTGAACGGATGTCGATGAAATTCGATGGGTCTGTTCCTCTGAATACCTCCGTCATGTCCTAAAAAAAGCAGGCTTGAGAGTTGCACAGATTTTTTACAAATGAATTTAATTTATGGCCTCGAGCACCGTACCTTACCTCCTCCTCAGTTAAAGGCCACATTGTGTATGACGTCAGGAATGGTCCACGCAGAGCATGCCGGGATAATGCAGATGACATCGACGAGAGTGTGGAGGAGTCGACGATCTTGAGCTAGTGCTTGGCGTGAGATGTTGCTGTCGCGAGAAGTTGCATTCCCTGTGGACGGGCAAGTGATGCGGGGTGGCAAGCGGTGTTGCGTTGTTGACTGCACGAACTTCAGCCCTCGCCATCCGCAAACACAGTTGGAGCCGATGCCGATCGCGTTCAGCCGAGGTTAAGCCTATCACAGTGGCCGAGTTCATGCGTCTGCTGCTGGCGGACCAGACCGACTGATATGAAGCTAATTAAGCTATTAGGATGAGAAAAGCTGCTTCTGTAGTTCACTTTTGACCATACGGATTTTAAATAAACCATCCCTCATTTCGTACAGTGCACACGCAAAAAGCTAGAAGCGACAACACGACGCACAATCAACATCCGTATACGTTGCCGTTCTCGAATGCGGCCAGTCGCACTCGCCGGCGCTTCCCTAAATGAAATGTGACTACGCAAATCCATGGGTGTATTATTACCTATTGTTATGCTGACTCATTATTTAGCTTACGAGGTGCACTGTTTGCCTCGTATCCTAAATGGGCAGCAAGCGGAGGCCCCTTCGATACAGCATGCGTAAACAACCGTCTCGTTCAGCTGCCAACGATTTCATACTTCATGACATAGGCGTTTCCGCGAGAAAACTATGCACTCTCTAAATGAACGATCATACGCGCGATGTCCAAATCTATGTCTACTTTACGATGTGCATGAAGAGAATACGAAGCATGATAATCAGGCTGCACCACGCTTCCCTGCTATGGTCTCCCGCTCGCTGTTTCCGAAGGTGTGTGGTCGCACGTATCAGCGCGACCCAGAGTGATGTAACGGCGCTTACATGCACAAAATCTACGTGTTTTGATATGTTCTGACATTATTGATGTCACCGATGAGCGGCTATCACAAGCGAACGACGAACGAGTGGTCGCTGTACCTGCCGATGTAAACAAATGCACCGGTCGGTGCTTTGGACTGTCAGCGGCGTTCTTGTGGGATACAAATGCGGAAAGTCGTGCTCCACATCTTACAGTGAGCATGAGAAGCGGTTCCCTGAGAGGGGTAAAACACCTAAAATAGCAAGCAGCACGTATATCAGTGGTTAGGGCTACCCTTGGTCTTCATGTTGCAGCGCGATATGTTGCGCATCGGTTCTGGCTCTAGTGGTGGAGGACGGCGATTCGTGGCTATTGAATTCGTCTGAATCATAACTGTCACTGTTTGACAGATCCGAATAGGTTGTGCAGCTTACAATGTCACCCGAAGGTCCCCGAAGGTCCGGCGCGGTCACGAATAAGCTGAGCGTCTGCTCTTCGCCGGTTTCGTTCGCCCCGCCGGTGAGACCGGCATGCGTTGCGCGCCTTTCCGATCGGGCATACACTCGTGACGTCACACGCAGAGGTTCACTCGGCTGCTTGCTCAGGTTCCGGTTTCGTTTTTGCGCTTTTTTGCTTATTTAAAATTATTTTCGAATTTCCGGAACACTTCTCCTAGCAGGTGCGTCAAAGGAGGGTCTCTGGAACCTAAATACTTTACTAGCCCGACATGGTAAAAAAATCGCCGGAGTTGCCCTTTAACATCTCCCTTCTTATGGATAAGTATAATGTTGGCATTCTTCCAGCTCTCTGGTACACTTGAAGTAGTGAGGCATTGCGTATAAATGGTCACAAGCTTTTCAAGCATGACATCTCCTCCATCTTTGATTAAATCGATTGTTATTCTATATTCTCCAGCAGCTTTTCCTCTGGTCATGTCTTTGAAGGCCCTTCTAACTTCATCGCTAGTTATAGAAGGAGCCTCAGTGTCCTGTTCATCACTACTTGGAATGAAAGTAGCTTGCCTGCTCTGGGAACTGCACAGGTCGGTATAGAATTCTTCCGCTGCTTTTACTATGTCATCCAAATTGCTTATTATATTACTCTGGTTATCTTGCAGTGCATACATCTTGGCTTATCCTATGCCAAGTTTTCTTACTGATTTTATGCTGCGTCCATATTTTACTGCTTCCTCAATTTCTCCCACGTTATAATTTCGAATACGCCTTACTTTCATCTTGTTTTTCAGTTCTTACAGTTTAGCTTATTCTATCTGGTCTCTCGAGTTTCACACTTTCATGTTGTGTTGTTTTTTATTAGGTGCTTTGTAACTTGGGAGAGCTGATCTACTGGTTGCCTTGGTGCCTTAACTCACACTTCAATTGCTGCTTCTGAGATCAGCCTAGTTACGGTTTCATTCCTTACCTCTATGTTGTCTCCATCTTCCTGTTCTACAGCTGCATATATGTTTGCGAGCGCCAGCCTGAATTGGTCGGCCTTTACCCTTACTGCGTCTAGGTGGGTCTGTTTCCTCTTGACTAATTTTACTTTCTCTCTAGAAATTGAGAGAAATACCAGGCCTCACTAACCTATGGTGGCTGCGCTTTACCTTACCTAACACTTTTACATCCTGCACTATGCTGGGATCGACAGAGAGTATGAAATCGATTTCATTTCTTGTTTCTCCATTAGGGCTTTCCCAGGTCCACTTCCTGTAGCTACGCTTCTCGAAGAAAGTATTCATTATTCTATTCCTACCCGCGAATTCTATCACCATCTCTCCTCTAGTGTTCTTCGAATTGATGTCGTAGTGGCCAACTGCTTGCTCACCAGCCTGCTTTTTCCCCACTTTTGCATAAGTAGTTATCAGTGAATTTCAGCACAAGGACTATTTCAACTCAGCAAATTTGTTATAGATTGCGTGACTGTAAGAAAAAAAATCACATCATCTCACCCTACGGGCAACCATGGTGCGATGCGAAAACATCGCGGGGGGTGCGCCTCGAGTTTCCGTTTCGTTTCACTTGGCAACACAACCCAATGAAAGTTAGAGTGAGAGAATGTATTGAGAAGAGAGGAGACGTTTGTACGGGGTTGTCGCGTCTTTATTTAGAGATTGTACGTGATTCCTAGCGTCGCTGCGCGCGGTATCTTGAAGACGATGGCTTTGTGGTCGGTGAAGTGTAGCGTCAATGGGTCTTGCTGCAGAGGGTCGAGTTTGAAATTTGCGAAGACGAGGTCTATGCACGTTCCCCTGATGGTGGTGGGTTGCTTGTGATCTTGGGAAATGCATCGCAAAGAGTATACGTCCTTCATGTGCTGCACCCGCCAATCGGTTTTCAGTATGTCTACGTTTACGTTCGGCTTCCCGAGCCTTCCTCTGCTCCGTGGTGGTGGCGCTGCCGCTGCAACTAGCGCCGACGTTGACGTTGTTCATGGCGTTTTGCACATCCTTGTACAGAGAGAATGACGGAAGCACAGCGAACGCGCGCTTTATACTGCGCCGTGACACTTGCACCGCCTACCGACGCATCCTTAGAGAGAGAGGGAGAGAGTGAGAGAGTTATATGCAATGATTTGCTGCTCCGCACTTGCGGCGGAGAGGGGGAGAGGGGAGGAGGAGAGCGCACACCAGCGTAGGAGAGGAGAATGAGGGAGAGATGCGCATGCGCAGTATGGGTGCGGACGCCGCAGAACGGACACTGCCCCGAGCATAACATGCTCTCGCATCTAAAAATTGGGACGATTGTTCGCATATTTTGCGATAATAAATAGTTATCGATCTCATCGTGTGTTCGATGGATATACAGAAATCTCAATTTGCTTCGTTAAAAAACATTACCGAGCTAGACAGCCCAACACCAGGTGTGCGCGCGGAAGAAATCTCATGGATGTTATAAGACATTCCTGAGGCAGCAACGCATGACATGAGTGAAGAAGATTATGCGTGCAGCAGAAACAAAAACAGCGTATTGGAAGCCAGAGATTGTGGCACAAAAGTCAGACCTTTGCAATTATGCAAATATTGATTGGAGGACAACTTAATAAAAAATTGCTGCGGGCTTAGCAAAGCTAACCCTGGATATGCAAAGGGAAAGCTTGGTTTAGCCTGGTTAAGTCTTGGTTTCACTTGGTTAGCCTTTGATTTAGCTGTAATTATTATACTTAGGTATACACTGATCGATATAAGCCCGGTATAAATTATAAGCCAACAAGTCCAAGCGTTTTGCGAGCCGAACGGCAAGCTCTTCCTTCGACGCTAGCTTCGCGCGCTTGGCATTCCGGACCCACTACAGTGAAGCAGTTTGCCGGGCGGAAGAGGCGTGTCAAACGCCGCTTGCGGCGTGGTCAGACGCCGCTAAGACGCCGAGGGGTGGTCAGACCATAGAGTATCTCACTATATTGTGTCATAGTGAGAAACTCTATGGGTCAGACCATATAGAAAGAAACACTGCCAGCCAGCTGTGGCGCCAGCTTCGACGCCAGCTGCGGCGGCTGCTAGGCAACGACTCAGCTCGCATTACTGCCACCGGCCTTAGCGAAACGCGTGTCAGACACCGCTTGCGGCGTGGTCAGACGCCGGTAAGACGCCGCGGGGTGGTCAGACCATAGAGAAAGAAACGCTGCCAGCCAGCTGCGACACGAGCTGCGGCGGTTGCTAGGCAACGGCTCAGCTCGCGGTGCTGCCACCGGCCATAGCGAAACGGCAAGAATGCGGCCAGTGTAGCTTTCGCTACAATAGAGGGTAATTACCTTAATTGGGTGCACTAAAACACGAAAACACGCGTGACGACAAAAGCACCTCGTAATTTTTCATCCGCCAACTAGCCCTGCAACGTGTTTCATTGTACTAATAGAGGCTGTACCAATTACAAACACTGCGTGCTCACTTACGCCAAATATGACTACGAACATAACGCTACACGCAACGCAGCTTTCTCGAACTGTTCAGAGGCTGTAACAGTCATTGTTGTGAACATAAGTAGACTGGACCCTGCGCTCCGAAACGCCTGTCTTCGTACAAGCCGCAATATGGGTAAATGTTTTATTGCGATAGCAATTATATGGACACTCAAAAGCAGATTTGTGCCGTCGCCGCCGCCGTCGCCGTGAGGTTCCGTATGACATCAATGGAGATGAAATCGTCGCCGATGATAAGTGGTTCTTGAGGGAAAGGGAAAGGTTGGCGCTATCTTCTGCAGCCCTTGAGGGAGCACGGCTCAGCGCCGCGCGCCGAACGCTGTATGTGTGAGTGAAAGGGCGCGAGGGACGCGCGCTTTCACGGGGAGTGACATAAACATGAACGTTATTCCACAACGTCAATGGTATTCCCCCCTACGGGGAGTGAACGCACGGCCGAGAACAAACGTGCGTTCTGCGCGGTGCTCCCTTAAGGGCTGCAGAAGTAGGCGTCTCTTTCCTCCTTTACAATCACCATATATGTAGCGCAAACGCGCCTTCTTCCGACGCGCTAGAGGCCGTGGGGGAGGGGGGGGAGGGGAGGGAAGGGAGGCGACGTTTAGCTGCGGCACCAAGTGCCTATTTATATCAGAGGCTCCGGCAACAGTCACCAACGCCGCACGCATTTTGAGCGAACGCGGGCAAAACGCCGACGGCGTCGACAACAGTTCTGCGTGTTGCCGGTGCTGCTGCATGTCCAAGTTTATACAGCTGATAAAGCTAATATCATTACTCCGTATAGCTCTCTACAAATTTGCTATCGCAATTGATGCTTCGCCTTTCAGGTGAAACTGCGACAACTTTTTTATTGTGGGAATTGTAACGGCGCGACTTTCTACTTTATAAAAAGGTAGCTTAAAGTTACAAAGTGAGCTTTCACAATTTTAAAAGTAATCGGCATGCTTTGTCATAAATGCTGTTACTGTAAGTTCTAAGGTAATTCGAGGCGTTCGTTTACATCAGAGTAAAATGTACCGTATCCAACAACATAAAACATTCTGCTCCAGTATAATGTTACTTCAAGTTTAAGATGACACCTGGCACTGTTAATTACCTATAATTAGGCCAAAGAGTGGCGGTTACCCATGAAAATGTGAAAACAGACACCTCTCTAAAAGTTATTGTTCTGAGAGTGTATATCACTATCATCATCATCATCATCATCATCATCATCATCATCATCATCATCATCATCATCATCAGCCTATATTTTATGTCCACTGCAGGACGAAGGCCTCTCCCTACGATCTCCAATTACCCCTGTCTTGCGCTAGCGTATTCCAACGTGCGTCTGCAAATTTTCTAACTTCATCACCCCATCTGGTTTTCTGCCGACCTCGACTGCGCTTCCCTTCTCTTGGTATCCATTCTGTAGCCCTAATGGTCTATCGGTTATCCATCCTACGCATTACATGGCCTTTCCAGATCCATTTCTTCGGCAATGTCAACTCGAATATCGGCTATCCCCGTTTGTTCTCTGATCCACACCAGTCTCTTCTGGCTCTTAACGTTAGTCCTATAAACTTTCCTTTCAGTGCTCTTTGTGCGGTCCTTAACTTGTTCCCAAGCTTCTTTGTTATGAGAGTGTATATATGCAGTAGCAAATGAGATGCTTCTGAAAGCTTAATTTGCATGCAACCACCGTATTTGCCAAAAAAAATCTATGATTGAATGCATGTAAGAGCAATGAGAAATCTTTGACTGAATATAGCATGCGTTTTATTCCAGAATCTGTGACAATCGTTTCTTCAGGCTTGTGTTCTAGCTAAGTGCATTTGCCGCACAGGAGTTGGCTACGTTGATCTTAATCATGAGCGATTGTAATCTTAGAATCCTCTAGACATTTTCTCGGCAAGTAAGAGATCCATCCGCAAACTAATGGCTTAACGGCAAGAGGATTAGGCCAGCTCGATGTTCACGTAGAGTTTGTTGTTGTGAATGAAACCGTTGTGCTCGAGCCGCTGAAAGGTCACGTCGTGGGTCCGTCGTCCAAAGTTCGTTTTGCCTTGAGCGGGCCTTTTCGTCATCCTATCTTCGTCAAGGCTCGCCCAAAGCCATATATCCTTCTCGTGGTCCCTGGGATGAGTGATGTTCACCCACGTTTTCTTGTTGAAAGGCCACTTGACGTTGTTGTCCCATTCGCCAGCTTGCAGGTAGAGACAAACCGATACCGTCTCATCACCGTCTTCGTTGAACTCAAAGCGGCAACACACCACGAACGTGTAACCGCCGAGCACGCACTTAAGGCCTGGTGTATACTTTTCGGTCCTAGTATTGAGCAGGGAGTCACGATAGCCGTAGATGCCGGGAAACTCGAGCAGCTGGATGAACACGCCGCTCTCACTGGCATGGCGGACAGGACCTTGAGGGTGGTTCTGTTTCTTCTTCGATCCGCTGCTGCCCATGTCCTTACTTGATTTCGGTCAGGCCGTTGAAAAATGGTGAACCGCGGTGGGTATGTGCTTAGGTGCCCGATTGGTGGATGTGCGATGGAACAGCAGGAAAATGGGGACGCTTCCTGAACAATGCGACGCCCAGATTTGCTATGCCCAAAACGAGCACACGCGACTACTTTGACTCCACATGATATGCCTTTTATATCCATTTTATATCCAGTTATCGTTCCAAATTTGTCCCCACTGTCCAGCCCGCAGGTCGGAAATCTCATGGGCATTATGTGGACGCCTGATACGGGGTTTTAACAACAGCTCGCTGATAGCCACTCTCATTATTGCCACTCAACATCTGGCGTGGCCGGCAGTGAAAAGTTCCGCATTTGGACAAACAAGCTATGAGCTGTCCATTGGTATGTGAGCCTAAATAGATTTGTCATTGATAATTGTGAATCAACTTCCGATCTTGCTCAACTGCCGTGACATTATATTTGCACGGGCCTCTTCCCTCAATTCATAAATTACTTTCCCGTTCGGAAAGCTGCGAGCTCAACTCGATAAGACAGGTTAACGAACAGATGTATTTAGGTCATGACAGCTACTGGCGTCAATTTTGCTAATATGTTCAAAATGTGCTCCCAGGCAGTTAGATTGGTCTTCTAGACTGTCGCCTTGTGTGTTTACCAACGGGAGTGAATAAGTTTGTAGCCCGTTTATCTTATTAACTTTCTTCCAGACTCTGCCCTCGTCTGTATGTGAGTTGATGCCTGATAAAAACTTCTCCCAACTCTCTCTCCTGGCCTGTCGGCGCGTTCTTCGGCCCTCCGATTTAATTTTCTTAAAATTGACAAGATTCTCCGCAGTTTGGGAGTCGCGTAGCAACCGCCACGCCTTGTTCTGCTTCCTACGAGCGTTCCGACATTCGTCGTTCCACCATGCGACACGGCGTTTGCAAGTCGCACCACTTATTTCACTGGAATTTCTCCCAATCTGCCATATCCAGCTTCCAGCGAAGTGCCTGTGGTGGAGGTTCGTTTTGTAGTGGCGATCTCAGCAGTATCGGGAAGTAGTCACTCCCGTAAGGATTTTTTATAACCTCCTGTTTAGAGAGAGAGGGAGAGAAAATGATTTAATGAAAGGCAGGGAGGTTAACCAGGACTGAGCCCGGTTGGCTACCCTACACTGGGGGAAGGAAAAAGGGGAGAGAGAGATTAAGAGAAGAATAGAAAGTTCACTCTTGATATCGCCGACGTAGCAACAGATCTCTGTTCTATCACTGATTATCAATCAGTCCGGGTCATAGACGGTCACTCAGTCCTGTCGTTTTTAAAAATCGCAGCAGCGCTTTTGTGGCCTTTTGCAGCTGTGATATTCGAGGCCATGGTCCCAAGATCTTGCTCAAAGTGAACGGTCTTCTATCTAGCCTATTGAGAACGTTGCAGAGGTTATGTCTTTCGCTTTGAAAAGATGGACAGTAGCATAGTAGGTGTTCTATAGTCTCATCGACACCACAGGCATTACACTCGGCGCTATCAGCCATTCCAATCAAACACGTGTAAGCATTGGTGAATGCAACACCCAAGCGTAAGCGGCACAGCATTGTCTCCTCATTTCGCGGAAATCCAGGCAACAGCCGCAGCTGCATAGATGGGTCGAGAGAATGCAACCAATGTTGGGCGAATTCAGTTGTATGCCACTTCTCCAATGTCATAGTTTGCGCTAGCTTGCTTAGATGTTGGGCTGCGTCAGTCCTCGACAAAGGTACAGAAACAATATTTGCTCCTTCGTGTGCTTTCCTAGCAGCTTCGTCGGCGATGTCGTTGCCGGTGATACCGCAATGACTCGGCAGCCACTGAAACACGACGTCGTGTCCTTTTGCGATCGTATGGTGGTGCATTTCTCGTATCTCCGAGACGAGTTGTTCGCAGGACCCGCGACGGAGAGCTGACAAAAGACATTGTAGGGCCGCCTTTGAATCGCATAATATTACCCACCGATTAGCCGGTTGGTTGTTAATATAATCAATGGCACCTCGGAGGGCAACAAGCTCCGAAGCGGTCGATGATGTCACGTGAGAAGTCTTGTATGTGATGCTCATTGATCGTGATGGTATAACCACTGCGCCGGTGGAGCTGGTCTGAGTGGAAGAGCCATCCGTATATATGTGGATTCGGTCAGAGTAGAAAGAGTGCAAGCAATCGAGAGCTGCTTGCTTCAAGGCCAAAGTGGGCATGTCCGTCTTTTTTCTTATTCCTGGAACGTAAAGGCGCACTTCAGGTTGTTTTAAACACCACAACGCTGATGGTGAACGTGTCGAGGGTGTGAACCCCGATGGTAGGGAGGCACTATGAATGTTGACCACGTTGGAAAATGACGCCTGTGGTCGTCGTTCTGGCAGGGAGGCAAGAGAGCTTGATTGCATCCGTGAAACGTGGCGAATATGGGCCCTAAGCGTGTCGATGGTCATGTAAGTCGTGATCGGATGGTCTTGAGCCGTGATAACTGTTCCTGCTGTTGAGGCGCTCCGCGGAAGGCCGAGGCAAACACGTAATGCCTGTGCTTGCACGCTCTGAAGGGCTCGAAGATTTGATTTGCATGTTTTAGCAAGCACGGGAGAGCTATAGCGTAGGAAGCCGATAAAAAGCGCTCGGTACAACTGTAGCATAGAGCTCACTGATGATCCCCACGCTTTACCGGCGATGAATTTGAAAACGTGAACCTCCCGTTTAAGTTCAGCAAATATAGACGGGGAGGCTACACTGAGATCAATGGAAGAAAACGTTTTGTTTGCGAGATTGTAGTAGGTGGGTTCCTTCTTATTCAGGAGACACGCACCAGAAGAGAAAAGAAATTGTTCGATTAGGCGTCCTCGCACATCGATACGCGTGTCGCCCCACAAGCTGCTCTGTGCATTGAAATCGCCATGAACGAGGTAAGGTTCTGGTAATTCATCTATAAATGACTGAAATTCATGCTTGTGTAAAGGGTGATGTGGGGGTATGTAGATCTAGCAAATGGTTATCAGCTTACCCAGAAGTACAGCACGAACGGCTACCGCCTCAAGTGCCGTATTGAGTGGAAGTTGCTGACAGGCTACACTTCTGTCGAGTATGATGGCCACACCACCAGATGATGCGGTCTCTTCGGAAAACAATATTCTGACGTAGGAAGTTGGTGTTTCTGGAGTTTAGGTGTGCTTCTTGAACACACAGCATCTTTGGATTAAATTTATTGATAAGTTCTTGGATGTCGTCTAGGTTGTGGATTAGTCCTCTAACATTCCACTGCATTATTGTGTTCATGTTGGAGGAAAATAAAAGGCTCTGTGTGTCTCAAAAGGGAGGAGAGTGACTTTACAAGACCTTTGTCAGGCCCTGTAATTGGTGTTTTGTCTTTTTTGGAGCGGTCGAGAGAACCTCGCCGCTCCTTCGACGCTACCTGCGCCGTTTGGCTTGGAATGGTGTCCATAGCCTCTTGCGAGGCACTGGACACCCGCTCCAGAGAGCGATGTGTGCGTCGCGTAGACTTCGTCTCGAGCGACGAAGTCTTCGTCCCCACCGTACCGGAGGTCGACAGGACCCCTGTGGCCTCTGCGGTGGCCTGGCTGCTGCCGGAGCTTGTAGAGGCCACTGGTGTGGACACTTTGAGAGATGGCAGGGCAGCGTTGGCTGCTCCCACCTTAGGGGCGGGTGGCATTAGCCTCGGCACGCTAGGCGTGGTCCGGGCTGCTGCCAGAGGCCGTTGCGGTGCCGCCCCCCGTTGCACCACTTCGGCGAAAGATGTTTTGAGCAAGAATAACGAGGAGATACGTTGTCGTGCTTCACGAAATGTTATGTTCTCCTTCACTTTTACAGTAATTATTTCTTTTTCTTTCTTCCAGGCTGGACAAGCTCTGGAGTATGCAGGGTGACTGCCGTCGCAGTTAGCACAATGTACCTCGTCATTATTGCAATCTTCAGAAGAGTGACCGGTTGTGCCGCACTTTGCGCACATAAGCTGCCCTCTGCAGCTCTGGGATGCGTGACCAAATCTCTGACATTTGAATCAACGTCGCGGGTTTGGAATATAAGCTCGAACATGAAGTTTTACATAGCCGGTTTCGAGAGTCTCAGGTAAGGTAGTTGAGTTGGAAGTGAGTATTAAATGCTTTGTTGGGATTTCGATGTCATTCCACCTGATTTTGATGCGCTGCACGTGGATTACGCCTTGGTCCTTCCATCCATCCAGGAGTTCTTCTTCATTCAATGTCATTAAGTCTTCATCTGATACCACGCCTTTCACTGTGTTCATAGTTCGATGTGCGCTCACAGAAACAGGTATGTTACCAAAAGCTACGAGGTGTGCGAGTTTGTTGTGTTGTTCCTTGTCTTTTAGTTCGAGGAGCAAATCTCCACTTGACATCTTTGTTACTTTATAACCAGCTCCAATGGTCTCTTTTAGGCACTTGGCTACAAGAAATGGGGAAATTGCTCTAGCTTTCGTAGGTGACTGCTCACAGTGAAGGACGTGGAATTTCGGGAAAGTTTCTTTGTTTTTGGGCCAGAATAGCGACGTTGCGTCGGTGCGTACCCTTTTCGAGGCACGATCGGTAGAAAAGGGGTTTGAGGATCCCATGGAAACAAGTGATTTGTTCGGCCACGGCGTCTGCCACCCACCACGGAGCCCAACAAGGGGACGTGGCAGAACATATAAACAAGTCTGCACAGCGCCAGCAGTATGCCGTTACTATAACCCAATATGGTATACCCAAGGTAGGACAGCCACACCAGGTTAACCCTTGCCGCCAGGAAAAGTCGAAGTGAATAGAAAAGATGAGTGGACAGGAAAGATGAAAAGCGGGAGAAAAAGACGAAGATTGGAGAGGAAGACAGGAAAAGGCGACTGCCGATTTCCCCCGGGTGGGTCAGTCCGGGGGTGCCGTTTATGTGAAGCAGAGGCCGAAGAGGTGTGTTGCCTCCGCCGGAGGGCTATAAAGGTCCGAACACCCAACATCGGCTCAGCCCCCAGGATCCTCCTTTCCCCAGACACGGCTAAGCCGCGCATGGCTACACGCGGGAGGGTCCAGCCCTCATGTGCTCGGGTCCGTGGTGTCGCAACACACTCAACTTAAAAGTAATAGGTGACGTGTTAGGGAACAATACTCGTTTGAAGGGCAGTAACCATTCAGGATACATGCCCCCTTTTCGGCACAATTACTAGGAGCTTTTCCTTCTTAGAGCGCTGCTTAAAGTCTGTCTCCGAGACCATCACCCTTTCTTCTTTACATTTCTTTACTTATCTTTTATTTTATCTTTGAATTCCCTTGCACCCTTTCCCCAGCATAGGGTATCCAGTCGGTCTGAGAACTGGCTAACCTCCCGGTCTTTCCGTCTATTCCTCTGCCTCCTTTGTTAGAGCGCTCAAAAGAGCGCTGTTCTTTTGGCGCCGATGACGTCGGGGTTTTGGAGTCGACCTCCATCACCTTCTCTGAGGCGCTGGATGATCGAGAACCAGACGCCGAAGCACGCGTCTCGGTCCTTGGCGCCCTGTTTAGCCTTGGGCCCCGCGTAACATTGGCCTGCAGGGCCATCTTGCATGATGGTGGAGGAGCACTGGCGGCTGTCACTAAGGGGCGGTCGGAGTTGCTACGGGACCACTAAGTGTGATCACGGTAGTCTCTTAAAATCGATGTGGTGCGGCCCCGTGCCCCCGTGCCGCGCTCCACTGGCATAGCTTGCTTGAGGTAAGAGTGAAAGCCTCTTCCTCACTTCGAAAAATGAAATTTATTTTACAGTGAGGTCAATCACCTCTTTCTCCTTCTTCCAACAGGGATATGATTGCGAATATGTTGCATGATCCCCTTTGCAGTTCACACAGCGTGGGAGATGTGACAGAAGGCATCGTCATCCGCACACGCGCACAAGACGACTACTGCGCATGCCTCCGCCCAAGAGCTCAAGGTATAAATACCAGAGCACTTTGCAATAAACGCATTCCTTGTTCCCTCATGCCTGCGTGTTACATGGTGTCAGAAGTGGCGAACGCGGTTTAGCACCGTCGTTCGTATTGACAGCGTAGCCTTCCACGTTGGAAACGCCCCAGCAGGAACCGTCGAATCTTGTCGAGCATGGCGTCGTCAATAATGTCGCCGCCGAAACCACTGGACTCAACGGGAGACGCCTTTCACAGCTGGTGATGATGATGATTATTGTTGTTTATTGGCGCAAGGGCCAGGTGTGGCCAAAGAGCGCCAGGACGATGGTAATGGTTTGTTAGTGGTATATTAATAGTCAATTATATGAAGGTTAGATGTGGCATGGCTGTAAAGGGGCCTAAAAGCAGTCGCTGTAAAGTGCGTAAAATCTATACGTAATAAAATTATGGCAATGACTAATGATGTGTACTATAGACATGAACAATACTTTGCGAAAGAATGATATGACTTCCAAAATATTGCAGATGCAAGAATTAGCCAGAAGCACAAGTGCCTAAACAGAGCCCTTGAGACACAAGGGCCTGGAGGCATGTGCTATAAAAAACAATCACAGCAACATCCTCTGGAGAGAGGATGCGCTACGAACTTGTTGGGCTAATAACATGTAGCACAACATCATTCAGGAATGCGAGGACTGCTTTGGTGTTAAAGAGCGGTTCTTTACCGAGAAACATAGTGGGATGTAGAGGGACATAATAGCGATATGCTAGAGGAAAGTGTTTCTTCCTTTCTCTTTCGGCTTCCCGACACTCCAGGAGAACGTGGAGGACGGTGAGCCTCTCGCCACATCTACCACAGGTTGGAGGGTCATTACCACTCAATAGAAAATTGTGGGTGCCGTACGTGTGTCCTATTATTAGACGACAGAACAGGATATCAGTTCACCGGGTTGTTGTTATGGAAGGCCAGTAACCTAATTGCGGCTTAATCAAATAAAGTTTATTACTTGTTTCTGCGTCCCACAAGCGTTGCCAGTGGCTTCGCAGTTTCTTTCGCAAGAAAGGTTTTAAATCGGTTGCAGGAACAGCAGCTGTAGGGTTGATAGCGGGTGATGTGACTGATGTGGCCATTTGGTCGGCAAGAACATTGCCCTCGATGCCTCTATGCCCAGGCACCCAGCATATAATCACATGCTGGTTAGTTGCGTATGCTCTACAAAGAACAGAATAGAGCTCAATAAGAACAGGGTTTTTCTGTTTACAGGGTGACTTCAAGGCTTTTACGACGCTTTGGGAGTCTGTAAATATAATAGTTTTTTGAAGTTTAGATTCCTTTATATGCTTTACAGCTGACAATATTGCGTAGGCCTCAGCCGTAAAGATGCTTGTTTCGGGGTGGAGTACGCCGGATTCCGAGAAGGACGGACCGACGGCTGCATAAGATACTCCGACATGCGACTTAGAAGCGTCTGTGTAGAATTCTGTGCACGAGTACTTGGATTGTAATTCTAGGAAATGCATTCGGATTTCGACTTATGAAGCGTGCTTTGTAATCTCTACGAATGATATATCACATGCTACTACCTGCCACTCCCAAGGTGGTAACAGCTTGGCTGAAGGCATTAGGCGATGTTCGAAGAGTGGGATATCCATTTCTTCACTAAGCTCCCTGACACGCAGTGAGAAAGGTTGTCTTACAGAGGGACGATTACGAAAAAGTGTAGCGCACGTCATATCGTTAACGGTATTAAAACACGGATGCTGATGATTAGAGTGGACTTTAAGGAAATATGTGAGGCTGGTGTATGTTCTCTGCAGATGGAGTGACCACTCATTTGATTCGACGTATAGACTTTCAATGGGGCTTGTTCTGAAAGCGCCAGTGGCCAGGCGGATACCTAGATGGTGGACGGGGTCCAGCATCTTCAGCGCACTAGGGGCAGGCAGAGTGATATACCACGCTACCATAATCCAATCGTGATGAAATGAGACTCTTGTAGAGATTCATTAGACACTTCCTGTCGCTACCCCAGGATGCTGTGAGATAAGATTTTCAGTAAGTTCATTGTTTTTAGACATTTCATCTTGAGATATTTTATATGCGGAATGAAAGTAAGTTTAGAATCAAGTATGATGCCTAGGAACTTGTGCTGTTTGTTCACAGGTATTTGTTGTCCATACATTTCGATAGTGGGATCTGCAACAAGCCCTTTCTTCCTGGTGAACAGAACACAAGAACTTTTGTGGGGGTTCACTTTGAAACCGTTTTCGTCTGCCCACTTGGATACCTTGTTTAGGCCCTGTTGTACCTTGTCTCTCACACACTGCTGAGGTTGCAGGACTTTGAAACCTATTTGTATGTCGTCTACGTAGACGGAATAAATAATCGCTGGTGGTAATGAAGCACGAAGTGTGTTCATCTTCACGATAAACAGTGTGCAGCTAAGCACCCTCCTTGGGGTACACCAGTTTCTGTATAAATGGACGTGACAATACATTGCCGATTCTGACACGGAAGGTACGATTAGACAAATAGCTTTCTATTAGGCTTAGCATATTGCCATGGATGCCCATTCGCGACAAGTCTCTCAGGATTCCGTAACGCCATGTTGTGTCGTACGCCTTCTCCATATCGAGGAATACCGATAAGAAAAACTGTTTATGTACAAATGCGTCCCGGATATTTCCTTCAATGCGCACAAGGTGATCAGTTGTGGATCGCCCTTCTCTAAAGCCACACTGATAGGGATCAAGCATTTTGTTTCAGTTCAAGGAAATGTATGAGTCGTCGATTAACCATTTTTTCAAATAGCTTACATACGCAACTTGTGAGAGCTATGGGACGGTAACTTGCCGCCGAGGTAGGATCTTTACCTTGCTTCAATACAGGGACCACAGTCGCTTCTTTCCATGCGGACGGAAGGTATCCGGCAGCCCAAATAGTGTTGAAAAGTGCGAGTAGTGTCAGTTGTGTATCAGGGTGTACGTTCTTAATCATGTCATACATGACTCTGTCGGGTCCCGGTGCAGAGCTCTTACATGCGATCAAGGCAGCTCTCAACTCGGCAATAGTGAAAGGAAGGTTATGCGGTTCGTTCTGTCGACATTTGCGTACGAATGGCTTACATTCTTCTCTCTGTTTATATTTAATAAAGGGGTGTGAATAATGGATTGAGCTTGAAACACGCTCAAAGTGCTCCCCAAGACAGTCTGCCTGGTCCTGCAAGGTATTCCCTTGGTCATTCACCAGAGGCAACGGATGGATTTGTTGCCCCTTTAGCTTCCTTACGCCGTTCCACACTTTTGCCTCCTGTGTGTATGAATTTATACCCGATAGAAACCTCACCCAGCATTCTCTCTTTGCCTGACGTCGTGTCCGCCTTCCCTGCGATTTAATGAGTTTAAATTGAATAAGATTTTCTGCATTGGCGATCTACGCAATATGCCCCATGCCTTATTCTGTCTCTTTCGCGCCTCTCTGCAGTCTTTGTTCCACCAGGGAACACGTCTTTTAAGTGAACCACCGTTAGTTTGTGGGATAAACTTTTCAGCAGCATTAATAATAAAAGCGGTAAAATATGCAACGGCATCGTCGATACTAAAATTGTTTATAAAATCTCGTGGTAAAAAAGTTGATTCTTTAAAATGCTCCCAGTCAGCCGATGCTAATTTCCATCGAGGAATATTGGGAGGGTTATCGTGCTGCGTTATTAAGTTTAAAATTACAGGGAAGTGGTCACTTCCAAAAGGATTGTTAATGACATTCCATTCAAGGTCAGGCATAAGAGATGCAGATCCAATTGCTAGATCTATTGATGAGTACGAATCGTGTTGGGCGTTATAGTAGGTCGGCTTATTCTTATTAAAAAGGCAGGAACCAGAGGTCAGAAGGAAATTTTCAATGAGTCGACCTCTCGCGTCGCATCGCGAGTCTCCCCACAACGTGTTGTGAGCATTAAAATCTCCCACGAGAATGTAAGGTTCGGGAAGCTGGTCAATGAGGTTATGAAATTCAGTTTTTCCGAGAATATAATTTGGGGGTATGTATATAGAACATACTGTGACCAATTTATTGAAAAGAATTGCCTGAATTGACACTGCCTCAAGGGCCGTCTGAAGGGGTACATGTTGACAAGCTACGGACTTGTCCTACAACTATTGCTACACCACCGGACGACGCAAGAGCGTCGTCTCGGTCTTTCCTGAAAATGGCGTATTGCCGGAGAAAGTTGGATTGTGTAGATTTAAGGTGTGTCTCTTGAACACACAGCACCTTAGGATTAAACCTGTGTAGGATTTCTTTAACGTCATCGAGGTTGTGTAGGAGTCCTCTGACGTTCCAATGTATTATTTGTGTATTCATGTTGAAAGTGTTTTTTGTGCTGTGTGTTTAAGAGACTAACTTAACTTACAGAGCCCTTGTCGGGCCCTGTGATGCGGGCTTTTTCTTTTTTGGAGCGATCGCGAGATTCTCGCGGCTCCTTAGGCGCAATTGGCGCCGTCTGGCTGGTTGTTGTGTCCATAGCCTCTTGCGAGGCGCTGGACACGCGCTCTTGCGAGCGGTTGGTTTGACGAGAAGGCCTCGCCTCGAGGGACGAGGCCCTGGAGGCCACCAGCGCGGAGGTCGATGGCCCCTTCTTGTGAGTTGGCGGAGCAGCGCGAGCTGCAGCCGCCGAGGGGGCGGACGGCGTCACTGCCGGCTCACTGTGTGTGGGCCGGACAGCCGCCGGAAGCCGTTGCGACGCTGCCCCCTGACGCGCCACTTCGGCAAAAGTGTTCTTTGGCAGGTATGACACCCGCCTTCGTGCCTCTTTGAACGATATATTTTCTTTGACTTTGATTGTGACAATTTCTTTTTCTTTTTTCCACGACGGGCAGGACCGCGAGTAGGCGGCATGCTCGCCGTCGCAGTTGACACATTGCAGTTTGTTTTCGCAGGATTCGGATGCATGTTCGTGGGCACATTTCGCACAGGTGAGGCGGCCACGACAGTTCTGCGAACTGTGGCCAAATCTTTGACACTTAAAGCAACGGAGAGGGTTCGGAATGTAGGGCCTGACTTTGATCTTGATGTATCCTGTCTCTATGGTCTCGGGCAAAACACTTGTACCGAATGTGAGAATAATGTGTTTCGTTTGGATCTCTTTGCCATCTCGCCTCATCTTAATTCGTTTTACATTGATCACATTTTCATCTTTCCAGCCTTCTAGAAGTTCAGCTTCAGTTAGGTCCATGAGATCGTCATCTGAGACGACACCACGAGTGGTGTTCATCGTGCGGTGCGGGGTCACTGTTATTGGTATTTCGCCAAAAGACACTAGGGTATGTAACTTGTCATGTTGTTTTTTGTCGCGGAGTTCCAGCAGGAGATCTCCACTTGCCAACTTTGTAGCCTTGTAGCCTGGTCCTATGGTCTCGGTCAAACATTTCGCAACGAGAAAGGGTGATGCAACTCTTACGCTCTTGTCTGGCTTCTCACTATGAATAACGTGAAAACGCGGAAAAATTTCTGTTTTTTGGCCAAAAAATTGGAATGCTTCGGTGCGCCCCCGTTTCTGGCGGCGATCAGGAAGTGCGGGAAAGGAACTATCCATGTATGCGGAATTTGTTTCGGCGGTGGCGCCAGCCACCCACCATGGAGCCCAACAAGGGGACGCTGCAGAATCTGTAAAGGACAGGTACTGCAAACGCCAACTGTACGCCACCACTATAACCAAATATGGAATATCCAAGGTTGGCTACCCACACAAGGTTAACCCTCGCTGCCAAGAAAATTGGAAGTAATATAGAAGAGAGAAGAAGACAGGAAAGATTGAAAGAGAGAGAAATACAAAGAGTGGAGAGGAGGACAGGAAAAGGCAACTACCGATTTCCCCCGGGTGGGTCAGTCCGGGGGCGCCGTCTACGTGAAGCAGAGGCCAAAGAGGTGTGTTGCCTCCGCCGAGGGGCCGTAAAGGTCCGAACACCCGGCTTCGGCTCAACCCCCAGGATCCCCTTTTCCCCGGACACGGCTAAGCCACGTACGGTTAAACGCGGGAGGGGCCAACCCTCATGTGCTGGGGTCCGTGGTGTCGCAACACACCAAACGCCTGCTGACGCAGACGCCCCTGCGGGATGCTAAATCTATCGATGAATATGAATTATGCGCAATATTGTAGTAAGTAGGTGCCTTCTTATTAAATAGGCATACACCAGAAGTCACAAGAAAGCTTTCGATAATTCGACCCCTCAAATCAGTCCGGGAGTCTCCCCAGAGAGTGTTATGAGCATTAAAGTCACCGACGATAAGAAAGGGTTCAGGAAGTTGTTTAATAAGGCCGTAGAATTCTGTTTGCTCAGGTGATAATTCGGAGGTATGTAGATGGAACAGACGGCAACCAATTTGTTAAAAAGAATTGCTCGCACTGCAACTGCCTCGAGGCAAGTCTGAAGGGGCAAGTGTTGGCAAGCACAGTCTTGTCGACAACTATAGCTACACCACCGGATGAGGTGTTCGCCTCGTCACGGTCCTTGCGAAAAATAGCATATGACCTGAGAAAATTTGTCTGTGTAGCTTTTAAATGTGTTTCCTGTGCACACAGTACCTTTGGGTTAAGTTTGCGTAAGAGTTCTGTTATGTCATCAAGATTGTGGAGAAACCTCTCACATTCCACTGTATAATTTGTGTATCCATTTTGATAGAGTTGTGTACTGTGTGTTCTGGAAAGAAAAGATTAGCTCACAGAGCCCTTTCCGGGCGCCGTGATGCGCTGTTTTTTCTTGTTTGGAGCGATCGCGAGACTCTCGCGGCTCCTTAGGCGCAAGTGGCGCCGTCTGGCTGGTTGTTTGTGTCCATAGCCTCTTGCGAGGCGCTGGACACGCGCTCTTGCGAGCGGTTGGTTTGGCGCGAAGGCCTCGCCTCGAGGGACGAAGCCCTGGAGGCCACCAGCCCGAAGGTCGATGGCCCCTTCTGACTTGGCGAAGCAGCGCTAGCTGCATCCGCCGAGGGGGCGGATGGCGTCACTGCCGGCTCACTGTGTGTGGGTCGGACAGCCGCCGGAAGCCGTTGCGACGCTGCCCCCTGACGCGCCACTTCGGCAAAGCTGCTCTTCGGTAGGTATGACACCCGCCTGCGTGCCTCCTTGAATGAGATATTTTCTTTTACTTTGATTGTCACAATTTCTTTTTCTTTTTTCCAAGACGGGCACGACCGCGAGTATGCGGCATGCTCGCCATCACAGTTGACACAGTGTGGAGTGTTCTGGCATGTTTCAGAGGAATGTTCATTGTCACTACACTTGGCACAAGTCGGCCGGCCTCGACAGTTCTGCGAACTGTGACCGAACCTTTGGCACTTGAAGCATCTGAGAGGATTTGGCACATATGGTCTAACTCGAATCTTGAGGTACCCGGTCTCGATGGACTCGGGCAAGACACTTGAGTCGAAAGTAAGTGATGATGATGTATGGTGTTTAATGGCGCAAGGGCCAGATATGGCCAAAGAGCGCCAGGCCAGTGTTCACGAGTTGACAATGGAGCAATGAATTGCGAAAGGTAGATGTGTAGTGGCTGTAAAAGGGCCTAAAACAATCGCTGTAAATGCGTAAAATGTATATGTAATAAAATTATGGCAATGGCTAATGAGGTGCACTATGATCACGAAAGAACAGATTGCAAGATAATGACGATAGGCGAAAATAAATCACAGATAAATCTTTTTTAAAAAGCACTACTGCCTTGACAGACCCTTGAAAACGTAAGGGCCTGGAGGCGCGTGCTATGCAAAACTACTGTCGCGGCGACTTCCTCTGAAGAGAGGACGCGCTACGAAACTACTGGGCAAATAACATGCAGTACAACATCGCTCAGAAAATCCAGAACAGCTTTAGTGCTAACAGAGGTTCGTCGCCAAGAAACATAGCAGGTGGAGAGGGACGGTACTGGTAACG
>NC_051157.2:163470732-163501629 GCF_013339745.2 Dermacentor silvarum
TGTGAAGACACGTTTCACTTTCGTGTTCTATACCGATCCTTATAAGAGGAATCACCACATTTTATAAATCATTATTAGTCGTGAAGGCACGCTGAAGAATCGCAAGGCTCACAGTTCTGTGCGGTGAAACCTGGTGCAAACAAGAGGGTCCAACATTCTGCGGGATATTTAACGGCTGATTAACAATTATCGCCATTACCCCTCTTCTTCCCCATTGATAACTGGCATTCCTAAAGTGCCCATATGAATGTGTCAATGCGTGTGACGGCGCCTCGTGCATAACTCTCACACCTGTTGCTCTTCGCGATCTAGCGCTTTCAGGAATTGATACGCTGATTTACTGTAGTAAAGCATAAATAGCGATAAGCTTAGCGTGTGCGCGAAATCAAACAGTGCTGCGCTCACGCCGATTCTCACAGTTTGTGCGAGCTGAGGCATCTCAGAGTCCATGCTTAGCACTGGCGGATGCGTACCAATCGGTACATGTTTGTAGCCGCCGGGAAGCCGGGAAGTCGCCCTTGTGCCACCTGGGACCGGTAGTCGTTGTGGGCCTTAAGCACTTCGGCCTTCTCAGCCGCGCTGAGTCCCGTCGAGACGAAGAGGCAGTTTGGGTTGGGAGGCTTGCATGCCGTGTGCACCAAGCCACCCGGTAGGTTCTGGTACTCAAAACAGGCATGTGGAGGGCAGGGCATCGCCGAGAACCGCAGCGGAAAACAGAGACAGGAACAGCAATAAAGCTCCGGCAGCATTTCTCATCGCCGTGGGGTTGCTCTTTTCCGTACATCAGCGCACATTCAGTATGGATCTATGGAGAGAGGCATGAGGAAGGCTTTGTATAGCCTTCTTTTGTTACAGAATAAACATTGACCTGAGGAACGTTATGTGCATATAGACACACAATTAATGAAATGGACAAACATTGTCAACTAAACACTAAAATATCTAACTCGAAAGTAATGTGAAAAATTGGTTACAGAAAAGGCAGATTAGCAATCCTGCACGGAAGAAATTTGTTGATGTTTTTCGCGCAGGACAAATTTTTCAAGTTTCATCTCGATGCGAACCTATTGTGGTGGTCATATTTTGTTCATTCATTTTTTTCCGTATTTGTAAGTAATGTTACAAGGCTTCATATTTCAACACTAGGCGTAGCATGTGTATAGCGACTGAAACTGTCCAGCATGTAACTAACGCATGCACAAACCAATCGTTTTACATAATATGGCAAGCATGGCTACACTGCAGTTAAACCGTTAAAACATTTTAATGTGCTTCAGAAATAAAGAATGCTGCCGCCTATAGCTCACTGGAAAGCAGAACATAAAAAAGACGGTGCTATAGAGCAAAGCCTGCTCCCCTAGATAAGTGACTTTGCACCGTTTTGCTTCTTTCAAGAAATACAATGTTCGGTGGCCCCAGTTACGTGGATGTTACATCCGGCCATAACAAGTCTTCAATAATGACTTGGTCATTTCATTTATAGCTTCTCTTGGTTTTTTCAAAGGCGATACATAAAACGATATCCTCGAGCTACTCACACAATACTCTCTAAGACGAAAATGTAAGGCTCTGCTACGCTATTGGAGCTCATCACTGGACACCCTTAAGCGAGGTCCGCTGACGCTTTCTTGGAACTCCGCCAAAGCAGTTGAATATTCGCCTCACGGCTTATACGCATGACTGCTTATAAAGCAGACTATAAATGTGCAAAGTTGCACATACCTGAGCAGGGAACACTGGCATAAGCCGGAAGACTTCACATAATCAGCCACGAATTCTTCGCTGACGAGGGATATCTATAGCCAAGGAGAGCCAGGCGTCCTAGCCACAGTCATAACAGCCCTGAACGGAAGCGAAGCTTCGCGTAAAGGCTTGCGAAAGTATGCAGCCAAGCCCCGGGAGGAGAGCTCGGGTTGCCGGAAACGCGGGAAGTGAGGGGGCGTCGACCATGGGGCCCGGTACAAGGGCGCGGTTCTCCGCCGGCGACGGTTGCGGCTTCCTTCACCGGAAGCATTGCGCTGGCGTACGTCTATCCTCGTAGACGAAACACAGTGCTACCAGCGAAAGAGCGACATAAACAAAAGTATCGTCGATGTTGACACGAGCTTCGACAACGCCGTCACTCGCGGACCAAACGCAGCTTACTCGCAGCTTAGCACAGCTTGAGTGGCGTAGTAGACGACATAATATTTATTTGTTTAGTTTACTCGAGCACTGCTAGCCAGGCAGCACACATCGCGCATGAGGGGGCAGACATTATTAGCATTACCGAAACGTTATAGAAAACATGCGGCAAACCAGATCTGCATTATGAGGCAGGCGGCTCCACATTAATTTTGACAACCTGGGTTTCTTTAACGTGCGCCCAATGCGTGGTACACGGGCTTTTTTGCATTTCGACCACATTGAAAATCAGGCTGCTGCGGGTATAGGGAAACTGAGCTAACACATAATGGTGCTACGTTGTTTATAATCATGTGCACCCATTGTCGAAATCAATAAACCAATAAAGAACAATTGATTTTCGCAATACATTTAATGTGTTTAGAGATTACTGGATGGTTAAATTTTCTTCAATTTTGTCTTGCAGATTATTAGAGTCATGGTAAAAAGTAACTTCAAAAGTAAAGTATAAAGTAACTTTAGGTTGACGGAAGCGATGTAGGAATTGTTTACAACATTTTATTATGGCATGAGCGCATAAGTCGTATAAGACGGTAAAATGTTCGTAATAATGACAAGTTTTAATAAATCCAGCTTTGTAACACTAAATGAAATAAACACGTTTGCAGCTCTTCCATACAATTGTTTGTTTCCAATTTTTTTGTTGTTGTTGTTGTTCAACGCTCTTTGCAAAAACAGTGATGGTGATGTATGCTAGCCGTAGCAATTGTAGTCCAATGAAGCAGAGTTTATTAGGAATAAAAACAACTAATATTGCTCATCACGGCAAAGGCATCCTACACAACCACGGCGTATTCCAACCAAGGTCTGATAAATGTTTAACACGCAAGGACGTTAATGTCTGAGATGCTTTTTCAAGCATCTTTCACGAGTAACCAAGATTTCTGAACCCTCTTTATGTACTTTGCACGTTCTTTGAATTTCAGTGCAAGGATTAGTTCCTGTTTGCGTTTTCTAATAACTGTTAGTTGAGTAGATACCAATGTAATGAAGAAAAAGATAACTAACACTAAAAAATTAATGCAAAACACATCTCCAAATGACTGTCGACGGTAATGCGAATAGCCTTTGAGCAAGATGATGACAGACCCTATTCCTGAAGTCTTGTTTATTTAACACGTGTAGTTGTAATTGTTAGAGTTTTGTTGCCTCCACTATATATTATTTTATTATATATTTATTAAAGCACCAACGAGGCCCGAAGGCATTACAGAAAGGAGTGGTATACATGAACGTCAGAGGCGTACACCCTTGAGCAAATGTATACGGGCTAGGGTTTGCACGATAAAGCCGATATTTTCCTCTGCCTCTGAATGCAACTTGGAATTGAGGACTGCAGTCCAAACTTGGCGTTGTGAACTTTTCAGTGTACTCGTCAATTCCAGTTTATGCTTGTTAATTACCAAGAAATTCGTTTTTTTTCGGTGACCCTGTGGCCAGTATACTTTTGCTCACGGGTGTACATGTGCAGCAATAATAATTTAACACAATGTGTTGTATACGGCTGTTTTGAAACTTGCATTGTTCGGAATAGTGGCGATAGAAGCAATCAGGCAGTACCAATCTGTGCATGTTCTTGGAATAAAAATATCCTGGCACAAATTTGCACATCCCTTCAACCACTCATTCTTCCATGCTACTGGGGCCTTTCTTTCGTCATGCAGCGCCTACTCTATTATCGGAAATGCGAGCAACCATATCTATTTCGAATGTACCAATTTAACGAGACCACCGTTCTCGTGTACCTTAAGGTCATCTTAAAATACATTTCAATGCACGAATCACCTAGCATCACTGTGCAAGCGGCCCTTCAGTGAATAGGACATAATCAGAATTATATACATATGTTTATGAAGAGAAAAAAAATAGACAACCTTCAGGCGCTGAGTATCCAGCTCGAATACCACCTACAAACCCTTGTACCGTCATACCATACGCACCTCACTGCGTCAATCATAATGCACGAAATTTCACGTTGCAACAAACTAAAGAATTCTCAGTAGCCTTTTCGAATGCTTATCTACTTTGGTGGCTCAGCTCTAGATTCACGTCCCACTGCCAAAACTAACGTCAACATCTTGAAGAACTTCGCTCGGACAACGAAGACATTTCGCACAATTCAAAATGCCAACAGCCACGTGATTATAGCTCCGGTGCGCATGTGCGCCTATGTGTGCAGTTATGACCCCGTGTGAGAGTGCGTGCCAGCCTGTCTGCGAAAGGGCTTCATGAGCGCGCATGACAATCGCCCCGTGCTACGGCTACGTTTACGTCCCAGTACCCCGGGCCAAAGTGTTCCGGAGTAACCAACCTTGATATAAAGAGTCAGGCCTCACCGGAGAGACAGCGTTCACCTTTCATAAGCAGCTTGTTGATCGGACCGTACCTTATGTAATGAATAAATGTCTTGTGTTTCGTCCTACGCTGCCTCGTCTCTGCCTGTGCCCTATACGCTTGTCGACCTGGTCAAGCTCTGAGTCGTTGGGCCAAGATACCCCTGTGACTAACGAGTCGCATTCAAGGCTAGAAGTATGAAAGTAGCGATATAAATATATGTCACATTCATAAACATTGTGTGGTGATACATGAAAGTGGGGTGCCTACATAAACATGAATGATTATTGCGTTTAGCTCTAGATAGAGGTGTACAATGCAACGAAAGCGACAACCTACCAGAGCCCCAAATAATATCTTGCAGTGTTCCATAGAATGAGCTCATACGTATACAGGAAAGCATACTTACGGCTTGCAATATATATATATATATATATATATATATATATATATATGGCACTGCTGCGTAGCGGAAAAATACATCAGATGCAGTTTCCTTTTCCTGAATGATTCCTCTGCGAACGCGCCACACTTTCTTGAGTATACTGTAAACGGTGGGCCAAACGAGCGTGCCGCTGTCATACGCCGTGTACAGTGAGCGGTCCAAGACAGTAAGCCGATATGGTAATCACAATTCTAAATGCGTAAAAAGGACTTCAAGGAAACCTACCATAAGCGTTGTCGCACAAATTAGTCTGTAGATGTTTTGATATCGGGAATAGGTCGAGAGTCATCCTATAAGCCACTTTCTAAATACAGAAGCTGGCTCAAAGAAAAAGAACAGCTGAAACGAAAACAAAGTC
Organism: Dermacentor silvarum; assembly: GCF_013339745.2. Taxonomy (NCBI): domain Eukaryota; kingdom Metazoa; phylum Arthropoda; class Arachnida; order Ixodida; family Ixodidae; genus Dermacentor; species Dermacentor silvarum. The sequence continues at coordinate 163,476,054 of NC_051157.2, forward strand.
TGAGTCACGCCAGCGAAGCTTTTCAGAAAAATACCGAACTAAGCTGCCACGCTCGATCATTCCTGACGATTTGTTTTCTTTCATGGCTATCGTCTTTCGCAGCAGCGGGCAGTGCGCGCTTTCTGCGCGCGTACGAAAAAGAAACACTTAGGGGCCAACCCAGCTGTTCGCGGCTGTTTTCGCGCTGTGTACATGTTCTGTTCACTGTTTTCGTGCTGTTTACGGTAGATTGCAGTATGAAAACAACCGATTGATAAGACTACGACGTGCGCGTATAGCTGCGATGTACTGTACTTGTCAAATGCTGATTTAACTGTGCAAGAAACTGCGGAAAGCGGGAAAGTACGACACATAAAGCTTTACCAACTGTGGCTTCAGCCTCCTCGGTTGTTATTTTCGCCAAATTCGGCGTATAGTTTCAGTTTTCATTAACGCCCGGAAATTCCTTTTTTTGTGTTCTTTTTTCCGACAAATCTATTGAAAAGGAACTTTTAAGGTTTTTATCTTATTTCAGTGGGTAGTTTATCGCTGCAACCTCACCAATTTCTTTTTTTTTTCGTTGAGCCCCTGGCTCACTAATTCCGTTGACGCCGAAACGTGTTGTTTAACTGCAGGTCCTACACTCTTCAACACTGCAGTTATATCCCATACACAAAAAACAAAGGTCTTTCAGATACACTGAAAAAAAAGATACAGCGCCTTGCGGTAGTGCAACCTTGCAGGATTTAGGAGTGAGTTCATTTTATATTCCGACGCAATAAGAATTATACTGTGCATAGTTATGCGGGCGCGGAGCCACAATGCACAGTACATACAAAATGGCCGAGTAGATGCGAACCCATGTCACCAATAGTAAACACCAATAGTGTCTAGCTCATCAAGCGTAGTGGCCACGGGGTGGTGTCTGCAAGGGCACAGGCCAGGCCTCCCAACGCCAACTCCGACGCTCCTGCTTCCCCTCTACGCTATACAGGGTGTCCCAACTGTCATGCACCAAGATTTAAAAATATGCAAAGGCCACGTAGCTGGACCAAGGTAATGTTGTTTGCCGTCGCTTGGTGATACTCAGATTCTTTTTTGCATTCCGCATAATGAGGTAATTAATGAAATAATTAACTTCTCAGTTAATATAATACATGAAAACTGTCAATGAGAAAATTGTTGAGCAACTTCAGAAATTCCCGATACAGCTTTCGGCTGCTAAATACTTGCCACATAAAAGTGTTTTTCCGAGCGAGAAATAAGCCCGCTAATACAAGCTATAATGCCACCCGACTGGACACTCGAGGCACTTTGCGTGTATTCGCGGGCATCTTCCCGCTCAGAAAAACGCTTTTATGTAGCACGTATTGAGCAACAGAAAGCTGTATCGGGTGTTTCTCATGATGGTCTACAATTTTCTCATTGACACTTTTCATTTAATTATGATTGAGACGTTGAATAATTATTTATTTATCTAATTAGGCGGAATGTAAAAAACAATCTTAGTATCTCTAAGCTACGGCAAACAACATTGGCTTGGTTCTGTCGAGCTACGTAGCATTTGCATATTTTTAAAGTTTGGCCCAAGTTAAGTCAAACACGCTGTATACGACCAGGTTTCGCGCCCGCGCTTCTTTGTTGTAGCCGTGCGACAAACAGCTCAAATAATGAAAAAAATGTCTTGCCTTGGACGCGGGCCAGGCTGGCGCGTGATCTTCACTTCGCCAGGCGGCTTGCATCCGAGCTCATGTAGGCTCATCGACGAGCTGACATCCCCGTCTTATCTCTCCGGTAAATTTCCTGTCACTGACGCTTACCGCTGGAAACCTGGCGTCCGCGATAGCCCAGTGGCTATGGCGTGGAAAGATTGGCGTAGATAAGATTTCTTTGTTAGATAAGATTTCTTTGCTGCCACTTGAGAGGCAGCTGTGTTTTCTGGTGACTAAAGTCGCTATATAGTAAAAGTACCGCCATCTACTCTTTCCTCCGCCGTCTCCTCTCCTAATGCGCTTGTTTATTTTATTTTTTGCTTGCGAAAGCAAGTCGACGGTGGCACTCCTAGAAAGTCCACGTTGAAGCTTTCAGGTCGGGCGCGCGCCGCCACCGCCGCCAACGACTGCGGTTGCGCAGAGTGACTTTCAACATGGCTCTGAGGTGGGGAAAAAAACAAAATATAAAGAAATGAAAGTGCGCACTATCATCGTCCAATCGGAGTCACAGGAGAGAGAGAAGCGGCGTTGATCAAAGGATGGCGGTACTTTTCTTGTATAGGGACTTTACTGGTGAAAACAATGCAACGCCATCTGATTCATGCGGACAAGTACCAGACACATGCACATTTCCTGAAATAGCCGTTTTGCTTCATCAAACATGTTGGAGTTGTCCGTCTGAGTCATCACAGAAGTGACTCTGATTTTATTTTACTTGTATACGGCGCTTTCACCAATCTCTTTCTCCATGTGAGTTTTTATTAGTATTGTTTTCTGAACCTGCAGAAACCATTCGCCAAATAAAGTATTTTTAGGGGTTGTTTGCGTTTAAATCACACCGATTCAAATCAGCTGTTGAGTGGCGTTCTGGAAATCCAGCATGGAGGGCGTTGAGATGATTGCGACGCTTTCTAGATGTGCACACCAGTAAAATAAATTCTGGTTGTTAAGGGCCAAAGGCATGGTCTGGTTATCACGCGGCTCAGAGGTCAGCAACGCAACGCCATGACGTGAAAGTACAAGTCAGAAAATGAGCAGAGGCCGCAACATTTCACAGCTATATTTTATGGTGTAGGTAGTAAAGTATTCTGTGATATTGCAGCCACATTTAAAACGAGCATAAATGTGTAAATACTGCAATCCACACCTTATGCTCTTTAGAGTTTAACGACCTCTTTTTTTTTCCTGACAAGGAAACTGTAATGTCCACAATGTTAAAGGGACCCTGAAACGATTTTGATTATATTGTACAAACATACTGAATCGTTAGAGTAGGTCCTTCTGATCATTAATTGATACATCTAAGCGCTCCACGTAAAACGTGTAATTTATTATAAGGTTTTAAAAAGGTACATCGCTACCGATCGCAGCACACCAATCGGCAGAGTTTTGTGACGAAGTGACGTGATTTGACCATGTCACGTCGCTGGGCCAGCTATCCGATTGGCTGCCCATGGCGCGTCATCGATAATTTTTCTAACATTATGGTGAACAAATGTTGTTCGTAATAGTTTAGATGTTATTTAATTTGTTTCTATAAAGAGAAACTAACAGAAAAAGAATGTACGAGGACATGTATCACTAAACTAAAAGCACTTCCCGCCCACAGCAAGTGTCGTCTGCTTGTGTTAAAACAGTGCTCCGTCTTGACGAGGGCGGCGTGGTCAGTGTTGGTCTTGTTCTTTCTTTTCGCAAGCACCATGGTTCGCCCTTGTTGCCTTGTGGGCTGCAAACGTAGCGATAGGCGACATGTAATCGTTGGTTCTTTATTCTATGATAGTGCCCCGCTGCAAGGCAGCAGACGAGCGGAGTGGCTGCAGCGCATCGGACTGTCGGTATCCAAACGGTGCCAGCATCTACGCGTTTGTGGCCGTCACTTCGCGTTGAAGGATTACCACAATAGAGTTTAGCGTGTCCGGTATTTAGGTAAACGCAAACGCAAGTTTTGCCACGTTTTACGTGATGAACGGAAGCACAAACGTGAACTGCTTGCACGGTGCAGCCACCTGGTGGCACAAAGTTCAACCAAACACACAGCTACTAAGCAGTAACCAAGTTTTTAGGGGCGAAGCTCCTTAGGGCGTGGGTCTGTCCTTCTTCTGATGTAGTATGTCGCCACCTGTAGTTTTATGAAGTGTTCACTAGATGGCGTTCCGCTTCCACTTCCGGTTCCACTTTGCGCGCGTTCGGTGCGAACGCGGGCAAAACGCCGACGGCGTCGACAACAGTTCTGCGCGTTGCTGGTGCTGCTGCATGTCCAAGTTTATACAGCTGATAAAACTACCTTGAGTCGACCCCATGGCTGCTTCGCATACTACTCAGGGTTCCCCTACGGGAAGATGGTGTAATTTTTCTACTTTGCTGCTGGCTCAAATTTTTGGCAGGAGCGTAATCTTGAGCACGTTGTCTTTTTATATGTTTTGTAATGAAGAAGAGCACACGGACAAGGCCAGCCAGATCGCCAGTGCTTAGCACGAGTGGGAGCCGTTCGTGTCTGCCTTTTCGATTACGAACAGACGCTACCATCTGAACTGTTCAGTACACCCCTTTACAATTGGTGGAAGGTGCTGGGTTTTCAAGAACATTTACACCCTGGAACTGCGGTCTCGGACTCTGCCTTCCGTCATGCCTGACTCTCCCCAGCCGACGTCGCCGCCACCCTCCGTTGCCTGCTCTGGCGCTCTCCCGCTCCGCCATCCCGCGGTTTTCAGCGGTACGGATCAGCAAGACGTCAATGACTGGTTGTCTACCTATGAACAGGTGAGCTTGCACAATCGTTGGGATGATACCGCCAAGTTAAATGCTGTCATCTTCTACCTTGCGGGAGTGGATCACCTGTGGTTTAAAAATCACGAAGGCGACTTTCAGTCCTGGTACGCGTTCAAGACCAGTTTCGCTGAAGTGTTAGGTCGCCCCACCGTCCACAAGTTGCGCGCCGAGCAGCGGTTACGAGAGCGAGCTCAACAACCCGGTGAAACATTCACCTGTTATATCGAAGAGGTTCTCGACCTATGCAAACGTGTGGATGCTTCTATGCCCGAAAATGACAAATTGAAGCACATTTTATTGCGATAGCAATTATATGGACACTTCAACCGGATTTCTGCCGTCGGCATCGCCGTAGCCGTCGCCGTCGTCGTCGCCGTCGCCGTGAGGTTCCGTATAGATAAAATCTTCACCGCGCGCCGTATGCCCGAGCGCAAGCGTGCTGGGACGCGCGCTATCACGGAGAGCGAACGCACTCAATCCCCCACGCGCAAGCAACGAAGCGGGAAGCCAGCGCCGGAGGGAGCGGGGGGGGGGGGGGGGCACTTCTACTGTGCCAACAACCGCGCTCGTCGCTCGGCTGCACGGTCTCTTATCTCTCCCACGCGCAAGCAAGGAAGCGGGAAGCCAGCGCCGGAGGAAACGGGGGGGGGGGGGGGGGGGGCGCACTTTTCTTCTGCCAACAACCGCGCTCGTCGCTCGCAGCACCGTCTCTTATCTCCACACGGCTCTGACCTTTATGTGCCGTGCATTCGCGGCTCAGTTTCTGTTGAAGCGATAGACCGCACGTACCTTCGCCCGCAGCGGCGTATGCTTGCTGCCAGCGTTTTGACAGTCGTTGTCTGCAGTCATTCAGTGTGATCCCTTCATGTTTGTTTGTGCGCGCTCACACCACGCTTGTTCATTAAGTTAGTAATAGTCGGGTCACATTTTCCAACGCACGCTACACATGTAATGCTGCCCGGATCGGCAGTGCAGCGCTACAGGTGTGTCCCTTCGCACGCGCGCTGCCCACGGGAAGCGCTTCTCATCAACACCACCGTTTCACACGCGCCTTCTCGTGGTCATCGAGTCTCTCTTCATGTCGGTCTACTTACGCCGCAGCACACCTGCTTACTTAATCAGCTCATGTTTACTACAATTCATATTGTTACCAAAGCCGCTCACCTTACTTCGTATGACATTGCTGTGTTGCTATCGCATTCATTGCTTCGCCCTTAGGGCGAAACTGTGACATTTTTAAGGGCATCGCCGATGACATCTTCCAAATGTTGATCGCTAAGAGTCCGCGTACTGTAGCAGAGCTCATAAACTTGTGCCAAAGCTACGACGAGTTGCGGAGGCAGCGCTATTTGACCAGGCGCCCCTCAGTGGCTGACGAGACCCTCTCTTCCATGACAGTATTCTCTGATCGCTCCCCCCTGCTCACACAAATCCAAGCTTTCATGCGGGAGGAAGTTGCACGACAGCTTTCTCTAGCATACCCTTCGCTGCGCTACCCCAACAGCACCCGCTGCCGCAACAGCCTCCTACACAGCTCGCTCCGACGCTCCGGCGGGTTATTGAAGAGCAAGTTGCTGAGGCTCTACCAATGCAGCATCAGCAGTCCCCTGTCGCAGCGCCACTTACTTACGCATCCGTCGCCGCGCAGCCTCCTCGTCAACCACTCGTTGCGCTACATCCACGGCCGCTACCACCCGTTCATCATCCCGTTCATCGACCTCCTCCTGCCTTTGCTAATCCTTGGCGTACGCAAGACAACAGGCCCATATGTTATGCCTGCGGTATTCCCGGCCATGTTGCACGACTCTGCCGCCGCCGCATGCTGCACTCTGATGGCTTTGAGCAGTCGCCTCCCTACGCCGACGTGCAACCTTTCCACGACACATCTTTTAGTCGGCAGTCGAACAGGCCACCAGCCGAGCGCCCGGTCCTTACACGTCGTTCACCTTCCCCGCGTCGCCTCTCGTTGTCCCCGATGCGTCGGCGCCCTTCACCAACGCAAGAGGAAAACTAAGCGCCGCAGTTCAGGAGGCAGGAACTGCGTCGCCATCAATTTGTACAAGTCCTCCATTGTCGCCTGCGAACGTTGTCGACCTCACTGTTGACGGCGTCTCTACCGTTGCGCTAATTGATACTGGAGCAGCCGTGTCTGTCTTAAACGAACGCCTCTCTCGCGCTTTACGAAAAGTTACGACGCTACTTTCTGGGTTTTCTCTTCGCACAGCAAGCGCCCAGCCAGTTCGGCCTTCAGCAGCATGCACAGCTAGAGTTATTATTCAGGGCGTTCTCTATATTGTGGAGTTTGTGGTTCTGCAGTCATGCTCTCACGACGTGATACTCGGGTGGGACTTTCTTTCGCGAAATAACGCTGTCATCTGTGCGCGTGCTGAAGTCGAATTATCGCCTCTGTGTGACGTGCCCCTCGTCGACGCCACTTCTCTTCCCGCTAAGCTAGTCCTTCGGGAAGACATCGCCATACCGCCATACTCGTCTGCCGTTGTTCCCGTCTTTTGTGGCGCTGTCTCTGAAGCCGCTGTCCTCTTCACTCCTTCGGAACTCTTCATAACCCGCAAAGATGTTCCCCTCCCTTACGCCACGCTTGACATTTCAGCCGGTTTCAGCTCCATCGTTGTCTGCAATCCCCTTCCTACAGCCCTGAAGGCTCTTTGCGGCGAAGCACTTGGCCGTGTTCAGCCTCTTGATGACATGTTTATTACCGACGTGCCGGATGCTTCGCATGCACAGCTCACTGACTTCTGTGCACTTTCCACTTCTGCTCCGCCATCACCTGACTTATTCACACCTTTCATTGCCGACGACCTTACTTCCGAGCAGCACTCCCAGCTTCTTCACCTGCTTGCCCAGTTCCGTTCTTCTTGTGATGTCGCTCAGCCTACTCTGGGCCGCACGTCAACCGTCAGCCACCATATCTACACTGGCTCCAACGCGCCTTTGCGGCAGCGCCCGTACCGCGTCTCAGCCAAGGAGCGTCAAGTCATCAGTGAGCACGTCGACGACATGCTTCAGCGCGGCGTCATTCGACCTTCCCATAGCGCGTGGGCATCACCGGTGGTTCTCGTCACAAAAAAAGACGGTTCCATTCGGTTCTGCGTCGATTATCGCCGTCTTAATAAGATAACGCGAAAAGACGTGTACCCTCTACCGCGCATTGACGACGCTCTGGACAGCTTGCAAGGCGCTGAATTCTTCTCTTCGTTGGATTTACGCTCGGGCTACTGGCAGGTCCCGATGTCAGCAGTTGATCGCCCTAAAACCGCATTCATTACTCCAGATGGTTTATACGAATTTAATGTGATGCCATTTGGCCTATGCAATGCGCCTGCTGCGTTTGAGCGAATGATGGACAATATATTGCGCGGCCTAAAATGGAGCACGTGTTTATGCTACCTCGACGACATCGTTGTGTTCGCCCCTGATTTCAGCACGCATCTTCTCCGCCTTAGGCAAGTGTTGATGTCCTTGACCAACGCAGGCTTGCAACAGAACTTGAAAAAGTGCCAGTTCGCCGCGCGGAAGCTTATGATTCTAGGTCACGTCGTATCCCAAGACGGCATTTGCCCCGACCCATCAAAACTTCGCGCTGTGGCAGAGTTTCCTAAACCTAAGACACTCAAAGAACTCCGCGCCTTCATCGGCCTCTGTTCTTACTTCCGACGCTTTGTTCGCAATTTTGCCTCGATTATATCACCTCTGACAGAACTCTTAAGTGGCGCCAACGACCTATCCTCCTGGTCTCCTGCATGCGACACCGCGTTCGTGACCTTACGCCGTCTCCTGACGTTTCCACCTATACTGCGACACTACGACCCCACCGCCCCAACTGAAGTGCATACCGATGCCAGTGGTATTGGCCTTGGTGCTGTCTTTGCGCAGCGCAAGCCTGGCTACTCCGAGTACGTCGTTGCTTACTCCAGTCGTGCGCTGACCAAAGCGGAACGCAATTACAGCGTCACAGAAAAAGAATGCCTGGCCATCGTTTGGGTACTCGGGAAGTTTCGCCCTTATTTATACGGCAGACCTTTCAATGTGGTTACTGACCATCACGCCCTTTATTGGTTATCCTCTTTAAAAGACCCGTCTGGACGCCTTGCTCGCTGGGCTCTTCGCATTCAAGAATACGACATACAGGTCATCTACCGCTCAGGCCGCAAGCACACTGACGCTGACGCTCTGTCCCGCTCTACGCTGCCAGCCGACACTGCCTCCCACTCCACCTCTGAGACGGTGTCGTCGGTCGACATCGACGCCTTCGCATCAGAACAGCGCAAGGATCCTTGGGTGGCCTCTCTTTTGGATCTCCTTTCTGGCTCGCCAGCATCTCCCATTTCCCGCTCCCTGCGTCGCCAGGCTGCTCATTTTGCTGTCCCGGATAACCTCTTGTATCGACGCAACTACCAGCCCGATGGTCGCAAGTGGCTCCTAGTTATCCCCAGGTCTTTGCGTTCCGACATGTGCGCGTCTTTCCATAATGACCCACAATGTGCACACGCCGGCGTTTTGAAGACGTATGAGCGCTTGCGGCAACGTTACTACTGGCGAGGAATGTTTACTTTTGTCCAAAAGTTTGTCCGCTCGTGCCCGCAATGCCAACGCCGCAAATCTCCACCTCATCCGGCCCTCGGTTTATTACAGCCGCTTCCGTGCCCTGCTCGCGCCTTCGACCGTGTGGGAATTGACCTGTACGGGCCGCTACCGCTAACATCTGCTGGCAAACGATGGATTATTGTAGCGGTTGATCACCTTACACGCTATGCCGAAACCGCCGCTCTAATTGCAGCAACCGCCAGTGACGTTGCATCCTTTCTGCTCCATCGTTTCATTCTTCGTCATGGCCCGCCTCGGGAACTGCTGAGCGATAGAGGCCGCGTGTTTTTGTCGCAGGTGGTTGAAGCTCTGCTTGCTCAATGCCGCATAGTTCACCGGACCACTACGGCGTACCATCCTCAAACTAACGGGCTTACGGAGCGCTTCAATCGAACCCTTGGTGATATGCTCGCAATGTACGTTTCATCGGAGCATACAAACTGGGACATCATCCTCCCATTTGTCACGTACGCATACAATACGGCCACCCAAAGTACTACGGGACTTTCCCCGTACTTCCTCCTCTACGGTCGCGATCCTTCCCATTCCATCGATACGGTTTTGCCTTATACACCAGACGCGTCAGAGTGTGCTCCCGTATCAGCCGTCGCCCGATACGCCGAGGAATGCCGTCAATTAGCCCGTCATTTCACCTCCGACGACCAACAACGACAAAAAGACAACCGCGATGGCGACGCTACGAATCCGAACTTCGCTCCCGGCACACTTGTCTTGTTGTCCGTGCCTTATACCACGCCTGGACTTTCGACAAAACTTCTCTCGAAGTATGATGGACCATACCGCATCGTCGAACGCACCTCTCCAGTTAACTATGTCATAGCGCCGCTTACACCGACATCCGACAAGCGCCGCCGTGGACGGGATATTGTCCACGTTCACCGCCTGAAACCATTTTATGAACCGCTCGTCTCCACATCGTAAGTCGCCAGGATGGCTCCGCTTTTGCACCGGGGGTAATTGTAATGAAAAAGAAGAGCACACGGACAAGCCCAGCCAGATCAACTGTTCAATGCCTGCAGTGCAACCAGTAGGCCAGCCGGATCACCAGTGCTTAGCACGAGTGGGAGCCGTTCGTGCGACCAGCTGTTCCTGCTCTGCGTCACCTGCCTTTTCGATTACGAACAGACGCTACCATCTGAACTGTTCAGTACACCCCTTTACAGTTTGAAATGTTTTGCACTTGGTTACAGGAATCTTAGCTCTGTATTTGGCTGGTTAAGCTCTGCGCCACCAGATGGCTGGACCATGCATGCCGATCAGGCCGCCCACGTACATGTACGAAGCTCCTTCATCACAGCGGTATGGAGGGGCTTTATTTTACGCCTCTGGCTATCCGTCAAAACACCCAGCTCGCCTGTGGTTACCCGAATAGCGGACATGCTAGGCGCTGTGACAGAACGCCCGCCACACACGCTGCTTGATCGCTCTCGCTGGGGATCGACGGCCGGGCGGCTAGCGGAGAGGTTGGAGAGCCTTCTCGCGCTGGATCCAAGACAACCGGAAGTAGATGACAACACGTCACAACATCACGTAGAGTCAGCGAAGGCGGAGCTTAGCCCCGATTCCTTGCCGAACGAGTTGAGGAGGAAATGCATGGCTGGTAACTTGTAATCGTCCGTAGTTCTCTTAATATCAGACGCTTCACTTAAATTGTAACGCGATTGTTTTACTGTAGCTGCACCCTACGCGTCTACAAAATTTGTCCGAACCGTTTCAGGGACCCTTTATTTCGTGCGAAAAAAAAAAGAATGGATGGATTTGAATGCCTTATAAGGCATTGACATCCGCTATAAAGAATGAAAGCTCGTCAACACCGTGAGTCCAGATTGGGAAAATATGGCCTATAAATTGCTTTGAATAAAGTTGTTTTAGTGCACGACTGCCAATTGAGTCGTTCTTCAACAGAGGCAGAAAAATGTTAGCATAATAAAGAGCAATGCGAGTGCCCGTCGATGTGCCACTTATTTGAGAATAATGCGAACCGTTAAAATTAAAATTATTGAATTTTAAAATAATTTTAATGGACTAGTCAGTGTGTTACTTTGGATGGATTTTTGAACAGATGATTCGTCATGTGCATGAATCCGTACATTCATGGCATGCACGTACATGTGCATGTGCATGTACGGATGCCATTACTATGGCGGTTCTTGTATAGAGTGAAACCACATATGAAGCCGTTGTTGCGCACTGCCAAACAAACTTCAACTTCAAAGCGTTTTTAAACTAACATACGCGCCTATTATTTGCTGCTAATAAAGACAGGTCAATTATATCATAAAGCACAGGTTTCTTTTTTTTTATTGCATTTGAAAAAATATGTGGCGTATGTTACAAAACTTGGCCGCAAGCAACCATGGGGTCGCACCAGACGCATCGTTAAAACCGCAGTCTTGTGAAATAATGCCTCTAAAATCGCATTGCGACGTGTGCGACTGCACTGATTTATTGTGCTCCAGATAAACCATATGAAACTAACTTAAGGCTCAATAGTTCAAGCTGTCAGTGATGTCAGTGATCGCTTAATACGCGCTGGATCATTCACTTCTTGAATTATTAAACAAGGTAGTTTTGCTGTTTTGTCTCACAAGTGCTTCAATTTAAAGAATATTGAAGCCGTTTCAGCAGTAACAAATGAGTACAAGGCACTTTTGTTTACAATCTTTCGGTAAACGTTCATTGAATAGTTGAAAAAGATGGGACACCTTAAGCTTCAAAATAGCATCAAACAAAGCGAGAAAATCTGCTTAGACTTGTTTGTGAAATGTGACAAGCTTGCTTGGAACACGCCTGAAGTCATTTTTGTTGACGACGTGTGCCAGCCCCAAGGTTTGCCGCTGACCGAAGCGACACCACTTCGTCGCATTGAGAACTAGATCAGCATTTCTAATACAGTACAAAACAACGTCCAGTAGCTGATTTTGATTGCTAGAAGTGAAACCGAAGACCACAATTTAACCGAGATCAATCTTGCAAATATTCTATTTTAAGAGAAGCAAACTGGTATTAATGAATATTTCAAATGTAGAGGGTGCATTCCACAGGCCAAATGACATTACATAGAATTCACACAGTCCATCATCGGTTATGATTGACCTCTTTTCTTTGTCCACTGGATGCCTAGGAATTTACCAGTAGCCTGATCGTACGGCTATAAAAAAATGTGGTTGATCCCTCTTATATAGGAATCGGTATAGAACACGAAAGTGAAACGTGTCTTCACAGAAGTAGTGTAATGTTTATTGCACATTGATATATAATGTCTATTGGTGTTTTGTGGCTAAAGCGCCCTTAGGCGTTGATGCACCCACGCTGACGCCTGGTGGCACGTCTCCTCCATCACGACTACCAACGTCGATGACCATGAGCAACCGTCGTGCATATGGAAGCTGCACTACGCTGCACACGCTAGCACAACGCGAAAGACGAAGCACGTAACTGACACACTAATACAACGCGCAAGACAAAGCACGTAACTGAATCGTCACCGAGTCAAATCAGCGCGTACAGCGCGTCGTAATTGCAGCCTCCGCGATCAACTTCAGAAACATTTTCAGAGCTAATTGCGGAGGCCACGCTCCGCTGTGCTGAGTACGGTGAACGCCACCTAGGTGGCGTTGGTAGTGCTTCTTGATGCCAGCGTCCCTTCGAATGCTGGCATCGAGGCGTCGTAGTGCTGAGACCACCGAAGCGTTCACTGTCGGTGCGCGTTAGTGTCATAATGCAGTACTTCTCTTTTCTGCTCGTAGGCGGCGGCACCGCCCCGAGCAAGAGCGCGGGTACACGGAGGAGTGTTAGATATATAAGGCGAGTCTGTGTAGCTCTCTGCAAATGCGTTTGTGGCGCAATGGGTTAAACGCTCGGCGATCTATCGTCGCGGACCGAGAGGTCGTGGGTTCGATTTCCAAATTTTGCATGTTTGTGGAACTTTTTCTTCTGGTTTCTTTCTTTTTATTATGTTCTATGACGTATTTCCGTGACGGAAATACGTCAGTGAAGTCTTGGTGGACCCCGGCATAAAACACTTTCGTGTTAAAATACAAAAAAAGAAATGTAATAATACAAGTGTCCCGAAAGCAAAGAATTCACAATCAAATTCTAAAATTGTGACCATGCCCACAAGTATGCATGAAACAACCCGCGCGAGAAATTAGTGCCAACCTCCTGAGGTACCGATTACCTGCACGAGGTCCTGCAAACTACGACGTACCCTAACTGCTCCCTACCGAAAAACAGCCGTTCCTGAACTCACGGCGTCGGTGCGTCTCTGTCACAGCTGTTCCCGATTCGTCGTCGGCGCGAAGTCGATCGACGGGGTAGACAAGCTGGTTGGTCGTTCCGTACGCAAGCGAGCACAGTGAAAAGAGTCAGAGTCGGGAATAAACAAAAAAACAAGATATTTATCGGCTGATAAATACACACAGATTAATAAAATACTATAATAAAAAAGACACAAGACAGACTAACACACCTGAGCTTAATATACACAATGATAAGGACAAATAAATACGAGCAATTAACAGTACATATACATATGAAACATGGCGCGCATCAAATATACAAGAATAACATCTAACAGCATTTCACGAAACAAAGTTCAAAAGAAATCAACGTTCAAAAGAAACAAACGATGTCATACGCATTGCCGGGCAGCAGCAGCAAGTCCATAAACCGTGGAAGTCGGTGCACAAAGCTTTCCCGAAGAAGGCTGGCGGTCCGATCTTGTCGAGGTGGATGCGAATTGCTGAGCTGGGGTTCCCGGGAGTCTAGATTGGACGTCTTCTCTCAAGCAGGTTGAGCTAACTTGACGCGAACTACCGTGAGCTTCGTTGCAGACGCTGGTTTGACGTCTCGTACGTCAACAAGTTCCTCGGAGTTCCGACGTGGCCAGGCGGCCCAGGCGATACTGGACGGCACTAGCCCCCTGATGGCTTCTCAGCAGCGTATGGGTTCAGCTTCTAGACTAATCAGCAGGGCCCAAAACATGCGCTTAAATAGCCTCTCCTTTCCCTAGTTCCCTAGGTAGGGAAACTGCCGCTACGTAGCATTCTCCGAATTCAGCTCTCTTAGCTCCCAACAATCTTGGCTGCACTCTCACTATGGACGAAGAACCGCAGATTAGCCTCTCTCCCAATGTCAAGGGCCAAGGTTGAGCCCGGTACTACCACGTGGCCGTACGCGCACACTTCGGGGTCCGTAATCGGCGTGACGTGTCTGGAATTGAGATGGCAGCCCGAGCGGCCACGACGCTTTTGACGCCCGTAATTCGGCGTGTCGACGTCGAATGCATTGTACGCTGCACAGTCAGGAGCCCACGTGTTTGCCGCTCGTAATTCGGCGTGTCGATGTCGAATGCATTATACGCTGCATAGTCAGGAGCCCACGTGTTTGACGCTCGTAATTCGGCGTGTCGATGTCGAATGCGTTATACGCTGCACAGTCAGGAGCCCACGTGTTTGACGCTCGTAATTCGGCGTGTCGTTAATCAGCGTCCAAACCATTCGAAAATATGCCGCTCCGTGACAGTCTCCTTGGCCACCCTTACCTACACACATTAATCACATTCCTGTTATGTTTCCTGCTTACCTCCTTCCCACCATGCGCTTTTTTTGCAGCCAGGACCCCGGAGATTACACGCTGAAGCAAAGGACGGTTTCTTCACCTAAATCACCTGCGGCAGTCAAACAGCCAGCGTGTAAACGGACAACTCCTTCTGCACAAACTATGAATAGTTGTACACTTACAAAGTACATCGCCGGCATTCTTTTAACACGAAAGTGTTTTATGCCGGGGTCCACCAAGACTTCACTGACGTATTTCCGTCACGGAAATACGTCATAGAACATAATACAAAGAAAGAAACCAGAAGAAAAAGTTCCACAAACATGCAAAATTTGGGAATCGAACCCACGACCTCTCGGTCCGCGACGATAGATTGCCGAGCGTTTAACCCATTGCGCCACAAACGCATTTGCAGAGAGCTACACAGACGCGCCTTATATATCTAACACTCCTCCGTGTACCCGCGCTCTTGCTCGGGGCGGTGCCGCCGCCTACGAGCAGAAAAGAGAAGTACTGCATTATGACACTAACGCGCACCGACAGTGAACGCTTCGGTGGTCTCTGCACTACGACGCCTCGATGCCAGCATTCGAAGGGACGCTGGCATCAAGAAGCACTACCAACGCCACCTAGGTGGTGGCGTTCACCGTACTCAGCACAGCGGAGCGAGGCCTCCGCAATTAGCTCTGAAAATGTTTCTGAAGTTGATCGCTGAGGCTGCAATTACGACGCGCTGTACGCGCTGATTTGACTCGGTGACGATTCAGTTACGTGCTTTGTCTTGCGCGTTGTATTAGTGTGTCAGTTACGTGCTTCGTCTTTCGCGTTGTGCTAGCGTGTGCATCGTAGTGCAGCTTCCATATGCACGACGGTTGCTCATGGTCATCGACGTTGGTAGTCGTGATGGAGGAGACGTGCCACCAGGCGTCAGCGTGGGTGCATCAACGCCTAAGGGCGCTTTAGCCACAAAACACCAATAGACATTATATATCAATGTGCAATAAACATTACACTACTTCTGTCAAGACACGTTTCACTTTCGTGTTCTATACCGATTCCTATATAAGAGGGATCAACCACATTTTTTTCATTAGTTTGCCAGCCTTTACCGCGCTACGTGCTAGGAGGGGAGGTACCGTTAACCGTAGAACTTTACGGGACGTACAATCTGCCAAGAAGCTCAATTCTCGCGAAGCGTGGTCACACAGCCTCAAATTAAATGTTGCAGCATGTAGTAGCCTTCACTACATGCACCGTGATTCATTAAATTAGAAGTGTCATGCCTTAACAGTGCAGTAATTCATGTCTGCAGGGGAAACCGCATTCCCTAATCTTTTGCTGTGGATTGTACCTGTAGTAACGCTATCTTTAACGGTGGCGTCGATGACAAAGACGAAAATGTTTGGCTCGGCGCGCGTTAAGAGACAGAACGTTCCAACCAGCGGTCAGGACTGTTGGTATACGCCATTTCCACAAAGTCTCTACTTGAATAAATGGGACCGCGGTCGCCTTCGACAACGACCACCACAGCTCCGCAGCTCTTTGGTATCATATTGTGGTCGGGGGATGGCAATACAACTTTACCCACATGTAAAAAGCGCGCGTGGTTTCATGGAAGCGCGTTGCGAACCGCGTTCGTCGCGAACCGTAAATATATCACATTAAGAAAAGCTTACTAGTTGATAAACTACACTTGACGGTTATGTTTTCTGCGTAATTACGGTAATTTATCAAGAAACGCTACCTAAATGTGCTCACTTACACATACATCATTGCTTTAATAAAGCGAATAGCTTACCAAAAGCTTTCGCTTGTTCACATAGGTTGAATATCATCGCCGATGTTTCTTTTTTTTACAGTTTTTGTAACTTTTATATATTTTAAGCCCGCATTTAGTGCCGCTTAAACCCTTCCCGCTATCCTAATTTTATCCCCTCTCGCTTAGC
The DNA here is from genome assembly GCF_013339745.2 of Dermacentor silvarum. Classification (NCBI taxonomy): domain Eukaryota; kingdom Metazoa; phylum Arthropoda; class Arachnida; order Ixodida; family Ixodidae; genus Dermacentor; species Dermacentor silvarum. The sequence continues at coordinate 163,492,648 of NC_051157.2, forward strand.
TATGCTTTCACCCAGTTCATTTATTTCCCGCCTACACTTTTCAGCTGAGGATTGGCGTATAAGCTTTCTTTATGTTGTTAAGACGCAACCGAGAATGGCGCCAGTCAGAAGACAATTTGACGTGTTGCAGTGAAATCGGCCTCGACACCCATCTTGTTTATGTATCGTTGCCGCTCTTCTGTATACTGTAAATACATCTTTATCTGTGACTTCCACATCGTAACAAATTAGTGGAGGTGCGGGGTAACCACGAGAGACAACAACGGAGCTCCGCAGTGGTCGTCACCTCTGACTGGGCAACATGATGGACGAAACAGGACCCGAAATGGCGCAGCCCACATCAATGCATACAACCGCGATGGTTATCCTGGCTCAGCGGCGGGATCTGGGATCGTTCCGTGGCACCGACCACCTTGACTTACAAGACTGGATCGCCACGTATGAGCGTGTAAGTGCCCACAATAAACAGGATCCGACGATTATGCTGGCTCACTTGGTGTTCTAGCTACAAGGCATGTTAAAGGTGTGGTATCATAACCACAAGGAAGAACTTAGCGACTGGGCACGTGCAAGCAGAAGCTGAGAGACTTGTGCGGCCGTCCGGCCGGGCGGAGAGTGCCGCTAAGAAAGAACTAGTGACCCGCGCCCAAACGTCCGCAGAATCATACGTCTCTTACATCCAGGACATGCTGGCTCTGTGCCGTAAGGCCGACCGCGATATGGCTGAGTCAGACAAGGTTGGCCACGTTCTCAAGAGGATCGCTGACGATGCGTTCAACCTGCTCATGTGCAAAAAAAATTGTGACACAGTACAGGACATCATAAAATAGTATCAGCGCTTTACGGTATCATGCAGGCCAAGAGCCGCCACATTGCAACACCGTTCGCACGTCTGCCGAACATAGCTTCACCATCATCTTGTGACGACAGGCTAGGAATGCAGCGACCGTCATCATCAAACAACCGACGCGAATTGTTAGGCGAGAACTTGAAGCCAAGGCTCCTGCAGCCCCTTTTTCTCGCCCCAGTGAGCCGAAGGACTTGCCCACGGTGCCATTTGTGCAGGCAATAGTCCGCGCAGAACTCGCTAATCTTGGAGATCTCTCTGCATATGCCGTTGCCCCTTCACAGCTGCCCAATGCTCCTTGTCCATCCACTGGTCAGCGGTATCCTGCACGCTACCAAAATCTGGCCGAGTGGCGTACCGCAGACAATCGGCCAATCTGTTTTGCATGCCAGCGTATCGGTCACGTTGCTCGCCATCGTAATAACCGCACCCCTTTCGACGACCGCCATTTGCCAGTTATTATCGCTCAGAACTATTGGTCGCAAGCAGGACCAGTGGCGTGGAGCACAGGTAGAATACCCGGCCTCAAATCTGAAGGTCGTAAGTTCGAATCCTATTCCAGTCCACCACATTTTCAGGCATGGAGTGGTGCCTGACACCGGAAAAAAATATGGCCGAGAGCTAGTGGGGCTACACTAATTCAGGTGCAACCAAAGTAGGAAGGCCCACTAAGCTTCATCAAAGTCACTCCCTCACCAGAACAGGAATTGGCCTCCCTGGTGCAGTATTCGGCCACTACCTCCCTTATGACTCCAACAATTAACCCATGGCCCTCAGTCCCCAGCGGCTGCGGAGCACCTGGCCAAGGCGGCGGTCAGACCTGCTACGCGGCAGAGGGTGCTAAGAATCTCTGGGTCCCCACAGGCCGCCAATGGAAACTGAACCTGACAACGTTCAACACGCGCACCCTCTCGAGTGAGGCTAGCTTAGCAGGACTATTTGAAAAATTATCAGGCATTGCGTGGGATATTATTGGCCTTAATGAGGTTAGAAGAACTGGTGAGGCTTACACAGTGATGACTAACGGCCACGTCCTCTGCTACAGAGGTCTTCCAGATAAGAGAGAATCCGGGGTAGGACTTCAAGTCCAAAAGCAACATAGCGGGCAACATTGATGAATTCTACAGCATCAATGAGAGGGTAGCAGTCGTCGTATTAAAGCTGAATAGGAGGTACAAAATGAAGGTAGTACAAGCCTACGCCCCAACCTCTAGTCACGATGATGAAGAAATAGAAGTTTTATGTAACTGTTGAATTAGCAATGAGAAAGGTGCAAACTCAGCATACTGTAGTCATGGGCGACTTCAATGCAAAAGTGGGGAAAAAGCAGGTTGGAGAGCAAGCAATTGGCAACTACGGCATCGATTCTAGGAATTCAAGAGGAGAGATGTTAATAGAATTCGCGGAAGGGAATAAGCTTCGAATAATGAATACCTTCCTCAGGAAGCGCAGCAACATGAAGTGGACCTGGAAAAACCCTAATGGAGAAACAAGGAATGAAATAGATTTCATACTTTCTGCCGATCCAAGCAAGCATAGTGCAGGATGTAGAAGTATTAGGTAAGGTAAACTGCAGTGACCATAGGTTAGTGAGGTCTAGCATTTCTCTCAATTTGAAGAGAGAAAGAGTGAAATTAGTCAAGAGGAAACAGGCCAACCTAGAGGCAGTAAGGGTAAAAGCAGACCAATTCAGGCTGGTGCTCGCAAACAAATATGCAGCTTTAGAAAAGGAAGATAAATACAACATAAAGGTAATGAATGAAACCGTTACTTGGTTGATCTCAGAAGCAGCTGAAGTGGGAGGTAAGGCACCAAGGCAACCAGTAGGTAAGCTCTCCCAAGAAACAAAGGACCTAATAAAGAAACGACACAACATGAAAATGTCCAACTCATGAGACCAGATAGAATTCGCTGAACTGTCAAAACTGATCAACAAGAAGAAAGTAAGGGATATCCGAAATTATAACGTGGGAAAGATTGAGGAAGCCGTAAAATATGGACGCAGCATTAAATCGGTAAGACGAAAGCTTGGCATAGGACAAGGCAAGATGTATGCATTGAAAGATAAGCATGGTAATATCATCAGCCATTTCAATGAAATAGTAAAAGCAGCGGAAGAATTCTATAGTGGCCTGTACAGTGCCCAAAACAGCCAAGCTTCTTTCATTCGAAATAGTGATGAACCGGATACAGAGGCTCCTTCTATAACTAGCGATGAAGTTAGAAGGGCCTTGAAAGACATGACCAGGGGAAAAGCTGCCGGAGAAGACGGAATAACAGTAGATTTAATCAAAGATGGAGGAGATATCATGCTTGAAAAGCTTGCCGCCCTTCATACGCAATGCCTCACAACTTCAAGTGTACCAGAGAGCTGGAAGAACGCCAACATTATACTAATCCATAAGAAGGGAGACGTAAAAGAATTGAAGAATTATACACCCATTAGCTTGCTTTCAGTACTGTATAAAATATTCATCAAGATAATTTCCAATAGAATCAGGGCAACATTTGACTTCAGCCAACCAAGAGAACAGGCTGGCTTCAGGAAGGGATATTCTACGATGGATTACATCCATGTCATCAATCAGGTAATCGAGAAATCTGCGGTGTACAATCAACCTCTCTATATGGCTTTCATAGATTATGAAAAGGCATTTCATTCAGTAGAGATACCAGCAGTCATAGAGGCATTAAGTAATCAAGGAGTACAGGAGACATACGTGAATATCTTAGCAAACATCTACAAGAATTCCACAGCTACCTTGGTTCTCCACAAGAAAAGTAGAAAGTTATCGATCAAGAAAGGGGTCAGGCAAGGAGACAATCTCTCCAATACTATTCCGGCCTGTCAAAACTGATGAGAAAGCTGCCTGCACATATTAATGAGCGCTCTGGTCATTCTGTTAGCGTTCTGTACTTACTATCAGCGCGTGAATTCATACTGTGTACGACAAAGCGCACGCTTATCGGCTAAGACGACGGAGTACAAATGTGATCGGCAAGCCGAATGTCGGGAAGTGGTTGTGGATGTTGCTTGCTTCAATTTGCAGCACCATTTATCTAATGTCCCAATGATGCGGAGAGAAACAATTCATTCTTCCACATATAAATTACGCTTTGGGCGTCGGCGAGCTACACGTTTTCTGGCTTTCGCATGTTTATGCCCCACAAAGTATATTTTCTCTTTGCTTGATTCTCATACTGAATTTATGCTGAAGAAGAGTGCAAATTTAGGATTGAACTGCTCAGACAATATCTGGCTGGAAGCACAACGTAAAAATATGTGTTATCCTGTAGGCGCAACTATCCGCCCTAGCAGGTCGTATCAACAACAGATCCAAGTGCCAGAACACTTTGCTAATAAATGTTGAATGAAAATGAAGAAGACGAATGAACGTGTGATTCAACATCGCACTGCGCGTAGTAGCAACAGCTTGGAGACTGAGTGTGTGGCTCTTGTTTTCATCAGCCACCGGGGCACTGCTCTGATGATGCGCAGTAGCAATTTACGCTGACATCGTAACCTCTTCCATTATTTTCCGCGATTAGAAAGCCTGCCTTAATAAACCGTGTTGAGCTGTCTTAACACTGCATTGAATAAACGACATCAATAAATAATCGAAATGAATGCTTATACTAGCGTGTCACATCGAGTTTTCTGTCTCAATATGAGACAAGGTGGAATACCCTGAGCATCACCGTTCCTTTAAGTTTTTAGATTTTATGTAGTCTAAAAAAAGGAAACAGGCGTCAGCTCTGTGCCGCAGCCACCCATGACACGTTTCCTTCCAGTGCAAATGAATTTTTTGTCTGGAAAAATACAAGATATTGACGCTTTTGTTTCATAGTGAATGTATTAGAAAAAGCTAGAACTGCGGTGTTATAACAAAGTAGTGCCTCCAACTTATAAAACATTTGCAATTATATCTGAAAAGACATTTTTCGAGGAAATTTTGCATGGAAGCTACAGTTGAAATTAAACGAATATTTATAAGCTGACGCGCTGAAAAATAAAACAGCAAGATTATTTGGGGGAAATGCTGTACACGCAGTTGTAAACAAACCAAAACGAGTAATGAAGATGTGAAGTTAGCAGCCCACTTCCAACGACCTATTAACCGCACCCGGTATGCAGCCCCAATGGCCGACTGTTAAGTCGGCCATTATTTTGCGGGCTGATTTGTTATTCTCTCGTTTTGTTACGTCCATTGATGGCCAGGAAAAAAATACGATGATCCGACGTGCATGCGGGAATATGTTTTAGGCGAGACCTGCTTTAATTTACACGCACATCTTCTTACAAGTGCGTTCGTCTGTCGAGAATTTAATGTCTGACCGCCTGTTGCCATGTGCGGGTCCGAAAGGGCAGTGCCTAGGGGGATACCGGCACTAATGCGCATCTATATTTTTGAGTCGTGCACTGAAAGCATATGTGATAGGCTAGACCCAGGCAGCCGAACGTCTGATGTGTTCAAGGTCATGTTTTTTCACCGTAAAACCAGATGATGTTCTCTACTTTCTTTGAGTGTACCGCCTATGCGAAGCAAATGAAAAAAAAAACTTGAATAGGATTGAAAAGTGGGAGAGTTGGAAACTAACCACTCTCGCGCAGTACACATAGAAAGGAAACACGAGAAAGACAGAAGAAAAAACTGCGTCGCTTGTCTTGTATTCTTTCTCGTGTTTCGTTTGTATCTACGCTGCCCAAGAAAATGAAAAAAAAAAGCTTCACGCGCTAATCTCGCCGTGGGGCTCATGCAAAATTTTTAACACTTTGAAACAAATCTCACAAGCGTCATACAGTAGATGGCTGGTGTAAGTTTGCTCGCGACTTCCCGCCTTTGGCGTTGACAAACGTTTCACGTTCACTGTCGAGCGTTTCACGTGAACGTTTCACGTTCACCTTATTTTCCCCTACAATAGGTCGACCATACAGCAGCGCACTTCTTCAAAGTGAAGTATTCTTTTAATATCAGAAAAGATTTTCCCAGTACACGGATACACTAATGTCTGTCCATACTGAATTGGAAAGCATCCTCAGGGTGTTTTAACACCTCACCATAATGGGAAACCGTTTTATATCAAATGTTGACCCATATAAAAGGCAATTACCTTTAACTCCGGTTATCTATTTTTATTTATTGGAAGAGTGTGTTCAGTTTCCAACGGAGTTCTGTCATAAAGCAAATAATAAATCTGAAATATAATCATAATTGACATGAAGTAAATTAACGGACGGCGGATTGTATACATATGCGGGCATAAATAATTAAATGAGCTAATTCATTCGACAATCTTGTTTACTTCGCATTTTTCAGCGTATATCCAGGGACACCCATGCACAACTCAAGGCTTTCAGTGCATGCCGCAAAATACATGTCCGCAAAGGAAACAAATGCGCCTCGCCGGATGTACTGGCAGCAACGTAAAAAAATTTCCTGTTTTTTTGCGTCTGGGGGTGCCATTTATATCACATTCGAATTAATAAACCGAACACTTCCCATTGATTAAACGGACGAAATAGGTACAAAGCTTTCACTGATAGCCTACATTAGCTAATGCCCCAGGTATGCCACTAGGTTTAATTATCGAGGAATGATATTAAGCGAAACACTTAAAGAAGACATAGAGCACGTACGTGACCGCTACATCAAATAAAACATTCGTTTTATTTATGTTCGTAGTGCCTGGAGTGCATGGCCTGTTTTAGAGCTTAACAGCATAAGAACGGTGGATTCATAATTATAGTGATGGCTAATGGTTAAGTATTTTGCTGATAAGAGTGCTTACGAGTGAAGATTCTTGAAACAAGATAACAGAACTGGAAACATCGATAATTAAACTACAATAAAAAAATTGTGGTTGATCCCTCTTATATAGGAATCGGTATAGAACACGAAAGTGAAACGTGTCTTCCCAGAAGTAGTGTAATGTTTATTGCACATTGATATATAATGTCTATTGGTGTTTTGTGGCTAAAGCGCCCTTAGGCGTTGATGCACCCACGCTGACGCCTGGTGGCACGTCTCCTCCATCACGACTACCAACGTCGATGACCATGAGCAACCGTCGTGCATATGGAAGCTGCACTACGCTGCACACGCTAGCACAACGCGAAAGACGAAGCACGTAACTGACACACTAATACAACGCGCAAGACAAAGCACGTAACTGAATCGTCACCGAGTCAAATCAGCGCGTACAGCGCGTCGTAATTGCAGCCTCCGCGATCAACTTCAGAAACATTTTCAGAGCTAATTGCGGAGGCCACGCTCCGCTGTGCTGAGTACGGTGAACGCCACCTAGGTGGCATTGATGCCAGCGTCCCTTGATGCCAGCGTCCCTTCGAATGCTGGCATCGAGGCGTCGTAGTGCTGCATAGAGTTTCATATTACTATATATGGTTTTTTATTTAGAAACTCTATGGAGTGCTGAGACCACCGAAGCGTTCACTGTCGGTGCGCGTTAGTGTCATAATGCAGTACTTCTCTTTTATGCTCGTAGGCGGCGGCACCGCCCCGAGCAAGAGCGCGGGTACACGGAGGAGTGTTAGATATATAAGGCGCGTCTGTGTAGCTCTCTGCAAATGCGTTTGTGGCGCAATGGGTTAAACGCTCGGCGATCTATCGTCGCGGACCGAGAGGTCGTGGGTTCGATTTCCAAATTTTGCATGTTTGTGGAACTTTTTCTTCTGGTTTCTTTCTTTGTATTATGTTCGTGTATGTTTGTGTGACGTATTTCCGTGACGGAAATACGTCAGTGAAGTCTTGGTGGACCCCGGCATAAAACACTTTCGTGTTAAAAAGGGGGATAGGCCTGTATCCAGGCGAAATGAGAAGTGTAAATTAAATGTGGGACAGCTTTTCGCACCAATATTTAGGCAGGATGAATAAGAAGTAGCAGAACTCTATGAGAAAATTAAATTGACATTGAGACAGGTCGAAAGTAACTATCCGGTCGTGGGCATGCATAATCAAAGATTAATGAGGCAGAACATTGGCAGATGAACTAAAAATTGGAAAATATAGCACCAACTTTATTACTAGAAGATGGGATACGAGGGCAGCATTTAGATAAAAGTTGTTTGAAATAATTAATGCCTTCTTCCGAAAACGGAGCAGTTGGAATTCTTCAAGAAAGGAAGTTGAATAAATATTTTTGTTTCCTTTTATATATCCTAGCCGAGTTAAGATGTATCCTAGGTGTGCAAGTGGTAAACAATAGTTCCCAAATGTGAAGAAGGAGTACGGCTATACCTCACTCTTCGAGAAAACATCGCAATGTTGCCAAGAAAAAGCGGATCAACTAGCAAGAATTTGAAGTAAAAGAAGAGCTTGAAGAGCTAGCATGCAGTTTGAAAGCAGTGAATGAGAATAGCCTAGGGGCAATAAAGCAGGCATTACAGAGTAGTTTTTCAGGCCGCATTTGATAACAGCTGTACGATAGGGTAAGTAAGCTGAAGTAGTGACAGAGGACAAAAAGTAAGAGGACGCATGGAAGTCTAGAACCATAACACGATGTTACACTCACTTCTCGACATTCATCAAGTAACTTTTTATATTTATGTGAACTCATCTTTTGTGAATTGGCATGGAAGTATTGTAAAAGAGAGATCTCAAAATATGGAGGCCGCTTAAGCGTCGCCTTCAAGAGTGGAACGGGATACTACAGGTACTACATTTGATCTTAGCCAAAAGGCCGAGAAGCGATGTAGCGTTCAAAGGTGCCTACGCGGTCTCGGTGGTTCGGGATGATTATTTCCGCCAACGACGCCGGCGCGCCCACGCCGGATTTTATGCGACACGGGGCCCTTATAACTATCGCGTTAAAGATGGGAGATGTATCGGCTCTTGTATTTCTCTCTGCTTAAGGGACTTATAGCTAGCTAACAGTGACCAAGTTCTTGAAGAGCGCTTGAAACGTGCTGACGACAATCAACGTACTGACAATTTTTTATCTGATATAGGAGGAGACTTCAATATTGACATGGGTGCAAACAGCGTCGTTCACAAACAAATGTTAGTCACGATTCAAGTCACGAATTTTCATAATGTAATTAAGAGTCCGACGTGCATTACAGCCTCGTCATCAACAGTTTTAGATCTTATTATTACAAATAACTATGGTCCTTCATT